>NC_087284.1:8034984-8353638 GCF_015220805.1 Pogoniulus pusillus | reverse complement strand
AGAAAGATTCTATCTCCTCGATTATTTTGCATAATAGAAAGAAACAGATACTGTATGGCAGGAGGAGACTTTTATCCTATGACAGCATTCTAGTCTCATGAGATAATCACTTAACCAGAGAATTGGAAAGGAAGAGGTAATTTGTGAAGTTGTTTGGACACAAAGTTAAAAAAAAAAGGAAAAAAGTGATGTGAATATTTTCTGAATATGTTTACATCATCTCTCTAAATATGGTGAAGAAAAGGTTTGTGTGCTAGCTCCTCGCAAGGACTACCACTAAAGGTTTGCTATGTCTTTATTACTGCGCTGTATAAATTGGTAAATGTAGGTTGCAATTACAATACCTTCTTTAGAGGAGAAGCAAAACTAAAGCCTGGATAATATGTACTACTGAATTTGTGGGGACTTTGGTTCACCTTCCAACCTGGTCAGTTCTGTTTTGTGAAATAGCGTTGGGATTGCAGATTGCTTCAATGCCTGCAGCAGAACCCATTGACAATGTCACTTCTTCATCTTAACAAAACCTTGCTCTTGCAATTTCTAAAAGCAGTGACAGCATTTTGGGAGTTGTTGTATTTGTGTTTGCAGGAGCATGTGGATATAATTACTAGTGATAGGGTTTTACAAAATCAGTAGGAAAGTCATTCCAGTGCTCACTGTGTGTCACTTGCTGACTGACTTTCTCTGCTACTGTACAGAAGAACCGATGTGCATGGTTCATCTGTGGATGGATTTGTAATTCTTAGGCCTTTAAATCAGTGTAACCTCATCTAGTCAGTGAATGATTTTAGTGGTTCAGTATTGATAATATCCAGAAAGCTGACCATTAAACATTCATTGATAAGCTGCCTAATGTAGAGAACTGTGTGTGAGAAAGGGAATATTTGGATGAAGGCATGAAACACTGAAGAGAAACTTTGACAGAGTTCAAAGAAATGTGGTATTTTGTGTAATTCACACACTTTCTCACATATGCAGTATTGTACCCATCAAACTACAGAAGGAAACCTCCAGCTCAGCCTGTTAGACACCAGGAGACACTAGAAGAAGAACTTAAACTACAAAGTTTAAGAGTAATTAGCTCTTCTGTTACCTTAGTAATGCTAATTCGTATAAATGGATTTGACAGAGTACAGTTTGATCAAACAAGGATCAGAGAGAGGCAGTCACTGAGGGTGTCTGATGGGAGGATCAGATGTCAGGAGATTTGTTCCTTTCTACCCCTGTCCTATTGGCTCTCTGAGAATTACTGTTTGTAATGATAGCAGGCTTTAGAAGAGGCTTGCTGCAGTAGCTAACTTATGATCCTGATTAATTTTCTATAACTCAGTAAACTGTAAATAAATGGATTAAAGAGCCATTTGATCTTCAAGAAGAGGTTTAAAGTGGCTTTGATGACTAAGTACCTGAGGGAATGCAATGGATTGTCATGGATAATTGATTAAAGAAGAGAGAACATTAAACTGATGTATTTGTGAATACATATAATCTATGGTTTGTGCATGTGAGTTCAGTGTGTTCGTGTGTGCATAAATGCAGACATGGATATGAGAGAGCAAAATGGGCGTGCAAAAGTATAAGTTGCCAGCTACTTTGTCCTCTTTCTAGTTAGGAAATGAGAGATGAGGTGTTTACTCCCTTAAATCATAATTGCATTTTGAGATAGAGCAGCATGCTGCTGAACTGCAGGTGAGGTTCAGGCACCAGGCAACCTTCTATCAGACGTGCTACCCATCAGTAAAACCGAATGTGAAGGGCAGCACCATAACCACAAGCTTGCGTGAGCTGAAGCATTCACTGATGATTGAGAAGGTAAATGGGTGGTGTAAACACTAAAATACATTACACATCTTTCCCCTGTAAATGAGAGTACAAGAGACTTGCTTGCTTTTGCCATCTTCCCTAGTGTGTCTTAGCTTGGGTATCAACACCTCTTTCTATTATGGATGCATGTTTGAAAGGAGAACTCCAACAAAAGCTTAAAAACATGTAGGACAAATAAGAAGGAGGACAGAAAGACCAAGAAGCTGTTCCCTGAAGCTTTCTTAATGGAATAAGGTAAAGACTTGTCTCAGCCTTAAAAAGAGTGGTTCCAAGGGGCCAGAAATGAAAATGATGCGAGGTAACCTGAGATTAGTTCTGTGACCTACTCAGATTAAACAAATGTCTTTCCTACTTTGTAAACTGGATTTCAGTCTTCAGTATATGAATTCAGAGATTTATAAGTCTACTAAAACTAAGAAGTGAAATGGCAGCAAGTCAATCTATATGTTAGTCCTGTGAAGGCTGGCTTACAGGAACTGAAGCAAATCTGTGTATCATTTGCTCTCAGTTGATTTCTTTTGAGTGAAATGTGTTTCGTTTTGCGGATTGACTTTTCTTTAGCTTTGTTTTAGCAAAGACTTTGTGGAAGAGAGAAGAATGAGTATAGCCAGACAGGGTAAGAGGCAAGTGATGTTTGTATCTTGTGACAGTTACTCTCTTGCACTAGTGATGGTGCTTCTAGTTTTGTTGATTTTGTAGTTTTAATGATAACTTCACAGGTAATAAAAAAATAAGTTTATATAAACCAATTAATTCCTTGCTTTTGCTCCCCTCCTGCATACAAAGGCATGTAGGAATAGGACAAAAGGCAGTGCTTTTAAAATAAAGTAGGATAGATTGGATGTTAGGAGGAAGCTCTTTACTATGAGGCTGTTATACACTGGAACAAGTTGTACAGGAGGTGGTGGAGACTCTGTGTCTGGAGATATTCAAGATCAGGCATAATGGGACTTGGTACAGCCTAATCTAGTTGGGAATGGCCCTGTGTACTACAGGAGTTGAGGTAGATGACCTGAAAAGGTCTCTTCCTATGATTCTGTATTTAATGTTCTTATGCAGCTGTTCACCATGAGATATTTTCTGAAGAGGTAAGAAAGTGAAGCAGAAGGCACTACTGGCTTTAAAAAGCCTCATGTGAATTACAGTTGAACAGACATATCATCTGTTCCTTAGAGAAAGCAGCCTAAGCCAAGACTGTGCTGTTAAGAAAATAACGAACTGCAGTGGTATTTTGTTTATTTATTTATTTAAAATATCTCTTAAGTGACTATAACTCTAAGAACTTCTTAATTCAATATGCTGCATGATCATTTTATTTCTGAAGATTGGAAATTACAGTAGTTGGTAATATCTTAGCCCTCATTAGAGCTAAATTGCAATTGAAACTTAGGAACCTATTGTCAAGATAGTTTCAATCCTGCAACACCAGCCCAAGAACCAGTTTGCCACACACAGCAGCAATACAAGTACTAATACAAGAAATGTGAAGGAGTCTTGATTTTGACCTCTGAGCCAGGAAAGAAATGAACCTGGAGTAAGCAAATACTGGTTTTCACAGAATGAGTCATAGAATCAGTCAGGGTTGGAAGGGACCAGAAGCATCATCTAGTTCCAACACCCCTGCCATGGGCAGGGACACCCACCCTACATCAGGCTGGCCAGAGCACCATCCAGCCTGGCCTTAAACATATCCAGGGATGGGGCCTTAACCATATTCCTGGGCAACCCATTCCAGGCTCTCACCTCTTATGGTGAAGAACTTCCTCCTTATGTCCAGTCTCAATCTCCCCACCTCCAGCTTTTTCCCCTAGTCCTGTAACTCCCTGAGAGCCTGAAAAGTCCCTCCCCAGTTTTTTTGTTGGCCCCCTTCAGATACTGAAAGGCCACAGGAAGGTCACCTGGGAGCCTCCTCCAGACTGAACAGCCCCAACTCTTTCAGTCTGTCCTTATAGGAGAGATGCTCCAGCCCTCTGGTCATCCTTGTGGCCCTTCTCTCGACACAATCCAGCATGTCCACATCCTTCTTGTATTGGGAGCTCCAGAATGGGGTGCAGTACTCCAGGTTGGGTCTCACTGCCATGAGTTTTGGAATATAATAGAGAGGGGTTTAGCAACCTCATCTGCCAGTTCCTTCAGCACCCGTGGGTGTATCCCATCGGGTCCCATGGACTTGAACACTTTCAGGTTCTTCAGGTGATTATGAACCTGATCTTCACTTACAGTGGGCAGCTCTTCCTTCCAATCCCTGCCATTACATCCCATGGCTCCAGGAGTGTGAATGGAGTGGGGTTAGGTTGTAACTTCAGAAATGGACATTATTCTGGGAGTGGAAGGTTTTTATATTCTCTGAATACACTCAGTTAAAGCTTAGTAATTGAATTCCTGAAGCTCATTCTTTCCATCTTATTTTTCAATGAGTTTCCTGACTGTCAGAAAGAGAAGCATCTACCAGCTGCTACTGAAGTCAGTAAAAATGCAACAGTAATATTTGTCTTTTTTCTTAATTGCTTCTGTGCAGGGGATTCTGTCCTGTGAATCTCCCCTCATTTATGATTAGAAAAAAAAGAGGTTTTGGAGTAATGCTATTTGCACATACACTAAGAACCGATCAGCCAAATTAAACTTGTACTTAAAAACTGATTCCCAACATTGAGAAGATTGTAGTGTAGGTGAAATATAAGGAGGAAGCAGCTGGAAACTGGGTGAAGTTTTTTCTCATGAGGAAATAAAATAATTTTTAATTTAGTAAAATATTCAGCAGATGAGCTCAGTTTTTCATTGAAAAAAGGACTAGTTCTTATTTTCTTACCAATACAGAGCAGTAGCCAAGAATGAAATTTATATAATGATGATATTATTGTAATAATAATGCAGCACGTTTGAGTTGATGGAAAGGATGCTGAAACAGAATGAGATAGAGGTTATAACAGGAGTCAGGGCAAAACTGATGTGTAGCTCTGTGCCAAGGTTCCTAGGACCTGTACCAACAAATAGCATTGCCACAGCAGCTAAAATTGAAAAAGGATAGTTAAAAAGAGTCATGGAACTCTAGCCATTCATCTTTTCACTTGCAGATGTTGCCCCTTCTTGATGTCTACCAGCAGGCAACTGATACTTTCTGATTAGCAAAGAAGTTACTTTAGGATAGATTTATTTATTTAGATTTTTATATCTAGTTATGTTAGATAGATGCCTTCTTTTCCTTTTGACTGTAGCCAGCCAAGCTGATGGGAGGCAGAACTAACTGCATCAGTACATCCAGTAAGGTCACTTCTCTGTTAACTGAACATGAATTTTTCAGGTACTGTACTATCCCTGTTCCCTGCATGACTCTGCTGTTCAGTGAATTGTAGCTATTTCCCTTGGAAATAAACCCAGAAATGATGATTCAAGTTATGTATAAAAAACGCTGATCTTGTTTTTGCAGCTTTGCTACTTCCCACGAGTGCAGGCAGAGCAGAGCTCTTATCCAGCACGTGGTGGTTCAGCCTGTAATATACAGCAGAAATGGTGCCTTGCCTCAAGGCAAATCAAGGACAAGGAAGCCCAAGTGCTGCCTTTCTTTTCTTGTCCTATGTCTTTGGAGCAAAAGTATTTCTGATGTAATGATGACACTAAATGAAAGTAAACAGGGATGATAAGCAACTCACAAGGAGCTTAGCTAAGCATTATGGTACTATTTCTTATTAATTATTGAGAGCAGCTGTGTCTTGGAAATGGTGGAATACACAGAGGATAACATGAACCAGAGAACAAGCAATGTAAATGCAGTTTACTGGGGAAGAATGGGAAGGGAAAACTGTTCCAGTTGTCATGCCTGAGGGTCTGGCACCTGTAGACACAATGACTTTCTGCAGCATCCAGGCACCCAGTTAAGATAAATTCTTACATCAGAAAGCCTGTGCTTTCTTGTCCTTGCTAATAACCTGGTTGTCAGGTGGCATGGAGAACTGCAGGCTTACCCTGACCCCTTCTGTGCTTGGTCCCACTTGTATTGGTAGTGATAATATCGATTTACTTGAGGAAAAGCCTTGTTCTGAACTATGTTTTTCCCAGTCTGTTTCAGCACATAGCCCTTATTGTGAGAAATCAATTTAGGACTGAGCTATCCTCTCAAGCTGAACAGGATTCAAACTAATGACTTAAAAGGGAAACAACATACATGTTATTGGCAGTGTTGTGTGGCTTCAGGCTCTTAGCATGTGTAAGAAGGAGTCTTCTAATTTTTTGTCCTTGGAGATGGATGAACTTGCTTAATTCTTTCATAATGGAGTCAAAAGATCTTTTTCATCTGGACTGAAAATTGCTGTAGGACAATATTGGGGAAGATAGAGCTATGATAATTACAGTAATCTAGTCAGAGAATGCATGATGTGACTCACACATAAAAGCAGTGGCTGTGTGTGCTCTGAGTAGATTGTGTTTAAAAAGATGTCTGAAACATTGGAAATGGGACCCAGTTTTTTAAGCAGAGCTGTGGAGCAGATGCAGAAGCAGTATTTTCTAATAGGTTTACAAAGTGGGTTACTCTTAGAAGCAGTTGCTTGTTATCTGTGCTAGAACCACACAATTGAACTTCTGGCAGACTCATAATTTATTTTGTTAAAGTTGGCTTAAAGATGGTAAAAATAAATGTTCCAGATCATATGAAATTGAACAAAGTATTCTCAGTCATTAAAAACTTGTCCAGACAGTTAAAAGAAGAGCTGTATTAACTAGCTGTGTACTAATCAATGGCTGTTTAAGACAGTGGTTTACAGTAACAGAAATGCTTGATAGCACTTAGAAGTTAATTTGAATACAGAAATGTGTATGTGCCATATTTATATGGTCTCATTCTCTCTTGTCCTTACAAGATAATAATTTCAGTTATTCAACAACTGTCCTGTTTATTTTATTCCTAAATTTTTCAAGTTCTGGTCTGTGAATAATAATTGCTATTTAAAGCAGTCATGTGTACACTGAAGGACAGTGCATTTGTGTTTGGAGAATTTTCTTTTCAAATAATTAGATTGAGAGAGGAATCTTGCCTAATTTTTATGTCCATAAAGTGTTGTTATTTTATTCTGTCAAGGGCCATGTATCAGTCTACCATTTTGAGTTCCTTTTGGGAACAGTAACATTAAGTCATGTGCTTACCATTGTGTGGTCCTTGCATTCTTCAACTTCAAAATCAGAGACATTTCCTTTGTTTTTCCAGCAACACTAGGGAACAATGAGCACACTTTGTGTTTCACAAAAACCTGACTCTGGAAATAACTGAATTGTAAAACCTTTACATTGGCTTTACAGTACTGTGTTTCCTTAGAACTCAGACAGTTCAAGTTTTGCAAATGATTTGGATATCCTCTGAGATTTGAATATAATTTAGCTTTCCCTGGAACAAAATACTACTTGCAGTTAGATGTGGTAGTGTGATAATAAATATGTGCCTAGAGTTTGGTAATCCAAAACTTGCAGGTTTACATACAGAACTAGTTTTTTTTTTCTGAGGAAGCACTAATGAGCTCTGAGAATTGCCAGCTAGTGTCTGAAACTTTTACTTGTGTGGCTAAAAAATGAATTCCTCTCTGTAAATTGTGAGCAGCTCTGTGGGAGTCTTTTTAATATGTATAAACTAGGGTGTGCATAGCAATAGGAAATGCACTTGTACCACGGTGCAAACACATTGGAGCAGGGAAACAATGCTTTTCACACTGTTTTATTTGTTCCAGCTAACTCATGTGTAGCATCAAAAATGGGATCCAAGACTAGCTTTAAATTCTTGAGGAATCCCTGTACTGTGTTAAACTGCAAGCAGTGGGCAGATGAATCGGTGTGAGTGAAGGAGACATGGCCCTGTGCATTACACTTTGCTGTGCTCTGTGTGACGCAGGCCTTTGAGGCTTGTCATAGATTATTTGAGGAAAACAAAGAGGTTTTGCAATGACTGCTTGCACCAATAAGTTGTCATACTGATGTTCTGATCAGGGCATGTTGTCAGGGCAGCAAGGCCAAATCAGAGATTGATAACTAACAGGTTACTGTGTTTGGGTTGTAAATTACCCATTTTTACTGGGCCCCTTTCAATAAAGCAGCGATCATGATTTGATTTACTGTTCATCAGCTGGCCAGCTGCAGCATGATATAAGTGCTGGTGGGATGCCACCAGCCTCTCCTGTACCAGTACTTGCAGGACAGTCTGCATCTTGGTGAAAGCTGTAAGTCAAAATGCTGAGACTGGAACGTAACACTTCCCCAGAAAAGTTTCACTTCAACTAACTTTGATGTCAAGCATTGAAATAGGTTTGCAATCTTGCAAGTTAAGTTTTGGGCAATGATAACTTTTAAAAGCTCTTAGTTGCTGATGTTGGTTGTACAAAAACTCAGCCTTTTAATGACTGACTGTTATCTCTTGGCACTTGTGGTCTCTTTGCATTGATTTTGTTTACTTGATTGCTTCTGCTGTTTTCTCATGGAATTTGTTAGTCATGTAGTGTGCTGTCTGAATGATTTTTATGTATATGACACGTCTTCTATGATATCCTAGTACTTAAAAAAACATTCTGGTGAACTTTCAATGTTTTCTCCTCAAATTTTCTTGCACTGTGAGTCACTTTAAATAGATGCTTTGGAATTTTCTTAGTTTCTTATTCTGCTTACTTATAGGATGTGGTTTCTGTCATGCTGATCAGTCTTTGAGCAGACAAGAGAAGACACTTTCTGCCTGTTATCTCTGCTACTGAGTAAAGCAAAGCTTTCTTGGTTCATAAACAGAGCACTTCCTCTATATAAGAGCTATTTTTGTTATCAGGATCACCTTAATTTTTCACTGCTCTTGGAACATAAACTATGAAAATTATCCCCATTTTTCTTCCTTGCCTTGAGGAATCATGGTAGGGTTGCAATCAAGATGTACAGGATATAACAGCTTGTGTTATATAGGCTTTACTGACACTCATTTGGGATGACCTACATAAGTCACTGGTCATGTACTGCTTTAGAAAATTAGACTTAATTTATAAATTAAATTAATAGGAAAATTACCATGAATTTTAATAGAAGTGTAATATTAATAGGAATGGAACTCATTAAACTTTGAAATATTAGGCAGCCTCTTCATCCACTAGAATCCACTGCTGTGTCTATAATTGATGGAGATTCAGAGGTATTAAATTGGCAGCATGAAGGCTTGCTTACTGTGCCATGAATAACATTAAATTAAGGGGAAAGGAGGGAAATAGTTGCAAGGGAATAGCAAGGAAAACAAGAAAGAGAGCAAAGAATACCATACCTGTTCTCCAGTTCGTGGAGAGCTGCCATGTTTAGCATCTGCATCACCTGCAGGGTTAGTTTCCCTAGTAAGAAAGCTTGAGGAGTTTTTCTCAACTCTTGCTTCCTTTCTTGTTTGTGTTCCCCAGTTGGAAGTATTCTGCTCTGAGGATGCATGTATTTTCCCTCTCCTGTCTCACAAGGAGCAGCCTTTGTGCAACCTGATATTCTTTGACTACAAGTGTTTCGCACCACTGAGAGTAGACAGGGAAGCAGCAGCTTTTTCAGATGGGCTTTCATCAGACTGAACTGCAGCTCTGTACCTTGTGTCTCTTAATTTCTTTTGGTTTCTTTTCTGCCAGGCAGTTCTGAAGTATCTGCTGAATACCTGATTACAAGTTTACAAAACCATCCTCTTAGGTCAAAAGCATTTCTCTGTAGGCTAATGCTACCTGACATATGCAACTGAAATGTATATGCATATCTGGCTACTAATGATTCTTTTTTTTTTTAATTTCTTAAGTTAAAACTCATCTATGTTTTGCCATTTTTTTCATTTTCATATGTGGACTTGGTTTCTTTTTCTGATCATTCTTTTCTTGTATGGCTGCTTGGTGTTCAGTTCTGCTTCACTTAGCATTCATTTATACACCTTAATTGTCAGCTAAACTTTTACCTATCATGGGCTGAGAAGCAAGTTATGCTGCTAGGCCTCAGTTAATTACCAGTGCCATTATTTATTTTTTATTTGCAGTGCCTGAGCAAGCAGGAGGACAGCAGGTTAAGTCACATTTGCAAAGAGATCATAACTCAATTAGTGCTTATTCATACAAAAGAGAAAAGGAATAATTAACGATATGGTAGTAATGGTGTTATATGCCTGTCTCAGTGTTAAGTAACCTACTCAAAATAGAAGTTCAGTAAAAGAGTGAAGGATTAGAAAGGATGTGTATAAAGCCTGAATGCATCAGGGAATTTGTGTGAGAGTCTATTCACACAGCAGAATGAAAGGAGTTTAGAGCAGGGCAAAAAATCTTGGCTCTGGGTTTGCAAAACCAAGGGATACAAATTCCCTGACTTGGGAGGGTTTCCTGCACACATTTTCATTGTGAAATCAAAAATAAAAAGCACCAGACATTTAAGATCCTCCCTGCCCACTACATTCAGAGAGGTCAAAAGTATCAATTTTGCCTGTAGTATCTGTTGTCTCTGACTAAGAAAACTTCTAGAGCCCTCGAGGCTCATCTATACTTCTGCTACCTCTAGCAATTTATATTTATACTGATTCACATTATTGTTAACTGTTTGCTTCAAAAAGTGCCAAACTGCAAACTCAGGAACTGAATGATCACAGCACGGTGTTGGATGTGATCACAGGATGTCAGGGGTTGGATCATTGAGTCCAACCTACCTGCCAGAGCATGACCATACAGTCTAGCTCAGGTCACAGAAGAATGCATCCAAACAGGCCTTGAGTGTCTCCAGAGAAGGAGACTCCACAACCTCTCTAGAGAGCCTTTTCCAGTGTTCTGTGACCCTTACAGTAAAGAAGTTCTCCCTTGTGTTGAGGTGGAACCTCTTGTGCTTCAACTTGCATCCATTTCTTCTTGTCCTATCACAGGGAGCAAGTGAGAAACTCCGCTATGTCATGATCACTGTCCCCAAGGCTGTTTCTGACCTTAATGTCCTCAACCAGTCTCTCTTTATTAGTTAATACAAGGTCCAGCATTGTATCTCTCCTTGTTGGTTCCTCCAGGACCTGTATCAAGAAGTTATCATTGATACACTGCAAGAGCCTTTTGGACTGGCTGTGCCTGGCTGTGTGAGCTTCCCAGTAAATATCAGGGTAATTGAAGTCACCCATGAGTATTAAGGAGTTAGCTCTAGAGGCTACCTCCAATTGTCTGTAGAAGGCCTCATCAACATTGGAAGTGCTGTCTGTAATTTTGTTCTTTGTTGGATGTACTTAAAATCTGGTGGAGCTGAGTGTGGAAAGACTGAGGTTAAGCTAGCTACAGGCAAAGTGGTGCAGTGCTCATGTTTTATTTGCTAGCTTGGTGAAATCTTTCTGAATTGAGTAGCAGTTAAAGGGTTTTTAAAGCAATTCTCAGGAAAGAAATTGTTTTGCACAGGCATATACTGTGAAAGGTCCTCTGGCTTTTAAAATTTAAGGTCCAAGTGTATTCCTTCGAAGTAATCAGTACACTGGTTTCAGTGAGGTCAAGAGTATCACTTTTACCAGATCCACTTGGTGACTGTAACTGCAGAGGTGAAGCCACAGCCTCCATATTCTATGAATCCTGAATATTACTGCAGCATAAGGGCGCAGCATGCAAAAAGCAGTATTCACTCCTGCCCAAAATGTAGACCCCCTTTTCTGCCAAAGAAGGTTCCCTGGCTTGTCCTCTGCTTCCCTGCTGAAACAGCCCCTTGGCTGTTATCTGCTCCTTTTCACACTGCATATTTGTTTTCCAAGTTTGTCATTGTGCTTGCTCATGGGGCAGTTTGTCTTCTTTTGCTAGATACAGCTGCTTACCTTTCCCACAGGTTGCTGGCTGGGAAGATAAGACATCCTGCATGAGAGGAATCCAGCCACTCTTAAACCTGAATGCCTTTGTCTGTCTTGTTTGGTGAGCACTGATTTACTCTACCTTCTTAGTTTTTTAGACCTTTTGCATAGCCCAGTGATGTGAGCCTGTGTAATTGGACTGGCAGCAATACACAGTAGGATGGGGAAGATGAGTTGCGCATCTGGTGTGGTAAAAGTGGTAGTGGCATCATTCCAATCTGTGACGATGACAAGATGGTGATATAAGCATGGATACATTGCAGGTGCTGAAGTTAGTTTCTTTGGGTGTTTTTTTTTTTTTTTTTTTTTTTTTTTTTTTTTTTTTGGTGTGTGATCATCACAAAAGGCAGATGGTGGCAACCATGTTACTTTTTTTTGCTGAGAGCCAGGTCTATCCAACAGTGAAACCACAGAGGAAGTTGATTCTGCAGTGAGCAATGGCTGCTCTGGTTTTGCCTGTTGAATATACAAGTGCCAAGATGTTTATACCCCGCAATGCCATGTAGCAAACAAAGTATGCTGCTTCTACTAGAAGTATTTCATCATAGTTTTCTGCCCTATCTCTGCTGAAAAGCAGGGGTTACTATTTTGAGGAAAATACAGCTAATGAACATGTGAACTTCTATGGGACTAGAGTATCCAGTAACCCATAGTGCCTCTGAAAGCTTGTACAAGGGAGGAGTTGCCTATTTTATTTTAGTAGGATTTCTGTTTGTTTGTTTTGCTGGAAGGTGTGTGTGTGTGTTTAGTTGTATGTTTGTTGTTTCAGTTGTTTGTGAACATTTTCTGAATGTGGGAAACTGATTAGGAAGCATGTTCTTTCACAGAGCCTGTGACCCTTCATGTGAGCTTAGTGTAACTTTGGCCAGATGAGGGCTGTAGTGGCTAGACCCAGGGCAGACATTTCATGTAACTCTAATTAGGCCTGAGGGTTTGCTTACATTTGCTTTTCTTACAGAGACATTTACACCAATGTTCCCTTGATGGTTAAAGCAGAAATAGACTAATCGTACACAGAATTTAGGCATTGATCAGTGTAGGATTTGGAGCAGAGGGAGAATAATTTTCTAAAAGCACATGGTCCTGAATCAGTGGGTGATGTTGATCTTAGTTGACGATGAAGTTTTGCTTACTCTTGTGGGAAGCGGAGTAAAAAGTTGTCTACAAGAGTGCTGAAAAGTGTTTCCTCATTTTCTGTTTCTTTAAATGAACAGCAGGGTGCTCATGTGCCTCCTAGGTGGCCTTTGGTAGGGGCAAAGTGTCAATATTAAAGAGCAAAGGACAAATACCAGTGTCTCAGTGTTACAGTACACATGATAGAAAGCCCTGTCAGAAATGTTTGCTAGTGGAAGTCCAGATAACAAGATAAGAGATGCTGTCTTTCCCTTTGCTCTAGAAGAACAGGAGCCTGATGACATTGGGGAGCAGGCAGCAAGGTTAGCTGCACTCCATTGTTCAGGTTAAGAGCCAGAGATAATGGTTTTGAGGAGCTGGGTAGGTCATCTGGCTTTTGTGACTTGTACTTGGGCTGTGCTTAGGGTATGTTCACAACCAGAGGACACTGATAAATGTTTTAATGTATGGTTAATTAGTTATCATGCAAGGTGGTTGATTGCCTATCTATTAAATCTTCTGTTGATGGACTTCTGAAACTTATTACTCATCTGTGAAATGGTTGTAGCAGATATAAATCATTTAAGAAACCTTGTAATTCATTTATGAGCCTGTTCTTTATAGAGTAAAACAGGATTGATCTTCATGCCCTGTGTTTTACTTACACATGTGATGACAGCACATCTACCACACTGGACAACTGAATAGAAAAGTGTCTGCTTTTTTGCCTTGGTTTTGGTGAGAGTTTCCTTGGTCTTTGTGAAAGTTATCACACTGCTTTTCAAGGTGCTCTCTGTGTGGTCTGTTGCAAAACCCTGTATATTTGAGCTGACTGGAACTCAGCCATCTGCTCAGTTTGTGGTAAGTACTGCATTTTGGGCTGTAACACCACCATGAGAAGTCTGTCTGCCAATGCCAGATGGTCTTTTGCAGTGGAAGCTGGTGGGGTCCTCAGTGGATTATGAAGTATGACATAAGCTTTTGGTTGTATTGTTTTGGTTTGATCGAGTTGTGGGTGGTGTGGTTTAATGTGGTGTTACCTGAGGACATTTCTGATGTTACGCTCTCTTATGCCTGTTTGTGCTGCTCAGGAATGGTTTCAGGGACTGTAGAATCCTGGGAGTGAAACTTGTTCCCCTTGTTGTTCCCCAGTAAACCCCTAACCACCTGAGAAGGCGATGGCTGTGCCAGCTTTGGGCCATCTCATTATTCCCTGTTGAGGACTTGCAGACCCTTTGGGCTTACTTGGGGGCTGTGAGGCTAGGTCGGTGGCGTAATTCTGGCTATTTTGTGGCCACAGTTACTAGCACAATGTAGTTCTTGGTGCAGTGATACTTTTAATAGAGCTGTCACCCGCTGAACACTGCCGCTAGGTGCCAGTGTGTCTCAGCAGGACCCGCCGGGAAGCCAGCGATGCCCCCGCGCCGTCCTTTGGAGCCCGGCGTGCGGGGTCTGTGCCGCCGAAGCGCTGAGGAAACTTACCCCCGGCATTTTTACTGTCTTTCTCCTCCGCCCCTTCCCGATTTCACTCCAGGTGTCATCCATGCTCACTGCTGCTGCTTGCAAGAGACTGCCAGGGCATTTTTACAATGACATTTTCACATCCTTCCCCCCCTTACAGTATTTCTGTTAGCCTCTCAGAAATCGGAAGATGCAGCGTACTCTCTTGCAGGGCTTTTTTCCTTATACTGCTGAAGTATTTCATGGCTGCTTTTTAGAAGCAGACAGGTCAGGAAGTCTTTCTGAATTAAGTGGCAGTTAAAGGATTTTAAAAGTCCTTGGAGCTGCAGAGGTGGAGCCACAGTCTCCATGTCCTGCATACTACTCCAACTCAAGGGCACAGTGTGTGTGGGGAAAAAAATACCCCTCTCCCAAACTGTCGACCTCTTTTCCTACTGAAGAGGCTTCTCTGGCTTGACCCCTGCTTCCATGCTGAGAAGAAACAGCCCCTCGGCTGTTATCTGCTCCTTTTCACGCTGCATATTTGTTTCCCAAGTTTGTCAGCTTGCTCCCTTGCAGGGCAGTCTGTGGTCTTGTGCTATATACTGCTGCTTACCTTTTTCCCACGGGCTGCTGGATGGGAAGATAAGATATCCTAGATGATGTTTCAGAAATGGAAATGTTTCTCACTCAGGATTTTTTTCCTCCTTTTATTGCTTAAGTATTTGATGGCTGATTTTTGAAAGTAGACTGAATGTTCATGAAATAAAACAACCAAAGAAGCCAACTTTATTATGTTGATGTGGAGAGGATCTTAACACATTTTAAAGCAGAAAGCCTTTTACAGATTTCAAAGAGGAAAGCAAGGATGCTATATTAGCATGGACTTCATCCCAAAAATAATTCTGTGATGCTCTAGCATAGCTGTGAACTGCCAGTAAGTTGCTAGCGACAGTGAAGTCTATAGTCTGTGTAATTCCTTGCAAGCCTTTATGCTGTGTGACAAAGATGTTGGTAGCTACTGGAGTGCCTCACGTCTGATACATCTCTCAGGAGATTATTCACATCGGTGTGTCCTGGACACCTTGCTCATTTGCAGAGCAGTTAAGAGTCCCAGCTGAAATGTGTCTCATTATGGCATATACTACATTGTACCTCAGGACTTGTTATGAAGGCAGGACATCAGAACATTGGTCCAACAAACAGTGCCAGTTTCTCAGTTCTGTTAGTACAGCAGGATGTGATGTCATGCAGCCATCTGGAGGTGATGCTGACTCAGTCTGGGCTTCCTGGCACTGTGCCCTTGAAATCCATCACTTCTCAGGATTTAACAGCACCACAAGGTGGGGGGTGAGCCGGTGCTTGTCTTATTTCTCCTTCCATGTGTTACTGCTGACACTTCCCAGAGTCCACAAAGCTCAATGGAACAAATATTTCAGGATGCCTCCATCTGTCCCCTTCTCTCCGTATGAAGGATTTTAGGCAGAAGGGTAGAAACACCCAAAGAATAATCTTGCACCGATCTTTGAAGTTAAAAAAGAGAACTTTAGAACTTTTACAATAAATAAAAGGTATATATGCTTGTGCTGGTTTGAGGCTAATGGGAATGTTTTACTGAGTGAGGCTAAATCCTTATCTGTGAGAAGAAAGGAAAATAAACAACAGTAACCTATATCACTTCTGCTGAGAAACACAACTAGTCAAAATATAGGTGACACTTCTCACACACTTCTCATTTCTCAGTTCTATTCCTTTTTCTCTGGCGGTCTGTGTGGTTGCCTCTGCCTTAACTCTGATCCAGCCTAACCCTCTATTTCCCCTAACCTTCTTGTCATCTTTTCTGATATCTCACCTCAGACCTCTCCAGATATATCAGGTGAGATATATGGGGATTGATCTGGTTATTTCTGAAGGAAGGGAAAGAGGAGGTTTGGGTCAGGAGCCTCCTGGCAATCTGACTCTTTTGGGAGGGATTTTGTGTTTCTGTATTACTTTTAACTTGAATATAACTGTAAATATTTGTGTATATTGTGTATATGTGTGCTTGTAAATTGTACTAAGCTGTAAATATAGCTTCATTCCTTAACTTCCAGACAGCTGAGTCTAGTCTGGGTGATTTCATTGTGTGTGTGGGAGGTGGGTAACTCCCAAACCATCACAATGGTAAAGGAGAGTTACAGAAATGTAAAGGAAGGGAATACATACAAATACAAACCCAGGTTGGATGGCAGTGGGTTCTCTGGATTGAGAAGGATTGTCCTTGGAATGCAGGAGGTAGCAACATTAGCTATGTGGTTGGCTGGCTGGCTCCCCTCATCTACCCAGCTGATCACACCATCATAGAATCACAGAATTAACCAGACCTTTGAGATCGAGTCCAACCTAACACCTAATTAAACCTTCTAATTAAGCTTCTAATTGACTAAACTAATTAAATAAACCATGGCACTAAGTGCCTCATCCAGCCTTCTTTTAAATACCTCCAGAGATAGTGACTCCACCTCCTCCCTATGCAGGCCATTCTAATGGCCAGTCACTCTTGCTGTAAAGAACTTCTTTGTAACATCCAGCCTAAACCTGCCCTGGCACAGTTTGAGACCATGTTCTCTAGTTCTGTCCCTGGATGCCAGGGAGAGGAGGCCAACCCTCACCTGGCTACAGCATCCTTTTAGGTAGTGGTAGAGAGCATTAAGGTCTCCCCTGAACCTCATCTTCTCCATAGAAGGCTATCAGATTGGTCAAGCATGATCTCCCCTTTGTGAGTATGTGGTGACTGTTCCTGATAATCTTGTTTTCCTCCATGTGCTTAGAGATGACCTCCAGAATGAGCTGTTCCATTGTTTTTCCGATGATGGAGGTGAGGCTGACTGACTTGTAGCTTCCTGGTTCATGATCAGATGCATTTTGACCCCCTCTGATGTTGGCATTTCTAGATGGAACTCACCTGCTCCGGCACAAGTCTCAAAGATTAATTATCCTTTGTCAGGGCTATCATGAATGCAAAGTAGTTACTATTCACTGTAAACTCTGTCTTGCCCATCCCCTGCACAACATGACTGTCCCTCTTATCAGCCGTGCTCAAGGAAGCTCGGCACTGAGGGAAATCCTGAGCATAGTTAAAAACAAGTGAGCCCTTAAGGCAGGAGCTTCAGTTATGAAAGACTTGAGTTTATACACTCATGTCACCCAAACACCATGAAAACATCACCAGGCTCCACAAATGCTGCTGCAGTGTGTCAACTGCAATTGCATACTGCAGGGAAAGGAAAACATTTGCTGATTTCAGACTGATGCCATTGGGGCTGTTGTAGAGTCAGAGTGGACTTCATTAGCTGTGTGAAGCACCGGGGAAGTCAAAGAGATGAGGCAACACAGAGACAGGTTGTCATGTGCAACGGTGCAGTTGGCACTCAATAAGTTGCAGCATTAGAGCCTGACCATACTGCGGCTTCTCATCCCCTGTCTCATTTTCAGAGAAGGGAGACATTACAGCTTTTACAGTGTATTGATACCAGGCCAAATAATGTCCGTGGTGGCACTGTCTGTAGGGTCTCTCTGCAAAACTTTCCAGCCAAAACTTTAGTCAGATTTAAATGCCTTCTAAGTGCACCGAGGCACA
The DNA here is from genome assembly GCF_015220805.1 of Pogoniulus pusillus. NCBI lineage: Eukaryota > Metazoa > Chordata > Aves > Piciformes > Lybiidae > Pogoniulus > Pogoniulus pusillus. Next base: position 8,335,822 of record NC_087284.1, on the reverse strand, counting down.
AAGACAGCGAGGGAGATGACTTCTTTCTAATAATGATATTTTAAGCACTAGGGAAGCGCTGGCATTCTCTCTCTGATTGGGTATTTCACTACAGCTGTGTTTTGCCTTCTCATGCTGCTATAGTATTTACTTGCAGAGACATGACAATAAGCTGCAGGCAGAGGCTGGCAGGGAGGATGCTACAGCAAAAGTATCTAAATAGAGTATTTTTTCTTGTAATTCTGATACATTGCAGTATCCATTGTCCACACAAAAAATGAGAGATGCTCCCTTGGCCTTACAGGCAGAGTAGCTAAGGTGGAGGACACCATTATCTGTGGACAGGGTGTGGTAATACTTATTAATTAAGGTTATTAATGTTGGTATTAATATCCAGAGGAAAATTAGTATGCTATGAAAAACATTTAATAAGTCTCACCAGAAAACTTATTTCTAAGGTTCAAAGGCGTAGTTGTGGGTATTGACATACAGGGAACAGGCAAGAAAAAACAGAAATGCAAACATTAGTTTGAACTGGCAAGAGATCCTTGTGGTCAGTATACTGCTTGCCCTCTGGGGGACTCGAGGGGCTCTTTTCTGCTGAAGTGGAAGGCACAATCAGTTAACAGTTACAGACCCAAATCAGAACTTTAATTACAAGGAGGCATTTTAGAATATTTACTCAAAAAATATTATCTTTGGATTTCCAGGGCTGCAATACAGTCCCAGACAGTACCCAAAACACTTGGAGGGGTAGCTGTTGGTGGTTTGATAACTGCTGGAGGCTTTTGGAGTTTTCCCCAGAGTGCTGGGGGTTAGACAGTCTCTGACATGGTCTTGATTCTTTGTTACACAGCAAAGCTGATCTGGAGCATGGCAGCAGAGCAGAACAGAGTACAGTGAGGCAAAGCTGGTCATGTTGTTTTACAGACTCCATTTTATCAACTGCCCAAGTCTGATGGCTCCATTTGTCCACAGACGTTAGCCAATCAGAATGGCACTTTGCCAAAACTTATCAGGTGAAGTCAGGGTTTGCTTTACCCATATGTGAGAAAATACAGGCCAAGTGTATGTATGTGGCTTACTACAGGAGCAAACTAAGCCTGGGCAAGTCCTGGACCCTTAGACTGGGTGTCTCCAAGCTTTTGTCTTCTTTCCTGTGCTATTCCCCACTTCAGCAGAGGGAAGGGGTGAGCAGGGGATAGCGCCTGGACAAGCCAGGACACAGGCCTGTTTTGGCCTTCCGTGACACAGGGTTGTGAAAGTAACAGAATAAATTACTTCTTAAAAGTTTGAAGAAAGTCTTCACAACAAATATGTATGAACTTAGTGCTGTGTTCTGACATCATCTTCAATACAAACATCTTTCATTTAAAACAGAGGCTGGTGTGACGGAGTATGCAAAATCAATAATCTGTATTAATTTTGATATCCAGGCAAAGATTGGTAATAACTATGAAAATAGTTTGTTAACATTAAAGCTCACCAGAAAACTTATTCACAAGGAAATTTATACACACAGGGAGCAGGCAGAACTAGATCACTTACTTCTTAAAGTGTCAAACGCAAACATTATACTGGAAGCGAAGATTTTTGCGGTTGATTATACCACATGCGGTTAATTATACTGCTTATCCACTAGAGGACACAGGAAGCCCCTTTCTGCTAATGGTAGAAGGCAATTAGTGAATTAGAAGAGGCTTTAAGTGTTTGCTCACAAAGTATTATCAGACAGTACCCAAGGCATATGGAGAGGTTGCTGTCAGCAGTCTCAAAGCTGTTAGAGGCTTTGGAGTTGCCCAGGCTCTTTTCTCAGGAAGCTGGGAGTCTATAGCATAGTATCTGACCTGGTTCTTCTTGATTCTGAATTCAGCAGAAGCCTTGCAGAGGAGCAGGCAGGATGCAGTGTGATCCACAGTCTTGGCACAATGTCACGCTGGCTATGCAGGCTGATTGCATGCAGGCATCTAGAGTCTGCTCCTGGAAAACTCAAGGCAGTGGTTTCCAGGCAGTTTCAGAATGCAGTGAGGTGGTGGCAGCAGCAGCAGCACACTGTGCTACCTGCTCATCCCTTTTTATTAATACTGGCCCAGGACTAATGGGCCTTTGGACATAGATTAGTCAATCAGAATGGCACTGTATCAAGCTTGACCATTGTAGTTGAAGCCAAGGCTTTTGTTTTCCTTTCCTGCAGCTGCTTTCCTCAGCACAGAAGGAGGGGGACAGGGGAACATGTGTGGACAAGCCAGACTCAATGGCTCCAGGTCTTTTGTCCTCTTTTCCATGGTTGCTTCTCCCCACATCAAAAGTGGGGGAGAGCAGAAAAACCTGCCTGGGCAAGGCAGGGCATGGATAAGCCCATTTTTGGCCTATCAGGCCTACCACAACAGTTGGGCAACTTGGTTTTGCCACATGTCTGTTTGTAATGCCAGGGGCAGGTGTCACTCCCCTTTTTTCTGGGCTGTTGTACACCTTTGTGAAGGAATGTGCCACACTACAGGTGCCAACCTCGTGATTTGGGTTCCTGGAGATTTTACTCATTATCAGTGTCTCTTGCACTAGTGTCTCAATGAAACCTCTCTTTGACCCTACTGGAGATGTGCAGTCAGAAGTCAGGATGTCCCTTGCAGTTCCCTGGGCGCCTCTGGCCTATGTGGACGCCTGTGTGGGCAGTGGTGTGGAAAGAGAGAAATGTTTTTCTAGGGGTGAATTCTTCCTTTCCTGAGAAGAGTGTTGTAAGGTAATACGATTTTTTTGCTGGGAAATCTCTTTCTGTTTTGTATTGAAAGAGATTAGACTAATTTTTACATCTACGTTTTTCTGGAAAGAAACAAATTTGTTGTGTAACTGCTCTCAGGTTGTGCTGGGCTGCACTAAGTGACTCAGCTGATACTCTTCAGCTGTAGCATTAAATGTAATACTCTCTGATAACAGTCACCATATGCGTCAAGGATGCTGTACTGCTTCGGTAATTCATATTTACTTTGTGCGTTGATATTTCTGGAGAGAAGTCTGACAAAGAAGCAAAATATTGTGACTACAGCTGATAAAGTGAGACAAAGAGAATGGATTAGCATCTGGCTTGCTACAGCATTTTACTCAAGTTTATTTTAGGTAAGCTTTAAGGGAGCCTGCATCACTACAATCTCTGAGGGCCTTCCAGTAGTGCGTTAAGAGATGCTACTAACACCTGCTACTTGTGAGTTACCATTTTTCTCTTTTCCCAGACTTTGAAGGGTATGTGCTTTTGGAGAAGAAATATGCAGCTTTATATCCTGTCCAGCATGTGCCTGGGGCCCTAAAATGCTTGTCAGTCTGCTTAAATGAATACTAAAACTCTTCATGTGGTTATACTACTTAGAGTGGATAGGAAAGAGTTACCCTTTGGTATACCAGTCAGAAAGTCACAACACAGAAAGACTGTGAAAATTCATCATACTCATGTACGTGTTCCTTGAGGACAAGTGATACAATAAACTGCAAGCGGTATATTGACCACAAGAACCTTCTCTTCCAGTTCATTTTTTTCTAGATCCTATGTTATTATTTGCATAATGTTTCCATGATTGTGCGAAGAACCAGTTGTTATTAATGATCAGGGGGGCGAGCCTCCTAAATACCAAAATCAATAAACAATTTTGGAATAGATATCATCTTGCATCAGTGAATACCCCTCCATTACAAGCTCATCACTCTAGCCTGTCTAGATATGCCTGTAGTGCCTCTGTACCCTCAAGCATACCCCATACCTGTGATCCTGTAATACCAGCATATAAGACAACCGTACAAGACTCACATAGGAAGACCAGGAAAGAGCCATTCCTTTGACAGCATTGGGTACAAGGAGAATCATGTCTCAGGCTCTTGCACAAGACAAAGTAGCAGCTTTTTATTTCTAAATGCATGCACATTGTGTTTTCCAGAACTAATCACCATATTTGCATGTTTATTATGCAGGTACAGTGCATCTCTGAGGGGTTGTGAAGACCTGTGCTGGAATTTCTACAGTCGTCCTCTGAATGAACTCTTGGTCTCTTCTATGTTATTTGGTAATTTCACTTCTCATTTACCAAGTTTCTAATAACCTCCTGAGAGAAGTCGCTGTATTACCCAAACTTCAGGGCCTCTGCCATCCACAGAGACCCTCTTGATGTTGAGATTCTTCATTCTTGTGTAATTTCCCCTTTGATTTTGTGCAGCTGTTTCTGCTAGTCATCTTACACAAATACCTGAAGACAGAAGACCTTATGGTATCACCAGCTCTGCAACAGCCAGCACCCGGTAGGATGTGCGTGGGATACTGGGGAGACACAGCTGCCACGTTGGGCACGAACATGTTACCGTTGGCCATTGTACTCTAAATCACGTTCGGCCAGAGAGGGGGTTGCAGAATTCTCTGTATCTGGAGCTGTGGCTGCCTGGTGGGTTTGTCTAGGGGAGGGCAGGATGCGACTCCACTGATCTATCTTTCATAACTTCCTGATAGCTCTCAGGTTGAGACCTACTTATGTGCTCATAGAGCTCTGCCACTAAGTGCAAGAGCTCCTGTACTTAGCCCACCTCCCACAGGCATGGTCACTGCTGCCGTTTGACACCTGCCTTGAGTCAGGCACAGCCTGCAGCCCGACCCCTAGGTGGCGGCGTGTTCCTGGGCGAGCTGCGCCCGGGAGCTGTGGCTGGAGCGGTGGGTGCAGAGCCGGGAGCTGCCCGGTGCTCGCCCTGCGGAGCCGGCAGCTGTCGGCAGCGCTCGGCGCCCGCGCGGCCCTGCGCGCGCCCCGCCGGCTGCGCGCCTCCTGCGCGCGCTGCTCTGAGGCAGCCTCCGGCGGCAGCTGCCAGCTGCTGTGGGCGCTCTGCGCTGCCCCTGTGCGCCTCCGGCTGGCGCAGGCCTGGCTGCAGGAGCCCCTGTCCGCCTCCGGCTGGCGCAGGCCTGGCTGCAGGAGCCCCTGTCCGCCTCCGGCTGGCGCAGGCCTGGCTGCAGGAGCCCCTGTGCGCCTCCGGCTGGCGCAGGCCTGGCTGCAGGAGCCCCTGTCCGCCTCCGGCTGGCGCAGGCCTGGCTGCAGGAGCCCCTGTCCGCCTCCGGCTGGCGCAGGCCTGGCTGCAGGAGCCCCTGTGCGCCTCCGGCTGGCGCAGGCCTGGCTGCAGGAGCCCCTGTCCGCCTCCGGCTGGCGCAGGCCTGGCTGCAGGAGCCCCTGTCCGCCTCCGGCTGGCGCAGGCCTGGCTGCAGGAGCCCCGGTGCGCCTCCGGCTGGCGCAGGCCTGGCTGCAGGAGCCCCTGTGCGCCTCCGGCTGGCGCAGGCCTGGCTGCAGGAGCCCCTGTGCGCCTCCGGCTGGCGCAGGCCTGGCTGCAGGAGCCCCTGTGCGCCTCCGGCTGGCGCAGGCCTGCAGGAGCCCCTGTGCGCCTCCGGCTGGCGCAGGCCTGGCTGCAGGAGCCCCTGTCCGCCTCCGGCTGGCGCAGGCCTGGCTGCAGGAGCCCCTGTGCGCCTCCGGCTGGCGCAGGCCTGGCTGCAGGAGCCCCTGTGCGCCTCCGGCTGGCGCAGGCCTGGCTGCAGGAGCCCCTGTGCGCCTCCGGCTGGCGCAGGCCTGGCTGCAGGAGCCCCTGTGCGCCTCGGGCTGGCGCAGGCCTGCAGGAGCCCCTGTGCGCCTCCGGCTGGCGCAGGCCTGGCTGCAGGAGCCCCTGTCCGCCTCCGGCTGGCGCAGGCCTGGCTGCAGGAGCCCCTGTGCGCCTCCGGCTGGCGCAGGCCTGGCTGCAGGAGCCCCTGTGCGCCTCCGGCTGGCGCAGGCCTGCAGGAGCCCCTGTGCGCCTCCGGCTGGCGCAGGCCTGGCTGCAGGAGCCCCTGTCCGCCTCCGGCTGGCGCAGGCCAGGGAGAACTCGCTGCTGCTTCGCCCAGTGCTCCCAGGTGACGCACACTGGCTGCTTGTGGCCTCTGCTCGCTGCTTGTTTGCTCCCAGGTTTATGAGGGGGAGGGTGGGGTCTCGGCCGGTGACCGTTGCCGCGTTGACGCCTCGGTGTAGCTCTCCCGCCGGTGGTGCTGGCTCCTTCTATGCCGCCTCAGCAGCCCACCGACATTCTGCAGGCCCCCCGGCTTAGTCTAGTTACTTTCCCGGCTTCCAAAAGCCCTCCCCAGAATGGCTTTGGCAGGCCCATTTTGCCTGATCCTTACCTGGTGAGGGGTGACCTGCCACCGGAGGTGGGCCTGGAGAGTGGCCGTTGCGCATTGGTGTCCTGTTCTGCCTCAACACAAGCTGCCGGGCCCCGGATCAGGCCAGCAGGTTTCCCCAGCTTCAAAGGGCTCCCCAAAGGACACTTTCGCTGGCTCTTGTTGCCACAGATTACTTCCCTAGTGCAGGCTTACTTCCACTGGAGCTAATCTTGGGGAGTGACTTTGCACGTCGGCCCCTCGTTTAGATCTTAGTCTAGGCACAGATCTTCATTGCTGCTGCCTCAGCCTTTGTGGTCTAAGATTTAATAAGAGCTTTCACACGTTTTGGTCCTACTTCTCTGTTTTGAGTTGTAAAAGCAGGACTGACTTTTTATTTAGTGGTTGGGCAGGTGGCTGAATGGTATTGAGAGTTTCAAATATACAGGACTCATGAAATTAAGCTTCTTTGGCTTAGTAAACGAGATAGCTTTTAGTTGCAGAATTTTATTCCTCATTTAAGCTGTAGGGAGGTTGATGTTATCAGTAAATAACTTTGCATCTGAGTTGTATTGCCTATCTGCCACTTATGCCGTAGACATAATGTATGAATTCATAAGAGGAAATCTGTGTGGATCAACAGACTGGACAGGTTACAGTTTCTACAATGAGTTCCTCTAAAATCTTTTCATAACTACTTCGTGTTTCCATTTATTCTCTGTAAAAAAAACTGTGACTAGGTACAAGTGCCTTACACTTAGTTGAGGTTTGCAGAAGAGTGCAATCTCGTGACAACATAAGAGTCTACAGGCAGGATACACATCTTTTTCCTTCTAGTGGACATCTCATGGTCCATAGGCACAACATTGAGGCTGTCAGAAGCACGTACCTCAGCATACTTGTTTTGTTGTTGTTGAGAATGTGGTTTCAAGCTGAAAGCAAAGTTTTCTAAATTGAAGGGATACTCCCAGGTTGGAAGAGGTCATATGCAGATAGGGGCTGTTTCTGTTGCCATTAAAAAGTCACTTGCATGCTTTGTATCTCTTTTGTTGTTTTTTTTTCTCCCTACTTTTTTTTAATCTGTGATACCTGTGACCTTGCAGATCACTTGGTAGAGGATCTTTAAGAGGAAATGGCCTTCATGGACAGATTGTCTCCATTTAACTGCTTTGAGAAAAAGCCACACAAAAATGAAAAAAATATTTAAGCCCAAACATCCCATCCTATGTTGTGATACTATATTTGAGGAAAGTAATGTGAAGGTTATGAAGTTGTAAAAGTTCTACTGTTCTGAACTATGTCCCAGGCTATCCAGGGCCACATGTATCTCTGTCTGAAGGAAAAGGGGGATTCTTGTCTGTCCTGATTTTTCCATTGGAACTGATCTGAATGACAGTGTTAAGGCAGTCTGTGGGCATTTAGAGATCCACTGGGGACCAACAGTGGCTCTGATGCTCTGTTAGTAATGATGGCAGTGAACCACCTTCTCACTGTAAAAGGAGAGCAAGAGGTGTGGTTTCGGTGCACCTATAAGGGTAGCATCGAAGAGAGTGGGAACAAGAGGGAGGACAGATTTCCCTTGGTGCCATGAGGTATCTTCACCACTATTTCCAAGATGATCTCTCCAACCCTGTGTCCTTTCCACTTGGGAAGTGTGGCCTTTCTGTGAAGGACCAGTGTGAGTGAATCCCAAGAGCATTAATCTGCTGGGAGGAACAGGGTACTCACTGCACACTGCTCCAGGCTTTCTGCATGCTTTACCCAGCATCCCATTGGTATTTTCCAGATTGTTCTTTTTCTAGACAGACAAAATGTATTCAGCACTCATCGTGGTACTGTGGTGCTGAGTACCATACTCTGACTTACCCACATTTGCTTGGCAGGATGAATTTCTGGAAATAATAAGTTTTTCAGTTGGGGTTAAGCTTCTTAAATCCCATGATGAGTTTGAGAACCATCACCCTTCCCTCAAAACAGGAATAAAATGTCACACACCCACATTAAAAAACGGACCTTTTTTTGGTGGTTGTTATTAAATGGCACAGCAAGCACTTCTGCCTGTAATACTACATTTTGTAGGTTATGTACTTTAGAAAGAAATATAGGATCAGTCATCATGGGACTGGCTTAAGATGCTAATTTGTAAATGCATAACCCTCCATATTTGCTCTTTAATGATGGGCTTAGTAACAAACGAGGCCTGAAAGTGGTGTTGAGACAATGTAGCACATGAATTTTTCAAAGTCACTGTAAAGTGACTCGCTTCCACCTCCTCTCTGATACTACTGTAATGTCTCTTGGGAAATACATTATTAGCATTGCACTGTTGTCTCTGCTCAGAGGCAGGGATGCAGGTGGCTTATTTGTCACCTCTGAGGCCAGCAGTAAAGTATCTCTTCTGCCATTGAGGGTGGGATCTTTATTTCAGTTTTGCCTTTCTGTATTAACCTTCTAAAGCCTTGGTCTGTCTGTGGGCCTCCCCAGCCCCTATTGCTTTCCTTGGGTCACAGCACTGACTGCACATCAGACATCACTGCTGCCCTGCTCGTTTTCCTCTGTCTGTTCTAACAGGACACACGGATACAGATTATGGCTGCATTACAGTCCAAGTGAGAGGTGAATCACTGCCCTGTAGGCATGACGGTGAGTCCCTTAACTGATATAACTGTTTTGTATCAGTGCTGTCTTGAAGCACCCTGATGGCATATGCTTTGCCCTGAGAGAGACTGAACTCTACTGAGTGAAAAGCAGCTTCTCATCTTCTGAGTGCTGCAGATCTCAGCAGGCAAACATTACAGTGTCTTGGATGGACTCACCCACTGTTTACACCAGATGCACAGAAGAGAATATATTAAGGGCTGTTTCTGGAACAGACTGCAATGGGCTGCCTCACATTCTAACAGACAGGAGGGAGAGCACCACATTTAACTTGCAAAAGTATGCACTTCCTCGTATACCATCCTCACTTGTTGAATTCATCTTCTCTTCTGAGAAGGTGGAGCCACTTCTGCGTTTAGTCTGACAGCTAAGCTAGCATAAATCAGAGTTTTTTGTTTCTATGATTAATGATCAGGACAGGTAAGAAGGGAAGATGCATTGTATATGCAGGGAAGACTTCTGAGACTCATCTGTCCTCTGATGGTTACTGGGAGCTGTGGTCATGCAGCAAGCTACGAGGCAGGTTCTCCTTTGTGCTATATGACAGTTGCACCAAGCAAAAGACATGCACAGGCTAGTAAATCATATTCCAGGGTGACCAAAATACAACTTTTGGGTTCCCCGGGGATCTGTGCCACTATTGATTTCAATCAATGGTGTGAAAGGGAATTGTAGGAAGCAAATGTGACAGTGACATAAAATGATAAAGAGCAATAAAACCTGGAAGAGACATTACAAAACTGAGTGACCTAATAAAGCTGGATAAACGGGCAATGTGGCAGCAAATGAAATGCAACATTGCAAGAAACTTTACATCAGAAAGAATGATGTTAACTCAGTGCATTCTTAGAGTCCATTTTGTGCTGAAGACATCTGGATTCTTGTTAGACAGCTTTAAAGAACGCTGCTACTTAGAGCCTGGATGTGACAACCAAAGCTGTGTGAGAGTGGGACATGCAATCTGCTCAGACAAGCCAGAGATGCGTAGTAGGAAGGGAAAATGAAAACAGATACTGTAGTATTTGCCCATGGTCACTCGTATAATCAAATATAAAGCAGAGGGCTTGACATGGCCTGGGGCCAGACTGTGAATGACATGGGTAAATCTGAGGCCAGGCCATTAACTACCAGAGAAGGACCTGCAGAGGGCCGTAGCATCATACAGATTGCCAGCACTGGGCTAACGAATCGTGCTTTGTCTAGCTTGGTTTGGTAGGTTGCTTAGGCCATATGCTGAATTTGTAAGTGGTTGGAGTCAGTAAAATGGCTTACACTGTTATTTTTTCCTCTGAAACATGTATTTTCAGCTACTGCTGAGACTAAAGGCTTGTTTCTGGATGGTAAGTCCTCTTGTTTTTTTTCCTGAGAGTTGACAGCTGTAAAAAAAAGGTCATTAGAAGAGCAAAATGAAATGACCAGTAATAGAAGTTTATCCACTCAGACTGGCTTTGATGCACAGGAGAGCTGGGGACACTGGTAAAGGCATATGGAATCTTGTCCTGGCCCTTTTAAGACTTCTGTCCTCACACTAGGGCTGTAACTTCGAGGTGTCTGCTGGTGTGGCAGAGCTCAGTCTCTCCATCATGGCAGGCTGAGCTTTCTGATTGTAAACTGCTAGCAAGTTTTATGTAGTACTATAAATATTCCTGCACACAAGGCCAGGTGTGCCCTTGAAGGCCTAGGGCAGAAGACTGAGAACCTGCATGAACAGGATGTTTGTTTCACTACCAACCTGTGACAACAATAAATCTACTTTGAACTTAGCATCTTCTCCCCACTTCTGCTTTGGACTAGGCCTGCTGAGCCCTGATGCCTGTATAAATAGTGCCTTTTTTATATTGCAATAGATAAAACCAGAACATTCTTCAGGTTTGCCTGTGGGAGGGTAATAGATGCAAGTGTTGATTGTTTGCATAGAGGTTTTACAGACTTCAAAAAAATTGTCACCTCTTCCATAAAATGGAAAAAAAAGAAGCTAGGCTGCCAAGTGCCTACTGAACATCAGCTGCTAAGTGTGGCAGCATCAAGGCATCCAGATTTTGACTGTGCTTACAAGCTGAAGAGCACCTGAGGACAATCAGATAAACTCATGGTAGCACTCAGCTTAGGATGATGGGTTCAGAGCCCACTCTCCCTGCAGGGTCCCCTGTGGTGCAAGTGCAAACACATAACATGCTATTTGTCCTTCCCATCCAGGCAATACAGAAGCCAGGAAGCTGTTCTCACCTACTGCACACCCTGTCTTGCAGAGGCCAGTGCTGGGGGCATCTGTGGAGTGAAAAATAGACCTTGGAGCAGCTTGTACTGGGAAATCTCAATAAAGTAGGTATCTTCAAGTTGAAGGCAATGCGATCTTGGAATGTGCTTCTAACAGTTTTCTCCTACTCTGTCTACAGTGGGAGAAGCAGTGTGTTGGGACAGGGAGAACTAGCCAGAGGTTTCTTGTTACTGTAGACTGTGACTAAAGAGACAGTACCAAAATACCAAACCATAGCTCTGTGGAGGGACAAAGTCATCTATGTCCATTGCACACTTGTGCTTTATACCTGCCCAGGAACACTTTCAGCTTTGGATATAGTGATGCAGTGGAAGACTGTTTAGAAAATCTGTAGAGCTTTAAAAGTTGGGGGAGTTAAGAAGAAACTGACATCTGCTCAAACAATATAAACCTGATGTTTCATTTGGACAGGGAAGTGGTGAAACAGATGTCCTCTTTTTTCTCCTGTCTTATGGTCTGAGATTCCTTTTGTGTCAGGAGGTGAGGAAGCTCTCGGAAGTCTCAACAGTTTTTGGAGCAGCTGAGGCTGATCTCTGTATGAGTCTGCAGAAAGATAACTCCTGCCTTACACTGGCACAGCCAAAGATTAGGCAGAGTAGAGACAGCAGTGTTTTGTGCACATCAGAACCTGAACACAGTATGCATGTGGTAAAAGTGTGGTGATGGGGTGGTTATAGTCTGCACATCTCTTTTCTGGTAGATTTGAGATGCAGAGTCCTTAGCTGGAAAGAAACCCTCCAATGCCATTGCAGACTGATCTGCTTTCAGAAGCCTTTCATCACCTTCTATGAAATCTGTTAGTGTAATTTCCCTGGTCCTTCCTATTTCCACATGCAAACAAGATCCAGGCTTAAAACTTAGACTGTGAAGTAAGAATGATTGTAAATAGCTATCACATGTTGCAGCCTGTCAGAGACAGAGGCATGCGATTCTCTCAGGGCTGTCACTGGCTTCCAAGCTTCTCAATGCCCCAGCTGTGATGTTTTAAAAAATACCAACCAAGATGGGTTTTTTTAACCTCAGCATGCTTGGAATAGAAGCAACTTGTCTGGTGAGCTGCACATTTACTGATTCACTGCTAAGGACAATCTCCAAGTGAACACTGATAAAAGAAGCAGCCGATCTGCTCAAACCTTGTCTCCTTGACATGATGCTGATGAACCGTATCTCCCTTGCTGTTCAAGGCATGCCACAGATATACACTAACTACTGTGTGCAAAGCAGTCAAGAAATTGTCATCAGACTTTTTCTTCTGTTTAACTTTTATTAAAAGAGGTGCTAAGGTACTGTACTGTACGCAGTACATCATATTTATTACCAAAATTAACAAATATACAAAACTTATACATGTAATTTTCTTACATCCATTTATTGGTCTATAATACTGCATTTCTTCAAGTAGATTATCTACAGTATGTAAACATCCCTTGGATTGACCTCACACAGATTAGGAAAGCCCATCTAACCCATGTAGTTACCAAATACAGCTTTTTCTCTTTATTTTAATTATTTGGCTTTCATTGGTAGAATCTAATCTTCACATTTGGCACATGGAAGAGACATCTACAGTGCAAAAGAGGCAGATTTTCTGGTTTTGTTCTGAGCAGTTTAGCAGAGTTGTGTTTTTAAAAAGCCAAGAATAAATTTACATAAACTTGATAGGAGATGGATTAGTGTTAACACCAATGACTTTTCAATCAGCCATTAAACTAGAGCAGAAATTCAAAGTGTCTTCCACAGCATTCTCAGCCAGGTGGAAGAAAACCCTCAGCCTTGAGTCTAAAAGATTAACAAAGGACTCTGTTAGCAACAGACAGAGGAGGTTTAGTTTACAAAGAGCCCTTTGAGATTCCAGTTTCAATTTTCGGCTTTGTGGGATTCTTTTCCCCTTGTTAGCAAGCAATTTTGTTTCCTTTTTAATAGGGGGAAAAAATAACTGGTAGGGAACTTTTCTGTGGTGGCATTCTTAGCAAGTCGAAGATTACAGCTGGCATTTACAGATCTTTGAACTCAGGTGTGTAGAGCTCAGTGTACCTGTACATGTAGCTTGCTGTGTACAAGGAAGGGAGAAAGAGTAATTTTATTATATTCCAGGTGTGGAGCTTTCCAATTTTGCTGTAAAAAACAAGAAAAAATTTGCTTCCTTCTGCTTCTCACTTTTTCCAAGATGTGATTTAATTTCACCAAGTAAAGCTGATCCAGAGAGACCTTCATTCACACCCTTCTTCTCATTCTCATCCAAGCACCGTATTGCTATGTTTTAGGAGGCCTCATCCATGTCCATGGAAGCATCTGATGAGAATGAACTGAACTGGACACTGTTTCGCATGGGAACCCCTTTGCCGTTTCTCATCTGTTACCACAGAGCCCCGCTGCTGTCTGTGGCGCCGTACATCTCGGCCAGCTTTTTGAAGCGTGGACCCCAGTCTGTCAGGTAATCGTAGCTCTGGTCTGAGTCTGTTGTCACTGACTGTAGAGAGCTGAGCGACTCTGCCACTGAGCCGTTCCCTTCAAACATGTACGTCTGGAGGGAGTCAAAGGGAGGTGCCCACAGGTCCATGTCAGCTTCATACAGCTTGGCAAGCACATAGTTGTGGACATTGCTGTCCATGACACACGCCTGAGGCACATACCGGGAGAGGCTCTCTATTTCAGGGAGCATGTCCTGACGGTTTTTCACCACCAGCTGGGCCTCTCTTGGGTTCCACATGGCAGCAATATCAAAGGCCTCTGTGTCCTCCTCCCCGCCACCCTCGTCATCATACCTGACAATGTTCTCATGGATGTTCTCCTCCTCGTCAATGATGTATGGCTGCTTCCGCTGGCGCCGCAAAGAGAGGATGAGGAGCACCAGCACTGCAGGAGGTAACCAAGACATGGGGCCATTAGTAATGGGTCAGATCTTGCAAACGTTTCAGACTCTTCACTGCCCTGTTTTCCCCTGGGTGATCTCAGCCAGTCCCTTGGATTTAAAGAGCTGTAGTGTTTGCAGGTGGAGAGGTGTAGAAATCGCCCACCTCTCAGTAAAAAATAGCATCGTGAAGTCCTGCTATCTGTCCCTTTTCTCAGCTTAATGCTTAACACTTGGTGGCACTTAAGATGTATATCCAGCAGTGCGTGTGATACACTGAAGTGATACTTGAGCTACTTTTCAGCTAGCCAGATACCAGTAATTTATCCGCAATGCTACTGAAATCCAGAGAGAGATTTTTTTTCCTAATGGACACCCTGGCATTTTGGGCATCTGGCAGAAATAATTGCAGGCCATAGTTTTCCCTCATTTCTATACCCCAGAGAATGAGGTGGTATGCTGCTGCCTGTGCCATCTGGTGGTCCTTGATTTGGCCCTTTAAGTATGTGTGTGGCTAAATGTAATCTATACATATATGTGTGTACATGTGCATTTCAAGGTGAGGTTTGCGCGAGCTCTAGGCAACTTGATCTAGTTGAGGATGCTCCTGCTTACTGCAGAGGGGGTTAGACTAGATGAACTTTGGAGGACCCTTTCTATGATTCTGTGATTTGTGTCCTTCAACTTCAATGGCTCAGCAGCCCCCTGGACAGAACCAACAGGTTTGTCCTCTCCCAAGAAGAAGCTGAGGGTTTACCTAGCAGGACAAAGATACAGGCGAGGATTGCGATGAGTGCCCCTCTGCTCAGGCTGATGGGGAGGACATAGGCCTCTGCATTGCAGGACATCACCATGCCGTCATCATCACAGCTGCATACGTGCACGGTAAGTGTGCCCGTGGTGCTTAGCACAGGGCGACCATTGTCGCTGATCAGGATGGGAAGGTAAAAGGTATTCTGCTCCTGTTGTCTGAAGCCAGAGCGCCTTGTCAAAATCCATGCCGTATTGTCTAAGGGTAGAAAATAAATGGACAGAATGCAGAGTATTCAGCAGACAATATCCATATCCATTTCTCTTCTTGTTTTTTCCTTGTCATTAATTTACTTATTTTTATTTGTATCAGTTTGTCACTAATCAGCATTTTGCCCCTGCTTCCCAGAGAGATACTGCATTCCAGTATCTGCTCAGGCCATTGCTCCAAACCTGCAAAGCATATGCACCTCTAAGAGGTGTCTTTGCCCATTCTGACGTAAAGTGCTCAGAGCAAACTCACAGCCTTCAGATTTAGCTAAAAGAGCATTCAGAAGGAAAACCAGAAACAAACAGTTGAAGGCAACTGTTTGTCTAGTTATTCATGTTTGGCAGCTTTTCTAGACCTGATGCTTAAATGCTGCCACTATTTTGAAGATACTGCTCTATAATCCTTGTGGCTAAGTTCAGCTACTCTTCTTTTATGATATATAGCATGGTCACCTGCTTGAGGCAACAAGATGACGAAGGAAACAGCACCAGCTTGCTATCTCAGTGAAAATTTGCAACTAAACATTTTTCACTGAAATATGTGCAGTTTAGCTGTCACTGTTGCCATTGAGAAAGGTCAGACTGCTTCATGTCATCATTGTCAGAATTACTCTGCTTTGACTTGACAATTCTTGCTTCATTTAGTGTGACCACTTCTTTTTATAAGAATTTAAATTAAAAGGAATCAAAATTATACTACTGTAATGAAATACTGAGTGACCTAACAGCCAGATACTGTTGGTCGTTTTGAGAACTTCCTCGCTTTGGGGCTTTCCCCTTCATATTCAGCATGGCTTTCAAAATGTCAGAATTTCCAGTGGCACTTGAATTTCTCTCTGTCCCCTCCCTCAAATTCCGCACACTGGGCACCAAGTTTCTTAATAAGTAAGACATTAGATTAAGGAATTTGTTCTTCCCAATTCTCATCTTAAGAATGCCAAATAAAAATTTTGGACATCAGTAATGCTGTTGTTCAAGCATTTTGGTCTCAGAGACTTTAAAAAGTGCAAGACAGGGTGTCTCCAATGTGATCTGGCCCAGTAGGGAGTTTAAAGGAATGTAGAGGAAAATTGGCCATTCTTACAAATATGTCTGGAAATCTTGGACCAGCAAAGATGAAAAACACAGGTACTTCTCTCTGGCACAGCTGTAAGCCCTAACCTTGTGCAACAATGCTGTGGTGTGTGGAGGAGCTGAGCCTCATGCAGTTTCTTCTTCTACTTAGTTTAGTTTCCTGTTGCCTTGGTTCAAAAGGGGTCACAATCTGGCCATCTGCATCTTTAGGTTGTTGTCAGTGTAAATTTGCTATGCTTAGGAATGCAGAATGCCAATTCCCAGTTGGATTGGCACAATGTGACAGCTATCTAGAAAAGGCAAAAAACCCTTTGATCACAGGCAGACTGTGGGAAAAAAAAAACAAAACACCAAGATTATGTTGTTCCTTCTTACTTCCCTCTCAATTCACTGCTAAAACTGAAATCATGTTGATTTTCTTGAGTGCAGATATTCAGCTTGCATGCAGCTAAATCAGCTGTATTACCTGTTGTATTCTGAACATCAGAAATTATTCGATGGCTTTCTGTAGTCACCTATGCAATATATGCAAGCTCAGGCTAGACCTGCTAGACATAAATTATGCTGCAAGTTCTATACTTTGTGCCACAAATTCTGTGGTATCAGTACTAGAGCATATAAGCATCAAGATGTTGAGCTCCACAGTTCATGAGATTAGTATGAATTTGTGGCATGTTTCTAGAGGACTCTTGGAGATTTCTTATGTCTTAATTTGAAGTGTGCATGCATATGTTTGGATGTGAAAATACAGAATAACTGCAGCATCTTGTTAAATCATGTGTCAGTGTTTACTGATGTCACCACTCTTTGATACACTCTGCAGCTCTGAGTAAGTGCAGCAGGCATGGACAGACAGGTTTCCAGAAGTGAGTCCCAAAACCCAGCAGAGCAGCAGCTGGCACCCTGTGGTTCCCATGGCTCCTGGGTAAGGGGTGCTGCAGACAGGGGTGCTCACTTCCTGCAAAGGTCCCTTTCTTTTCTCCTGGGGAACATGCAAGTGCTTTCTCTCTTGTGCTATTTATGTGCCCCTCTAGTGTGTGCAGCCCCAGCTATTACCACCACATCTTTTCATCTCCAGGCCTGTTTTAGCATGACAAAAAACAGCTCAAAGGGCAGAAAATAGCAAAATGCCTGTATTTATGCTGTGTCAATGGAAATGTCTCACTCATCTTAACACTGTAGTAATTTAGTTGCATTTCTCTTTCCTGGATGAAAGACTCACTTTCTTCAAATTGACTTACAGCGTAAGTCATAAATTCTGTTCAGATGACAGCAAACCTTAATTTTATGTAAAATTGCTCTCTGTGAAGGAAAAAGACTTCATTATTCTCAGCAAGTCCTACTTTGCCTGTAAAAGAAGTCAGAGGCAGTGAACCTGACTGTGCAAGATCAGCTAGTGGGACATCTCAAGTGTTTTCAACCAGAATTCTTTTTCAGGCCAAACCCAAAAGTTTCTATAATGAAGTATTGGAAGATAGGTATCTATACAGAGAGGTGGAGTTCCCCTCCCCCATTTTTTTTTTCTGTGACATATTCAGATCTTAAATACTTCACTCTTAATGTTGAGAATGACTAAAAGGATTTCATAATTAAATTTTGACCCTTTTGTTTTGCTTTGTAGTAGTAGGGCATGCATCAAATCATCCCTAAAGAATCACTCTACCTGTTACTCTGCACCTGCAATATGCAGGTTCCAAAGTTTGTGGTGTGACTCATCGAAAGCCAAAGTGGTTTGATGTGCTACTGCAGTGCTGGAACATGATGCAACATGGCAGAAAGTGGAATACAAGATTTTCTTCCAGATTTGATAGTCTGCTAAGCCCCAGCCATCAAGAGAAAAGGGATTATGTGGACACAGAGTCCCATTATATTAATAAACAGCAAAAAAACCCAACTCAAATAAGCAGCATAAGAATGCACAGTATTTTTGCATCACAGCGTACAAGCCTCTTTGGCTTGCAGAGGGCTGGATGGTAACACTTAGCTACAGCACTGAGAAGAGTTACTAAAGACTGCCCTATTGGAAGTGATGTACCTCCCTGGAGAGGTCAGAGGAATCAGCACTAACCATTTCTCTTCTCCCAAGAAAGGCTTTGTTTCTTTCTGTATTGGGAATTGGGAATGATTAGCCCAGAATGTCTGTTAGTTTTTAAAAAGTAGTTGTAATAATATCAAACAGTTCAGAATAATATAAAGAAATATTTTACCAGAAGGGAGAAAAAAAGCTTAAGGAAGCAGGCATTACAGACACTGCTGGGGTGAGGAAGGGCTCATGTTTTCTCTTGGGGATTTTCAGCTCACTGCTTTTGTGCTCTGCCAAAACAGGAGTTAGTCCACAGTTTCAGGGAAGGCTGCAATAGTTAATTTTTTTTCCCAGGACATACTTAAATGCAATGGGGAAGACTGCCAGAGGTTTCCAGTGACAAGCCTGGGGGTCATAGGGCACTGATGCCTGCACCCATTAAAACGGCTACTCCCTTCATCAGTCTCTGGTACTCAAAATGAGAGGTCAACAGAAGAGGAGCTCAGAGTTCAATCTGGAAGTGCAGTAAGCTTATTTCATTGTTCATCTCATTCTTAAAAAAAGCTTCTTTTGCCAACTTCTTTTCCCCAGCATAATCTCACTTAAATTTAGAAGCAAGGGAAGATGGCTTGCCAGTGTGCTGTATCAGCAGTCAAAGAGACAGGAGACACTAGCATAATTCCCTGCTTCACCACATATATCCTATGTAGCCATGGGATGTTATTTAGATGCAGATTTTTGTAGGTATGTACGTCTGTCTCCCACTGATTTTACTGAACTCAAAGGAAATCAGGCATGTAAATAGCTTAATTTCTTCTTGCCCTGGATCCCTGTCTATAAAGTGAAGAACAATAGGATTTCTCTGTCTGCCAGAGATATGTGGAGAATGAATAGACTGAAGAAGTTCTCAGAGACTAAAATGACAGGGGCCAAAAGAAAAAATATGTAAAACAGCTCATCAGAATGCAAACTGTGATCTATCTGTTGCTCAGTATAAATTGAGGTTTTAATTGTTGCCAGGAAGGCTGCATGTCTTGCAGTTTCTCTTACTGCTGTATTGGACAACCAAGTAATCACACACAATTGCTAATCTTAATAGCGCCTTCCCACAGTCTGGGAAGTATTGCTGTCTCATGTTTACAGGCACAGGTTCTGACTAGCAAGGTGGGTTCTGTTTCTTGTCTTGCCACTCCATGACACACGGTATAGCTACCCTTCCTGTGACTGTCATGTAATTTATATAATCCCTAGGTGAAAACAGAAATTAATGGTACTGAAATGGCATTCCAAATTGCTAAGGTAGTAAATGAGTCCTTAATGTGTATTTTTCAAATAGTCTGTGGTTTGCTACTTAATGTTTTTAGTTCAAATTTGTAACTAGTAGTACCCAAAGCTTCTTGCTGTGATCTCTATCTTTGGAAAACTATATTTTACAGAGATTAAGAAGCATAGCCATTCACTTGTTCCTGTCTCTATAAATTAGCACAAACAGAGCCCTGGACACAAAAAGTACATCTGATGCTGGGAACTTTCTGAGTTTCTTCTTTCAGAGCAATGCCTTGAGGATTACATAAGCTTAGTTTGCCAAATGTTTTGGCAATGGTTATGGTGTTCATTTGTTCACTTATTTTGGCAATATATATTAAAAAATAAGAGAGAATGTAAAATAGAAAGGAATAAAAAAGCAAGAAACTGTGTGTGGGGACACTATAGAAAAAGACTGCTTTGGGACTAAAAATTAATTAGCATGCCGTGGAGTAGGGCTCCTGACTGCAAGTAGCATATTTTTAAACTGTCGGTTAGTGAAGGCAGGGCCTTCTTTATTAACCTCTGTCTTGCTCTTCTACATGCCTGCAGGGTTTACAGGAGTAAGTGTGAGAGGTAGGCATGTGTGGGAGCAGGGGCAGGCACTCTACTTGTAGACTAGCCACAGACAACTGCAGATGGCCAGTCACTCTCCCCATTTATTCTAGAATCACTTGTGGTACTTCACATGCTAAATTCCTACCGAAATCCAGCCCCTTCATACTGACTTTCAAAGCTCTGCACCAAGTCACTAAATGTTGTCCCTTTTTCCTGATGAAAGCTGGTATTGACCTGACCTCAGCACCATTTCCTTACTGCCCATGAAGATTCTCTATCAGCAGCAGTTATATGAAGGCTTGCTCCATTGGTGCCTTTCTGCAGGCTCCAAAACCACCAAACCATCCCCAAAAGCAGCAAATTCCACTGGTTAGAATACACAAATGCCAGTGCTTTGCCATGAGTCTTCCCATTGGTCTTTCAGTTTCTACTTAGTGTAGCTTACATAGATTTTTAGCTGTTTGCCAAGTTACTCCCCTAAGGCTCTGCATTCACTCCCTCCCTTTCTTTGGGCAACAGCCATGTGCAAAGAGCAAGGAAAAAAAAAGTGCTTGGGGAAAAGACTGAACAGTACAAATATCTTCCCTTTTTCTGTGCCTGGAAGAAAACATGAAGAGTAAAAAAAAAAAGAGCAATACAATTCCTTCTGCTTTTGACTCCTAGTTCCAGTGCTATCCTACCTTTAAGCATCTTGTCTTGAACTAATGTGATTTTCACTCTGGTAATTTGAGATGCCTGCAGCCTGACCACAAGATGTGAATTTATACAAAATACTGGCACATTTGCTTAAAGAAGAAAAAGAGGCCTGTTGCTAGAGAATAGAGAAGAAAATAAGATATAATCTTCAAGTGTATTAAGTAATAGGTCACTTTATCACTGCCTTTAAGGAGCAGATGTCACTTGGTATTATTTGAAATGCCACTCTTACCACACACTGTAAATCACAGCCTCTCAAGTCCAAGTCAGGCATTAGAAATTGGAGTAGCTAACTGACTGTGTCCACTCTGATTACCTTGATTGTCCCTTAGAGTAAAGTTAGGGTTGTTGGCTGCCTCTGGAGCCAGGCTGTAGTAGAAGTGCTGACCCTCCTGTGGGTCATCCCTGTCGATGGCACTCACTGTCTGGATGAGCTACAGAATATGAGAACAAAGCAGAAATAAATGAGATGCAAATTATGTGTGATATGTAAATACAAGCAACTGGAGCATCTGAATAAAGCTATCTTGTAGAGGTACAATAGATAAATTAAGAAGAGATTCAAAATCTTGTAGGCTTCATTTATTTTGCTATGATTGTGCAAATGACTTAAAGGAGGAGACAGTCAGTTTGCTTCAAGTAACAGACATTTTTATGCATCCCTATATTTTGTTGCCCCCCCCACTTTTTTTTTTTTGAGGAATCAGCGTCTCTAGAACATTCACTGTGCATTAGAGAGCTTGGAAGAAACCCCCTACTTACTTTCAGCTTCATTTTGCAGGTAGAAAAGGACTTCAGATTGATTATCACTCTTTTAATTTGAAATTGATTGAATTCTTTCCAGAGCAAGAGATGGAAAAAAAGGAAACCATGCAGACACTCTGTATATGAGATAAGTAACACCGTGGAAATAGACTAAAACAATGCTAAATCCAGTTTTGTCATCTGCCCTACAGAGGCTTAGTAAAGTAGATCTAACAGCTTAAAGCACAGTGAGCTGTAACTCTGAGTAAACATTCTGGCATCTTTTTAGACAAGGAATAAACCTTCACCTGGATTTTTGCATTCAAAATTATTTTTGGATTCAGAGGCAAATGACAGATCTATAAAGTCTTATTAACCACCTGCAAGATGATTTCAGACCTTTTACAAATCACGGCAACAGAATTTGGCTTTCTCCACCGAAGGAAGAAATTAATGTACATTTCTCAGAATGTATTGTTCAGGATACTCACCATTCAAAACCAGGAAAAAAAGGCTAAGCAATGCTATCTTTCCCCTCTATTACTAAGGATCTTTGTAAATCAGGGAGATGAAATTATCCTGTCTATGACAGTTGTGAAGACAGTTCTCCCAGCACTGAGTAGCTATCTCATTCTGCTTCACAGCAAGCTGTGAGAGGCTTCAGTGAACACACAGTGGTACTGCTAGCATAATTTTTCCTTCATAAATTGTGAGTGGTGTGTCTGTATGTTTAAACTATGGTTGCTGGCTTTGTATTAGGAGACAGAAAGTTCCCACATAGGCCCCGAGTGGTGAAGCCACTAGGCTGCCTCCCCACAAGCGATTAACAGATCTTGCACCAGCTCTAGGGAGAGAAAGCTTTGTCCATCTGACGCTAGCAGACCTTGTTCAAGGGCTTTGATCAGGTTTTGGAAGGGAGAGGAGAAGAGACGCTTCACTGCTTGTTTGGAACTGCTGGTTTAGTGTGTGGAGTAGGAAGTCCTGCGTTGTCTATGACTGTCCTCTTCAGTTCACAGCAGAACAGATATAGTTTGGTATCTCTTTGAAGTTAAAGTACGTCCAGATCTTGCAAGTCCAGGAGTGTTTAAGGCTCTTACAAGTGGGGTCTTTTAACAGTAAGCCTCATCTGCCGCATGTAGGCTAGGCTGACTCCATGGCACTTCTAATACTTCTCTCTTTGTTGCTGCTACAAGACACACCAGGAGTTTGCCTGCTGGCACCTGCCCAAAGGCTTATTTCAGCCATGGAATGTATTGCACAGTGAGCCTGGAAACTATTGTGCAAGGGAAAAAAGAGGTGCTATATATGATCCTAATCCTAGTGTGATGTGCTTGCCTTTAGAAAGCAGCACAGACAGCTGCTGCTGAGACTTCAAATGAAAAGTGGTTAGTTGAAGCCTCTTCCAATGCTCACACTTTCTGGCACGTTGTGTAGGACAGCATCATCTCCCCAGCCCCTGGTATTACCAGCATTTCTTACCTGCCCTGCTTTGGCGTTTTCACAAACAAAACCTTCATAAAACCTTGCAAACTCTGGTGCGTTGTCATTCACGTCCAGGACTTTGACTGTCACAGCGACGCTGCCCACTTGTGAAGGGTTGTCTGGAAGAAGGAGGCACAACATAAAGAAAAGCAATATAAGGGAAGGGGCTGCTCCTTGCTCTGCTCAAGATTTAAAGCAGCTCTTTTTCTACTGACTCATGTTAAATGATATTTTCCCATCAGGAACTGCGGTCGGAGTGAAATGCTCTCTTGTCTAGCCTAGCTTCCCATCCAACCACATCTTTTTCAAACAAATTCCATCAAAGACTTAAACCTGCTTCAGCCCAATGAAACTATAAAAAAAGCTTCTAGACAATGTCACTTTTTAAATTGTCTTTTGACTGGGCAATACTGTTTGCTGATCCTTGGTATTGGTGACATTAAAGAGGAAGGGACTGCTAAGCATAGGCTTCTTATTTAGAACTTGTTGAAAGCAGTAGTTCTGCAGTTCAGGTATGTTTTTCCTCAGAGTTTACGTTCTTTGAACTCAGAAACAGTGTAATCTTTTGTACTCTGTACAGGGAGGTTAAAAACGTAGTAATTCATGAAATTAGAGAGAAATGCTTTCAGTGAAGCTTAAAATTGCAAGGAAAATTTCACATTCTGCGTGACATCATTTGTGATACTTCTGTCCCACTGGTTCATTAGCTTTCTTTGCAAGTAAATCCATACATCATTTCACATACACAATTTCCAAATGAAATGACCACAAAATACTTGCTTTTCTTACTATGCTTTTCTGCCCCAAAACATCTTCCACCCTCCCCCTGTATTTAATGCAAAATAAAGCCCTAGGCAGAAAGAAAATATTTTAGAAGTCATTATTAAGAGGTCAGAAAAGGTGCAAAAATGCAGAAAGTTCTGAAAAGTTAGTGTTCTTATTTCTTCAGCCATATCACTTTGTGCACAGCTCCAAATACATCTCCCTTTATAAAAAGAAACTACATGCTCATATAGAGAATTTTCCTACACTCTGGAATTTTCTTAAGTGTTCAATGTTCTGTATCTGTAACACACCACATTGTATCACTGAAAGAATGCTCCTAAACTGTATTATTTCTCCCTAATTTATAATAGTCTTAGTAATAGTCATCTAACTTTTAATACTGGAAGCTTTACTCAGGAGTGCGTAACTACAACATTTTTGAAACTCTTCACTAAAAATACTGTGGGGCATATGTACAGGGGAAAACTGACAGAAGAGTGAGAGAAGATGAGTAAAGAAAGATGTGCCTTCATCTCGCTCTCACCCTTGAGCAAGCTACATGGGCAGCTTTTACAAACTCGTGTATATGTGATGAATTTACATGGCATGGCCACTGGAGGCTTAACTATTGATGGGGTGAAATCATATCATGTCACCAACACCTCTCAGAACTTACAAAGGGGACAGGAAGGCATTGTGTGCTAGAACAGCCTGCAGATCTGTGGTGGTGTCACTGACTTAAGAAACGTTCCTGTGCTAACTTCAAGTTGGCTGATTTTGTTTTGGGCAAGCCTCTCAAAACATCTTTCCTCTCAAACCGCCCTGTATCTGTGGTACACCCTGGACGTTCAAGAAGCGCTCAAGTATAAGGAATGGCTCTGTTATTGGCAGCAATCTTCTGAAAAGCTACTACTCCTCAGCAGATGAACTGAGATCCTGAGCAAAAGCTATGTGGACTGAAGACATGTCAGGTGAAGACTAGGCAAACCTTTTATATTATTTGCTTATTTACAAAGCTACCTTCCACTACAAATTCAGCTGAGTTTTTCATACTAACACTGTGAAATGATCAGCATTTCCTCATTCTCACAGCCTTAGTAAACACCTGGCACGGATAAATTCTGAGCAGAGTTTGAACTTATTGTAGTATCCAAAAGCATAACAAGTTCAGTGTATTAGAAGATCCCAGAGCACTCTGGCCCAAGATATTTATACAAGCTGATGTTCATGACATTTACTTGCTGCTGAACCAGAACAGTTATTAACTAGTGACCTAGCAGTGTAGAGTCATTGCTGCTTACCAGTCCCTGCACCACTCACTCCGCCCAGCTAGGACTGGTAGCTCTGGCAGATGGGCAGCCTTTGAAGCACCTGCTTTAGGTACCTAGGCCAACTGAAGAGAGAGAGCTCTTGTAGAAACACATGAGGAAGAGTTCTCAGTAAATCCCTAGAATATTAATGAATTGAAAAAGTAGCATTCTGCATTTAATTGCCAGCTTCTACTCCTCCCACCAGCATGTGAAAAGGAGCATAAAAAAATAAATAAAATGCAGTATTCGCTTGCTGGTGTCACAAGGGTAATTCAGTTAAATAGAGCTTTCCACTCGGTACATAAGACCACGTGACTCACTGAATTCAAGTCTCTCAGCCTACTTTGTCTATTGTATGCCTTTAATCTATGCACAGCCTGCATTTTCCTTACTCAGCTCCATGGCCAGCACAGTGATATTGTGCCAAGAAACATCCTCCCGGTCAAGAGGTCTTGCAGTCATCAGTGCTCCTGATGTAATGTCGACATAAAAGAACCTCCCTGGATCGCTGCTTCTGTCAATCGAGTATCTGAAAGAGAACATATTAAAACTATTATGTAACCCTTGTGAAAACTCTGCTATAGCCAATGAAGTACCCCAGCAGGATGAATACACAGACTGTCATACCACATCCACCATCTTCTACAACCTAGTTATGCGCACTATTGACTTGTAAAGGCACACAGTGAGATGCTTGGGAAACTAGGAGTTGGTGTAGCTAATGGCATTTAATGGAGAGTAGTGCTCGGATGATGGGAAGATTTAGAGGAAGCAGCCTCAAAGCACTGCATAGCTCAGCACAGAAACACCTGCTTTACAGAAAAGAAAAATCAGGCTTTTTACGATGGGGTCATTGCTCCAGTGGACAAGGGAAGACCAACTGGACTTGTGCAAAGTGTCCGATGCTGTCTGTACAGCATTGGTCTCTGTACTGGAAGGACGCAGATTTGATGGATGAATCACTCAGTGAATAAGGAATTTGCTAGATGGCTACTCTCAAAGAATAGTCAAGAAGCCATTCTATGATTCTCATACTTCTGAGCAGTGGAGTGTTGTGGCAAGTGCAGGCCAGGAAAATTAGGAAGCAGCAGATGGAAGAGCTGCCACTGCTATATGCAATGAGGGACAGGGTGTGTAAAATACTCAAACCCCTTCATATGCATCACCTTGCTCTTAACAGTGGTTTGTATGAGTTGCCTTCCTTGCTATCTGTATTAACGTGGTAAGACATCCTTTGGCAAAAGCCACACACGTGCCTACACAACTGCCACAGCCTAGAACAGCCCAGGCTTATTCTCATTTTTGTTGGTTCTTTCTTTGAAGTTGATGGAAGATGAGAGCATTAGTCACAATGGATGCTGAAGAGGGCTTGTTCTTCTGAACTTTGTCCTTTCAGCACAAACACATTTGCTAGAACCAGCATGCCACCCCAGCCTGTATTTAGGTAATTACTAAATTAGGATCTAAAATAGTATTGAGCTGTGTTGTTGGGAAATTCTTTCACACTTAGAAAAATCAAAGAGGACGGCAGCTTTGTTTTCCCTTTCTTTCCAGTCCTTCTCATCTCCTCTTAAATGAAGAGATTTCTCTGAGATGTATTTAGGGAGTAAGTATGAGTGTTGCTAGATTTTGCTTTAGTAATTGTATGAGGGTTATAAAAAGGATTTCTGACAGTTTAAGGCCAATGTGTATCTGAAATCGATTATGGCCTTGTGATTAGTGGTGCAGGTATTAATCACCAGTGTCAAGCGGCACAGGTGGACTCTTTGTTTCAGTCCTCTATGTAAATTCTGCTGTTAATATCTTTCTCTCAAACTCATTCCTGCTGCATTCTCTCAGCTATCTTCCAATTGCTTAACAACAATCATGGCTTATTTCTTGGTATCAGAATTTCAGTGTGGGAAAATGAGATTTTGAGAGTTCCCTGTGGTTAGTGAGCCCTTCAAAATGTGCCCTGGATTCTCCATACTTGAAAAAAAGGCAAAGGGAGAGGTCAGATCAGAGTTTTCATTTCAGCTTCTGTAATAAAATATCTTTCCTTATCTTGCCTTAATCTGTGCAAAGTGGATTTTGAGCAAGCACCAAACATGCTGGACTGACACTGCACAAAATTTTAGTGAATGGATGAAACTACCTAAGAGACATGGAGAACTCATTTCTAACATTTGCATTTTTAGATATCAAATGGTATTTAATTTTTCTCTGTTTATGCCAATCCTTTGTATGCATGTGCTGGTTTGAGGATAAATGAAATACTATAATGAAATTAGATCATTGGTTGTAAAAGAATAATAATAATAAAGTCTGTATCATTCACTGGTTTGCTAAAAGGGGTAAAAAGACAAAGTACAAACGATTTGTCCCCTTTTTCTTTCTTTGCCCTGAGCATTGGATATATTCACTGCTCTAATCTCTTCTACTCAGCTCAGCTAACATTTCCAGATAACAAAGTACGCTTTGCTGGTTCCTTTGTTTTTCTGTCTGGGAAGGAGATGGAGAGAGACAGAGAGAGAGTAGCTTTGAGCCCTTTCTGGGGTTGTCTGTCCAGGAGGGAATTTGGATTTCTGTATTATTTCTCAACTGTATGTAATCTCAAATACTTACAAATATATTGTGTATACATGCTTGTAAATTTAGGTTTGCTGTAAATAGGGCTTTATCTTACTTCCAAGCCATCTGAGCTGGTCTGGCAAATTTTAATAGTGGAGGGAGACCTTCCTCAACCCACTACATTTTATAATATACGAGCTGTAGGGGAAGAAGGAAGGAGGGAAGAAAGGAAGAATATGGGAAGAAAAGAGGATGCATGTTGGGAAGGAGCAGAGTTAAAACATTTATAACTGAGGTTTTTCAATGTAGTTTTGGTGATGCATTCTGTGCTTTATAGATTGCAGTTTCATCAAGGGTAGTCACTGCAAAGCTCTGAAGAAAACAAAGAGAAACCTTACTAAAAATATCAATGGATGCTTCTACGCTCTGATAGTCTGCAGAATTGTTCTTAGACTATTTTAAGCAGATTAGCAGAGAGCTGTTTACACTGCAGTGTTTGGATAATGCTAGACAGTAATCAGCAAAATGGGATACGGGTGGAAAAAAGTTAAGGGTAATGCAACTGTGATGCAGACAGTGTAACACTTGATTTGAAGAATATAAAAATGTCATAAGATGTATGATAACCTCATAATGCAGGTAGAAAAATAGGTATATTTTAAGGTGGCAGAGAGGAAAAAATAAAGCAGTAACACAGAAAAACAATATTATTAAGAAGAACAAGGCATTGTATCTGCTCAGACTTCCTAGATGAAGTGCACAGAGTTGCTCATATAGCTTTCACTTCCTTCAAAAACTCCAAACACTTGATGCTTTGACTCCTGTACTTCCCAGGACTGTTCCCAAACAGAATTAAGAACCTGGACTGATGCAAGGTTAGGCAAACAGCATCTCACCACCCAAAGCATCTCTCAGATGAGAGAAGCAGCTGACCTTCTGAGACTATTAACTTGCAGTCACTTGGAGCTCCTGCAGGTTGTGAAAATTAGTAAGTGAACTGGCCTTGGGGAAAAAGTATTGTCATAAACTGGGCTGACTTGGCAGCTGCTAAGGAAGAGTGCTGCTATCACAAATCTGCTCCTTTGACTCCTTGCTGAAGTTGCAGTTACGAAGTCCTTATAGCTGTAAATAGACCTTTTACCTTTCTTAAATCCTTATGGGAATATCTAGGTCTGATACTAGAATGTAGTGGTTCATGAATATTTATTAGTATACATTCAAATCTACTCCAAAAGTATTTGAGCAGGTAAAGGCAGCTTTGAAACAGGAGAAAAGAGAAGCAAGTTGATTAACTTCCCCTCAGTATGGTCTCAGTGGTGCTGTTGGGTTTTGTGCCAGTAAAAGCACAAGAATCTGGATTTCGTTTTTAATGTACACTATCAGGACATGCCTGAGCAGTTCATGCCAGATGCAGATGTTCTCCATATCACAGAAAAAGCAAGACTGAGCTCCTGCATTGTTTTGTCAGTTGTAGATGAGAAATCTAGTCTCAGTAAAATCACTGATGACTGTTACTGGCTAAAAAGAGCGTGTCCCTCCCACCAGTGCTGTTTCAGTCTCATCACCACCCCACCAAACAGATGTGCCAGGAGAGTACTCACGAGGGCATGCACAAAGAGAAGACAGACCTGATGGAGTTGTTGGTCACATCTGGATCCTTGGCAGAAATTTTCTGTATGGTGGTTCCAATCTCTACATCCTCAGGCACTTCCACAAAGTAGAAGCTGGGTTCAAACACTGGAGGTTCATCCACATCTTCCACACTGATGTGGACAGTGGTGGTGTCACGGAAGGGACCCATGTTGAGGAATCGCATTTCCAAGTGGGGGTTGGCCCCTTCTACTTTCAAGGTGTAGCTTTTCTTGCTCTCAAAACTTAAAGGCTGAGGGAAAAAAAATACAGCATTAAGCACACTGAGCCATATGATTTAGACCATATAATTTTGATTTTCAGAAAGAAAATATGTTCTCTACTGTAAAGTAATCCTTCCTTTTCAAAACTAATGTTTACTATGATTTTTTAATCATATGGGTAACAAAGGTAAATATTTGCAGATGGAGACAAAGCATTGAAGTGAGAGTAGTATCAGAAATGGCAGTCTACAGTTTGGTGTTTTGTTTTTTTTCTTTTTAATGTGACAGTGGAACTGAAAAAGCAGGAGAAATATTTGCAGATCCCTTCAGAATACACATTTTTTCTTTCTTGCTGGCAGGGAAATAAAAGCAGCACACCACCACTGCATTGTGATTCACACAGTGTGTTTCATGGCACTCTGAGGGAAATACAGGCAGAAATACAGGAGCAAGGTATGTCAGTTCCACACAAATGGGGCCCGTGCAAATTGTGGCAGCAGGTACAAACAGATGATCTGAAACTTGTTCATGCTGCCCTTAGTTCCACCTGGTAAATCAGCGACTACTGCAGGCATAGCACCTGTCAGCAAGGTTTAGCTACATCTACAAACATACCACACATTATTGCAGAACCATTGCAGTCTACCAGTTGATATTTATGCACTGTAAAAATAGCACAAAAATATCTTTACATGACCAAGAGGGAATGTGCAATACAAAGCTGCCTAAACATGTACTAAGAAAGAGGCTATTACAGTTCATGTTTTCTCATGTCCAGAAAACTGTGAGAAACATTGCATGTACTCTAAAAAACTCTTTATAGAAAGAGATGATAAATCACAGAACTACTTAGTAACTATAGAATTCAACTGCTTTAAGAAAATATTTGAGTATCTAGTTAGGAAAAAAAAAAGAAAATGAAACAAGCATGCAAAGCCATGACATTTCTGATGCTCCTAGGTTCAGACACTCTCAGTTTGCTGAGTGTGCATTCCCTCTTGATCCTCTTTCTTATCTGCCAGTGCTGTAACATCACTGCCCCCCCTCTATCAGATTTGTTTTCCATAGGTGCATTTAATCGTCTTCCCAACAATCATTCCATGAGGAGGGCAAGCAGGCTGCCTTCAACTGCAAACTAAGCATGTGGCTAAAACACAGCTGAGAGGAGGGGCACATGATGGAAACCTTTTCTTGTTCTCATATTCCTTCCCCAGTGCTAAGACAGGCATTGAGAGGTGCGCTGTGCAGGAGGGATTTGACAAGTGCCACTGTGAGAAAATGATTGGCCAGGCAGTGGTAGGGCAGCTTGGGGATCTCCTGAACGCTGGTCTTTGTGATGGCTCTGTAACCTGTGACCTGCTCCTGAAGGCAGTGTGAATGCAAAGGCTGGGTGAAGGGAGATGCTGTCACCAGGATGAGTTGTTAGCCTCACAGGCAGGGAACTTTGAAGAAGCTGTAAATTTTAAACAGGTGTTCAGCATTTTGTGCAATTAGTGGGCTGTGGTAAGGTGCTACAAGAACACACATCTGTAAATGTAAATTATCCTTTTTATGCCCATTATGGAAGTGTTAGTCTGGGAAATTTGTCTACAAAACGAAAAAAAAAAATGTTGCTTTGTCTCCAGAATTTCCTTCTGGGGTTAGAAATTCTCTTGTTCCCCCTCTCCCCTACTGCCATACTTTTCTATCAACACCACTTGATTATTTTTTTTTCTAGAGTGGATCCAAAGGATCACTTCTGCAATGCTTGACTATTGCAATCTTACAAAAAGTTATAGGCATATATAGAATTTTACAAACTTTATGTACAGTAAGGTACATAAAGGTACATACTGCTCATACATACTGGGCAGTATGTGCCAGGTGCCAGTATGCATGTGGCAATAATGATGCCATCTAGCAATACTATTTGTAAGAAAAGTCAGACATATTGGCAAATTTCCCCCAAAGAAACTATTTTTCTTTCACCAATAAATTACACTGGAGTTTGCATTCAACATCTCTTTCACTCCAGCAAACAGGCTTAACTTTAGGGACTAGTACACATAAACAAGAGTGGGAGAAAGGTGACTACAAATACAGGCTTAACTGCTCTGCTGCAGGGCATAGGGGGCTTGCAGGGTCAAATCTCTCCCAAGTGTTGGTAGTGCGCAGTTGAGTCCCAGGCTATTTAAATGGAAGCTATACTGCCTTATTAGTGCACTAGATGTGCTTAGGCAGAAATATAGTTACAGTTTCATAACCTAGAAACAGAGCTGAACTTCTAGCATTTATGTAAGACTGTAGAATAAATAGCCTAAGCAGTGAGTGTAAGCAAAATACTCTGTGCCTTTCTGTGTAGCCTGCAGTAAAGAGTAGTAGCAGTTTCACAGCTGCCATTTTAGAGACAGCTTTTTCTAGCCTAATTAGCATTTATGGATCTTCAAGCAGCAATTAAAAAAACCCAACTGCCTGCATTTTATTGGTTTATAAATAATTCCAAGGCATGCTTTATTATTATTTGTGGGACACTGGAGTGAAAAATGTGTACAGTTCAAATGCAAATATTGATCTAATTTCTTGCATTGTAGGATAATTAAGCTACAGAGGATATTTAAATAGATAAACAGTGAATCAGAACATTGCTTCAGTGGGAAAAGGCATGTTTATGCTAATGCTGTCTTCACTTTTTAAGAGTTGCTCTTAGGAATACAGTCTGCTTCCATAATTTAGCAATGAATGTTAAAGAAATTTTGGTTTATAGCAGCAAAGGGCCTACTGTAATGTAACAGGAACTAAGTTACTAAGGGAAAGTTGCACACATGAAAGGTAACCAAGCCTGTTAGCCATAGAAATTACTATAAAAAGGAAAATTTACTACCTTTCTCACAGTTATGATGCCAACTTGGTAATTAGGATCAGTGTTAATATCAAAGACATCCAGTCCATCTCCATCCACCAGGCTGTATTTCATCTCTGCATTAATGCCTTCGTCCATGTCTTTAGCAACCACACGGCCCACAGTGGAGCTGACAGGAGCAGACTCCAGAACACTCATCTGATAATGCTCTAGCACAAGCAGCAGACAGGGACAGGGGAGCAAAAAACAGTTTGTCAAAAGAAACAGGGTACTGCATACCGAAGCAAAGAGTAGATGGGGGAGGCCACACTACTGCATAGCCTGCAGGCAGTCTTTAGTATCTTTCCAACAACTGCAACAGCACCGATTTCCTCTAAAAAGCCACAGCCTGACTCAATTGCCTGGGAAAGCTTTACTTAGGTATCTGGCATATCAGTAGTTTTGTTCAACAGGCTCTTTTCACACCAGCAATACACCTGAAAACGGAAATTTTGACTAGAAAAACAGGGCAATTAAAAACCAGTGTTGTTGCAGTCATGATATAAAGCAGGATATGAAACAGATTTAACAGGACAGGCATCCTTTATTAGATCAGCCTGTACAGCAGGAAAAATACACACATTTTGAGCACAATAAATCCTGTCTGAAGTCAATACAAACTTCTTTTCAGCCCTAAACAAGGCTTTGAGAGCTCAGAAGCTTGCCTGTTTCTTCCAAATTTACCAGTTACTTTAATAGAATATACTACCTCTCCCCTACATACTCTGTGTTGAGCACATTTGGTGCATCACTAATTTGCTTAGCAGCAAGCCTGGGGAAAGAAAGAACTGCTATTTTAAAAGTGTGTTTTAGAAATACAAACGCATCTAAAATACTTCTCTGCCATCGCAATTTACGTTCAGGCCATCCTCACTACATTCCTGTGTTCACTCCACCAATTATTTATCTTTATAAGGCAGAATAACACCAAGAATGGGGTTTGACCTATTCTAATTTTTCTTAATCAAGAGTTTCATATCAAGCAGTTGCAATTCATGCCACTTTCAAAACAGAATTGGCAACAGTGCCTTCAACAGGTTGCTGTAATGGAAGAAGAAAAGTGGAAGCTGACACTTCTTGCTGATCTTAGCAGAATACTTTGATTTAGCAGTGCAACATGCAGAAGCAGGAGGAGAAGAGAAATAGTAACAAAAAGAACTGCAGGAGTTTTCATTTCTCAACTAAATGAGAAGAATGACAACACCAAAATGGCTTGAGTCTGATCTATCCTACCAAAAGAATCAAATTTCTTTTTAAAAAAGTAGTATATCCCTGGAAAGATTCAGCTCAATCAAAACCAAGAAGTTTCCTGCAGATTTTTAACAGTATAGAGAATTATGTAAACAATTTATTGAGAAAACAGAAAAATGGGCAAAACATTGCTGATCTTGCTTTGAGAATCACTTTTGTAAACACAAAGTAACATTTCTGGTAAGACTGGAGTTGCATATTTTTGCACTCCTTTTACTGTGGCTTTTACACATCTCAAGGTGTAACTGTATACTGCCAATGCTTAGATGAACCACTCCCGGAAGGTAACCTATGTGACAATGCACTCTATGCTGGTAGCACAGCTACCAGATGCTCTCCTGCAGTGACCTGGTTGGAATTGGAATGAATTATTTTTCAACTTGCAGCATTACCTCATGGCTCTGATTTGACAGACGTTGTTTTGGAGACACAATGAAAAGCAAATCAGGGCAGTAATTAGCAGCCAGAGGTAATGGCTGTGAGCAGACTAGAAACATAAAGGATATCCTCTTTTTTTCTCCCCTGTAAATTAATTTCCTTCACTTAAAAAAACCAAAAGTGGTGTTGATGATTTTGGAGATCAGGAACCTTTTCTAAAAGACAAGGTGTTGAATGCTCTGTTCTGACATTTTTCTGAAGAAAACTTTCACTGACCTGAAATTCTGCCCATCTCTAATTGTCAGTATTCTGAGTTTGAAAATGGCTAAAATGAGAGCAAAGAAACATACAACTCAGCCACTCCTCCTTGCCCCTCCTGGCACAGTGGGTACTCACTCTGTGGAAATCTGGGTGGATTGTCATTGACGTCAGAGAGAGTGATGTTCACCGTGGTTGTTCCAGCTAATCCTCCCAGCTGTCCACCCATATCTTTGGCCTGGATAATCACTTCAT
The DNA here is from genome assembly GCF_015220805.1 of Pogoniulus pusillus. NCBI lineage: Eukaryota > Metazoa > Chordata > Aves > Piciformes > Lybiidae > Pogoniulus > Pogoniulus pusillus. Next base: position 8,301,520 of record NC_087284.1, on the reverse strand, counting down.
AATATTCTTTTGCTTCTCGGTCCATGTTCATTAGAGCTGTTCTAATTAAGCCTGAGATTGAGGGGGTGAAAGGGTTGTGAGAACAAAAGAAACGACAGTTAAAGAGTAACATAAACAAGGTGGAGTGCTCTTGTTTCTGCATTGTTTTCCCTATGCCCTGAATGACTGCATTCAGCCTGCCCTTTCCTGGTGGAGTAAAACTCACCCAAATTAAATCTAGGTTAACAGAAGGTTTGAATTTTAAAGCAGCACCCTTAAAATATATTCAGCTCTGGGTTACGATGTCTCTGCAAAATTAAAATGTTGCTTTCCAAGGGAGTGGGTAAAGCATTTTGGGCATAGAATGCACAGAATGCACTATACTGATTTAAGGCCTTTCTCAGGATAACTGCACAAAAGGTGGAAAGGGATGTGATTAGTTAAAAGACACAAGTTTTTCTGAGTGTTTTCCTACACACACAATCTTAGATGTAACCTGACAAGCTCACCAGTTTTGTTTGGGTCTTTTCAGACTCCCATTGCAGACTGCAGGCAGAACACAAGAAGCTGGTTAAGACAGGTTGCTCCGACCTCGGAAGGGGTGACAGCACAGAATGGTCAACCTGCTCCTCTCATTTTCTGCAGTGTTAAAACTACTGCAACAGGACATGAGGTGGCAGCAACACTTCTCTTATACAGGCTGTGAGGAATCGGCCAGGCCAGAGCTGCCGGAGCCGCGGGGGAAGAGGCTCCCTCTGCCCTGGCTGCCGCGGGGCTAGGCGCTGCTGCCAGCTCCCGCTGCCCTCATCCATAGCTTCCAGCCTCTGTCTGTGACGTTGATCTCCTCTCACCAAAGCCTGCCAGACATCTGCCTCAGGGTTGGGAAGCTCTTTTTTCTGTTGCCTTGGGTGTTGGGTCTGTTGGTGAATACACTCCTTTCCTTTTCACTCGGCTGCCCCTATGAGTCCTGTCCTTTGCCATGCCTGCCAGGATTGAGTCTATGGGCTTATGCTTCAGAGCTGTCAAACCTCCACTCCTCCCACCGTGACCCGTTTCTTACACCCCTTTAGCAGTTCCCTGCCCGCAGCACGCAGGCAGCTTTTTCCTTCACAGTACACCTGCCCAGCATGCCTGCTTAGCAGGCTGTTAAGCCTCAAGAGGTTCCCTGAGCAGGAGTGAAGTGGTGACTGGTAATGTAGCCCAGTGGATGGACTGCTACGGGACACTTTCCAGGGCACTAGAAGACCTTGCTAGATGTGGACTCTGACACATTTGGGGTGCTCTCCTGCACGTGGCCAAATCTGTCAGCCTCAGGCACCATCCTCAACATGCAGTACTTGCACATCAGGACACTATTAACTTGAGTGATCAGCTTGAGTGTATTTTTAGCAGAAAGACAATGTATGGGTTTAATAAAAGAGCAGTTAAAGGATACTGCATTGGCAATTAGCACTGATTTTAGAAGAGAAGAAATAGTGACCACTGAACAATTCACTAGAGTCTTATCCTGCAGCTGACTCCCCTGAAGGGCTGTAGCTTCTTAACTCCCATGGATATAAACGAGATAGGAAAATGCTTAGGATTTCTGCAAGTATTTTCTTCATTTATGAATACTTAGTAGGGAATTTCCATGCTTGGCTTGTCCTTAATAGACAGCAGTATAGATCAGAAAAAAAGCATCAATGCCTAAAAAACCAGGCTCTGCCATGCTTACATTTGGAGCCTCTGGGCTCAAGAGGAGGGTTAGTCCAGGGCATCAAGACTCAGAGCCAGTTCAGGATTCATGCTTCTTCAAATAGTACCCAGAGGAGTAGCCATACTGAACAAGGAGATTTCAGTGCTGCTGCTGCACACAACTGGCCAGCTAGAAAATGCTGAGGGTAGTGGTGCACCTTGAAACCTGCAGGGCTATAGGAAAGGCTCTGATTCTCAGGTCTCCCAAAATAAAGGTGTTGGTACCATTTCTTTCACCAAACAGGGAGAAGTTCACTCTCTTCAAAGAAAGTAATGAAGAGCCAAATGTTTTCTTGAGAACTGGGAGACTCAGGGGTCTTTGTCTACTCTACCGGAAGGGATTTAAATCCATGTTTTTCAAACTTTCTAGGGGAATATGATCATAAATGAGCTGCAAAAGTATTCTGGAAAAATGAAGAAGGCAGCTTTCAGCTTTTCTTTCAAATTGTGTCTCCACATACACATTTGTTCAGCACCTGAGAGGCCACTGATACAACAGGAACAAAAGTACCCTTCTAGAACTCAAAGGCTGTGTTGGGAAGTGAAGGAGAAGGACCCCAAATGTTTCTAAACAAGAGTGTAAGGAAATGAGTGACCCAATATTGGGTGCTTTAATCAATACCCATCAATATAAAGGAGCTGGTGACTGTTTATGCTCTAGCTGTTTCAGGAGAACATGAGAGCTACAATTGCATTTTCTGAGTTACTAAATGGTGCAGGTTGGTTTGCACTGAAGAAGCTGGCATAAAAGTCCTGTGCCTGTGATGGGGAAATGGCTTTCTAGCTCTCTGATACACTTAGACTAAACCGATGCCAGCCACACTGCCCACAAGCTGAGGAAGCTTTAGGCATGTCCAAAGATACAGGTCTAAGGGACTGGGAAACCAGTAAGTGGTGAAAAACACCTTTTCTGGGTTAAATACCAATCAAGTACATGATTTTGGACTTAAGGGCCTACCTTACACCTAAGCTGCACTCTAGCAGTTAAATATGCATTGGAGCTGACCCTGAGCGTTACAGCCTTGCTTTCTTAGAAATCATTCAGTACTTAGCACATCTCTGACTATACCCTTATTTTCCTGTGGCAGTATATCTAATCACAAAATAAACAAGACTGAGGAAATAACACACTATAAATAAATTTATCTTTGGCTAGAGCACCTACTCCACGAAATGCTCTCAGATTATGCAGTGTTTTTTCTATTTTGTCCCCAGGGCTCAGTGGTGACTTGTTTCATGAGTTTCTGACCTTAGTACTATAGATGTCCTTTGGAAACTGTCAAAACCTGTCAGATTCTTCTTTTGGATATAAACCTTGGATATACACAGAAAAAGAAAGAGAGAAAGCAACCAGAACAGTCTGGATGTCCTATAGATAAATTTAAGGTTATTAACGAGAGTATCCTTAGATAAAACTACTACAGATAACCACATCCTTTAGCTTGCAGTTTCCAGTCCTGTTTGGGTCAAAGATTGGTTTTTTCCACTACACCTTGTTACCAAGTAGATCTGCTGAAACCTTGTTGCAGTGATAGAAGCCAACAAAAGTATTTACAGCACCAAACCCACCCAGCTCTCAAGCTGCAGAATACTGTCATTTGGATGAATATATCACTGCAGAGAGCATATCCTTCTGGAGTTTGTTACCATGCCCTCACTTCGGCCCTTGCAGAGTCCCACTCCATTTTGGCTTGAAGCCACATAAATACACTTCTCTGGCCACAGTCACAATTCTTTCTGCTTGAGACTTTTCCCTTTGGTTTTCACACTCCCTTGTTCCCTGATGAAATAACATACCTGTTCGAGAGTCCACAGAGAAATATGGTTGCCCCTGGAGAATACTGTACACTACTCTTGCGCTGTTGCCGTAAGTTGGGTCATCAGCATCTGTTGCTGTTACCTGAATAACAGAGGTACCTAGCAAAAAAAAACCATCAAGTAAGACCTTGTAGGATAAAGAACAGACAGGAAAAGTACACAGTTCAAAATTAACTGAAATGCCTAATGAGCTTTCCCACACTGAACCTCACTTGATGCTCATGGTGCTTGCACTTATTGTTCATACTTGTATCTCATTAGCACTAAGGAAATTAATAGGCATAAATTCATCATGCATCTATAAAATGCAAGTACTTTATGGAGCACAGTTACAGAATTGCTGATCTAACAGTACTTTGTCTTGGCCTGCAGAGAGCTGGTAGTTATATACTGCTTCTTTCCCTCCGTTCCTGATATTAAAAGTTATTTAAAGGCATCTCAAACAGGATCTATAGCTATGCTGGTCTAAGTCATGAACTCTTGTAGGGGGCCCATGGATGCTGTGTGTTGACTGTGGATAGAATAGTGAGCAAGAAGGGATATCTCCCTGAGATAATCTCTCTGTAGGATTGCAGTTTATGTTGCATGGCCTAAAGAGTATAGTCTTCTGGAGTGACTTGGAATCTGCACAGATGCCTTTTTTTTTCTTGCCAACTGATTTTCAAGGTCTCTACTTCCTTTGAAGCTAATAATGGCTTGCAGGTTATGTAATTTATCAAAACCAAGTTGAAGCTAAAACATAACTGTTGGAAATATGAGTTTTGACTCCTTAAAGGCATGTCAGATAATGCCTTTATCAATTTATCCAGACTTCTACATAATGTTTTATGTTGGGAACAAATCCAGTGTTACTAGACAGACACAGGAAAATAAATCTGAATTCATGCTAGCCATTACCATTAAGCAACATTATTTCTGAATGGAACTTTTATATTTGATGTTATCTGTAACTATGTCAACATAACACTGAAGAATGAAAAGCTGAAGCCTATCTGTGACATCAGGACATGAGATTTATACGGTTATTATTACCTGTATAATGATGTCACAGAGGCAGAAAGCAACATGACTCCGAAAGAAAGAAAACACTCAAGGAAAACAGTATTTTATGTGACTATTTGTTATATGGAAATATTTTCTCATGAATTGTGTATGTAGGAAGACTGCTGTTTGCTTTCTGCACTGTAATAACAAAGCTGTCTTTGACATGATCCCATTCTCTAAAAGTGGAGAGCAAACAGTACCAGAATCTTGGGGTCCACTGAACCATGTTCAGTGCAGGCTTACAAAGATTGTCAGTATCAAAGCTGCTAAAATTTGTCACCCTACCTCCATAATTTTAAGAGCTCCCAGAAAGTATTTCAATTCTCAGTATGAACCAAAATAGCTTTCTAAAATTTCTAAATTATCATACCTCTGGATGGTAATTATCATTGAATGGTCATTACCAAGGCTACCATGTCAGGGGAGAAGGGGCACTCTGTTACTGCACGTTGTCTAAGGATGGCATGTTCAAATTAGATCCTTTCTTAGCTCTTTTCCTTCACTTGACACGTTTTCTTCCACAAAGGCCCAGATTACAGTGGTGTAAAGTCTGCTCTCTCCTCTATGACAACAGGCACAACGGGGGAAGCTCTTGTACCCTGCAACTCCTTGGCAAGGAGCAAAATCTGAGTTCAAGGAGTCAGGAAGTTTATGTTTTGGTGACCATTTCAAATTTGCCTATAGGAGTGAAGAGATGCTGTAAAATCTGCCTTACCCACAGGTGACATTTCTGGAACAGAAGCTACGTAAGGTCCATCGAGGAACTTCGGTTCATTGTCATTGATGTCTTGGATTTTGATGATGAACTCCGACTCCGGCTCCATAGGCCGGCCTGTTCGCCTGTCCAGAGCCTGTGCTCTGAGGGTGTACTGCGATCTTTCTTCCCGGTCCAGTCGCTGAATGGCATGAATGTCCCCTGTTGTATCATCAATGGTAAACACAATACCAGCTCCTTCTCCTGAGAGGATGTATTTGATGGAACCATCTCCTCTGTCCATGTCAGAGTGGAGCTGTGGAAAGGACCAGGATTCAGTTAGACCATGAGCTGGACAAGCAGCTGCTGAGAAGTACTAAGCATGTGAGCATCCTGAGCATTTTGGTCTCACTGTTGGGCCTCACAAGCTGGTTTTAATGAATTTGTTTTGCTGAAAGAGGCAAATACTCAGTCAAGTTTGCATCACAGAGTTGCAATTAAAAACCCTCTCCTATCTTCCCATTTTTGCATTCACAGCTGTGCCAGAAGAAAAGAAAGAGACACCCAAACAGGAACAGTCTCTGTGCCTTTTTGAAATCTCACTTAATAGTTATCTTTTGCCTGGTTGAAAAGCCATTGAGAAGGACTCATTTGCCATGCTTGGGATACAGTGAGGTCAGCAAAGCCACAGACTGCTTCCTCACACGGCTTAAGAGGAGTCATATATTCCAGGGGTAGATTAACGGTTAGGCAGATAATATAACCTGTCTGGGAGCAAGGGGAAAGTAGGATGGAAGAGCTACTTCGTAACTGTTGATTCAGAAATCAACTAAGTTTGGTTTTCTTTCCAGTGAAAATGTTAACATCAGAATTAGGCCAGATCTTCATCTTCAGGAAGTTATTGCTGAACAGTAGGGAAAGCAAGGGAAGGGAAGCAGCCAGAAACATCAGACTGTGTCCATGTCAGGCTATAGAGATGAGAGAAAGCTCAGATTTTCTAGGAAATTAGCAAATGAATTTATTGCATGACTGCTAATTAGTTCTGAGCAGCCACAGATAGCTGTGAAGGAAAGAGAAGTAAAAGCAGTGCTAATTATAATTTAAACCAGAAAACCAATCATCGTGGAGGCTATCAATTCTGTTAAACACCTGAAACACTGGAGTGACTATGAAAATACAAACAGATCATTTCATTTCATTCACACTATGAAGGTGTGAGTATGCTCACACTCCAGTGCTTTAGAGGAAAACAGCAGAAGACCAGTGCTTGGAGATGGTGTTTGTTCACTCTCAAAAGACAGGAAGGCAATTAGACTTGAGGTGCAATAATCAGAATGGGATTTTCAAGAATAGTTCAGGTGTGAATGCTGTTTCCCAGTGTGATTATCATTTTAAGAGATGGATAAAGCATAGATAAATATTTTTTTTAGAAGTGGTCAAAGTGGGCTGGATTCAGTTAAGCACATTATTAAACACACAGGTGAGCTAATTATCTCAAGAAATATGGTCAGAATTAGATGTGTGTTTAATGCTTTGGTGAGCTCAAAGGACATATAGGAATAATTGTGGAGGATGTGGCCAAATAGAAGTAAATATTTGCACTGCAGAAAAAAAACCTTGGAGTAATAAACTGACTATATGAACACAGGATTGGTAGGATTTGAGGAAAGAATCCAAACAGAAATTGACCATTAATGTGGAATACCAGAAATCAAACACAAATCATTTGATTACCCACTATTCTCTCAAGAAGGAAATAAGAAACACAATCTCTGAGCTATTTAAAAACACACTGAAAACTACAGAACTTTTATCATCGGAAGAAGTTTTACAGGGATGTGGACAAATTGCCTTATCTGACCTAAGCATTTCTAATGCCGGTGGATCAGCTCTGTTTCAGGTCCCATTGAGTTGAGAGGTGAAAGACCTTTTCCTCTGCTAACAGGTCTTGTTGGAAGACAATTACTCTTTGGCAGTTGCTTGTATAACCTTTTTTCTATGTAAAGCCAAAAAGTACAGAAGATAGAATACTGCCAGACGTCAACAAATCTGAAAGAATTTGGTGTCTGAAAGGAGTTCACACCATTGCTCACACCAACCCCAAGATCAGGATGCTGCAGTGTGAGGTGTAGGTGGAAGTCACTCGCTTGGTAAGGTAATTGAGTTTCAAGCAGGCTATTTTATGGATGGTGCAGTAACTTGTTTTGCTATGTGGCTGACAGAAATAGGCATTTTTTGGTACTTTCTCCTCCATATTAAGGAATGGAATATGGGAGGAATACAGCCGGTAACTCCCGAAAAATTGCTCATTGTGTCAACCCGGACTGTTTCTTTTGATAAGGGTAGTACAATAGGTTAAGGAGGCCACATGTACATCTGAACGGCACATTTCCCCACAAAGGGCATGCAGAAGAGGGCAGCTCTGCTAACCAGACTGTGACTCCATCCTTGACATGCTCCCTCTTCTCTGCCTCCAGGAAGGTAGCACCTGCAGACAAATTCTGCAAGGATTTGTGAGTTAGCTTGGTTGATCTACAGTGTTAGTCTGCAGAAAGGATGCATTTGATTCACTCATACAGCTGTTTTAGTTCAAATTACTCTTTCCTTTGAAACAGGACTAGGAAGTCTCTGACATGGCAAAGTGGTGAAGTTTGTCCCCAGTTCAATTACTGAGCAGTTTAAGCTGGCAGGTGAATGTGGAAAATACCTACTGTAACAAATGGCTTCAGTATTATTAGCCAATAATGGCTACCTAGGAAATTTGAAGTCTTGTATTTGTCTGTGACAGGAACAGGAACACTCTGGAGGCTTAAGTACTTCAAATAAGGATCATGAACACTGGCCAAAAGCTGCAGACTTCACTCCAGGAAGTTTCATTTCCCTGTCCGAAAGATTTTTTGCACCTTGCTTTACAGTTACATAGTTAAGTACATTTTTAATAGCAGCCTTGAAAATTGTATCAGACAAGCCGGGACTTTGTTCAACACCAAGTACTTTTTGGGTTGTTCCAGTCATACATAGCTAGCCAGAAACAGCTATACAAGAGGATGAGAAGAACCTGTCTCTTACGGGAAGTCTTTGGGATGTGAATATAACTGGATCTATGCTGTGCACTCTTTCTCCTTCTGACATGCGCTTGCAATGTGCAGATGGGACAAAACCAAAGCTTGGATAGCAGGACGCTTCTGACTGCCATGGGTGGTATCAGTTAGAAGAGGCTATGGCTGGCCAGGCATTAAGACCCAAAACTATTTGAAGGGTTGGTACTAGCAGCAGACTAGGAGTCCTTTTGCACCTTGATCTTGCTCTGTTTTACGCCTTCTAGAGCTAATTTTGACTCAGCCTGGGGTGACTTGGGCTGAAAAATTTCTGACATGCCAGAAAAATTAATTCACCCCACAGTCTATTCCTTCTGGCCCCTTTCCTAAGGATCTTTAAGACACAGTCAGCATGAACACAAGCAGAGTGATGAACTGTGGTGGGCTGCAGCTTCTTCTGAGAGCCTATGCCTTTGGCTGTACAAGAGAAGGGAAAGCTTTTCTGCCATGGCAGCCCCCACTGCATTCATTCCACCACATGGCCAGCTGCACACACTTCAGGGATGGGAGAAAATTACATGTTTGACCCGCAGAGGCTCATTTTGGTACAGAGTTTCCTTGTATCTGGTCTCATGGAGGAGTGAAGAGTAATGAGGCTTCCAGAGAGAGCCAGTCATGTCATCTCAGCAGTGAATGAGGCTAATTTGCTCTATTGACCATGGGAGCTAATCAGTCCTTGCACATCCCTGTGCTAATACAGCCATGGAATAAAGGATCCTGGAGAGACCTCACACATGGGAACTTGGCTTTTGTGTGATGGACACAGACTATGAAGAGTCATCTCCACAATGGCAGAGCATTGCAACAGCACCAAGTTTTTCTGCTTCTAATGACACCAAATAAAACAGGTTTCTTCCACTACTTGTTTAACCTAAAGTTCAGCTCACAGTTCCAATATGGAGCCATTTCAGATGAAACTACGTGAAATAGCATGTCTAGCCCTTATTCCAAAGATGGGAATTGCATAAAAACTAGTATTAATTTCTCTAATCAATAGAGATATCAAGAGCTGAAAAGCCATGTGCAGAGATGAATGAAGACTAATGAGGTCTCATTTGGCAGCAATCACTAGTAATGCCATTGCTGTGGGAGGAAGGAGAGCATATCTTGCTGACAGTTACATATGGATAAATGAGGAGGAGGTCTTTTGAAGCCCATGGATTCATTTTGATTTATGCTGGTGTGACTGAGGGCATAGTTTAGCTCCACGGGGTTACAGAATGATAAATACAACTTCAAAATGGGCCTCTGTATAAGTGGGTTTTTTTTCCCCTGCCAAAAGCTCAGTCCTTTAATTTGGAAGAAAAGAAGGAACCTTGATAACTTAAAAATAAGCAATGTAATATGAAATAATTGATTTTCTGACATATTTTCTTAGTTCTTAATTTTTCCTATCTTCCTATATGCAGCCTGCACTCATCATAACAGCAGCTGGTATTCTAGGCATGTAAAATGTAATTGTATTGTTCAAACACTCAAGCACACTCCCTTCTTCCTAAATTCTGACGCCTTGGTGTAGGCTAGAAGCAAACTTGGTTCTCACCATAAACCGTACTTAGAACTATGCAGAGTGTTTAAAACCAGCTAGAAAAAGAAGGATGGTTAGAGTGGAGTAGGTTGTGATGGCAGAGGTTACCAGTCTGCATTCCATCAGCTTGTTCCTCAAGAGCTATAGAAAAGTGAATGCAAAATACTACCAAGTAGCCAAGGGGTGAGCTTAGGGGGATACATTTTACACATATCTGTACTGATGTGTAAGCTCTCAGGGCATAAGCAATCCAAAAATATGACCCTTCATGGTTGGATTTAATGAACCGTCTCTCTACCCTTCTAAATCTGGAGTAACTTCTTTGCAGTCCACAGAATTAACCTGTAGTCTGCCTAGGATAAGAAAGAAGATAGTCTGGTCCTAGAGATTTGCAGAAAGCAAAAATTGAAATGTCAGTTTTCAAGAGAAATTGGCTATTTGACTGTGGATTTCAGCTTCCAGCTGACTTGATCACAGACAGAAGTACAATCACAAACTATTCCTTTCTTTCCTAATCCTCCGATGTCAATACAACCTTGCTTTGCCTTGACATTGTAGGAGTCCCTGAAAGATCACTGCAGATTTTGTAACACTACCTCAATTACAGACGATGATTGATGCAGCAGATCTCTTTGAAATAAGCAAATATATGGACAGCTCCTTGAAACAGAAATTCTTCCCAAATCAAGGTGACACTGATCGAAAGCTCTTGGGAATAGAACTGAAATTAACATGGATAAATTTACTGCCACAAAGAAGGGAAAGGCACTTGGGGAAGCTTCTCCTGTTTCACCACAGTCTGCAGATACACAGATATAGATACGCTCTGCCAGATACTCTTCCCATCTGGGTCTTACCTTCCCAACATAGAGGGGGTCAGTTCCTGTGTACTCTTCCAGAACGAAGAACTGGTTCCACACCCAGCTCCGCTTCATACGCTGATGCAGCTTGTCTGACAGGTTGTCTTCTTGCCTTTCAGTGAGGGGCCTGGCACTTCCGGACAGCACAGTTGTAGTAAGATCCATCAGTCCCCAAAAATACAAGGAGATGCCAAGTCCAAACAAGTTCTTTGCATTGCTCATTCTACCTGAAGTCCACATCTGCATGCTAGAGGTGACCAAAAAGTCAAAACAGAATTCTTCAGTGCCTTGAGACGAAAGTAAGTCCTGTCTGTAATCTTTTGAACCGTCCAAGAGAAATCTTGGTTCTGGAAATGGCAATCTCCTGTAAAATTAAAGGAAATTCATATGAAGATTTATTTTTTCCCAAGGTAAAAGAGCTTTCTCAATAGGCAAATATACTCTAAAGTATTTAATCTTCTACATAAAAATACATTATCAGGATGCATATCTTCCAAAACCAGGAATGCCGTTGCCATGTAAGTTATGGAACTGAAGCCTTAGATGCAAAATCAGAGTTCAGTCAATAAGAAAGATTACTCTGCTTTTCTATCTTGGCTGTACGATATTGATTGACAGGAGTTAAGTGCATACTCTAGAAATACTTATGACCAGAAGTCCTTAGAGAACATTTTAAAACAGTTCACTCTGGAAATTGTAATAGCTGGTGAACACTTTATGACAACCATCTTTCTGTTTGGAAACGATGTCATTGCCATTACACACACATGTGCACACACACACCTATCTACATAATTCCTGATATTATTGCTACATTGCAAACCTTGAATATAATTTCTAGCACCTCCAACTTATTTCTAATTTAAATTATGTTTTCAACCTCTCTAATGCTTGAATTCAGGTTACACACTCTGCTGCCTCCTCTCTGAGGAGCTGATTGCTGTTACGAATGCATCATTTCCAGAATTTGAATGGTCAGTTAATCATTCCATAACCCACAGAGGGTTTTGCAGTGCTGATAGTCACATGCTATTGTGTGTATGTCCAAGCAAGTTGAGCTAACACATCTTTTCTCCACAAGCCTGAAAGACATGCTTAGGCAGAGGAATGCTGACCTCCATCAGAGAACACTTTCTCATCACTCTATGATCTTTTGTTGTCTTCAAGTTAGTTTCACTAGTGATTTCGCTACAGGCTAGGTATTGTAACAGACTTTACCCTTTTGCTGAGTTTAATGATCTGGTGCTGCACTCAAGTTAGTCTATCAAAACATTCCATACATCCTCTGTGGGCCTCATTTTTTGCCATTCTTTTTAAGGGCTCTTCTTTTTCTTTCCAGGACAAACAGACTCATTGGGAAAGGTCTATGGGGCTCTGAGGCTTAAGCAAGTAGTTCACACTTCATTTTACTGCTGTTCTATACTTAAGGCTTAATTAATCACTTAACTGGCAGAAATAAAATGTAGCAGGAGCTGTCTGTAAAATATTTCTAATTGAAATATTTGAAATATTTAAAAATCATTAAAAAATACAATATTTTGAAGTGAAGACTGAGACAATGCAATGTTTTCAACAGAGAAGAGTATTTGAACATTTCCCAGAAACCAAGCTGGTACAGCTGGAGGACTGGGTATACTTAGAAGTCTCCTGAAATGAAAATGCAGAATTTCATCCAAAGGTAACCTGAAATCTAAAGAAAACAGCTTAAGTCTAGAATACCTGTCCACAGGTGAAGAAAAGACAACTTAAGTATTGCAGACTAATTTCTACACAAAATAATATTTCCAAGTACAAAGCCCCACAGGAATATGGGTACACAGTGCTGTTAGTCTGCATAGCTGCAGCAAACAACAGATCCTTTACATGGAAAGGTTTACAAGCTAAGGCTCAACAGATACAAAACCAGAACAAACTAAGCACAGAATGTAGAATCAGTCAGGGTTGGAAGGGACCACAAGGATCACCTAGATCCAACTCCCCTGCCATGGTAAATCTCTCTGAACCCCTCTGTTGAAGAGGAACAGGGAACAGCCTGAAGAAGTCTAGTGCAGAACAATAAAGATGACAAAAGGAGTGGAAGGCTGTGGGAGCAGGGTCACTTTAGCTTGGAAGAGAGGAGGCTGAGAGGTGACCTCATCAGAATTTCTAAATATGTGAAGGGCAATGTCAGGAGGATGGACCCAGGCTCCTCTCAGCAATGTCCAATGATAGGACAAGAGGCAGTGAGTGCAAGCTGGAGCATAGGTTCCACATGAACATTGGGAGTGCAACAGAATGCTGGAACAGGCTGTCCAAAAGAGGTTGTGGAGTCTCCTTCACTGGAGACATTCAAAACCCACATGGATGTGCTCCTGGATGACCTGCCCTGGGCACACCTAGGTGACCCTGCTCTGGCAAGGGTGTTGGATTAAACAATCTTTTGAGGTCCTTCCCAACTCCTAATGTTCTGTCATTCTGTGAAAGCTAAGACCTACTGATTGTTTAGGCACTGACTATGAAATAAGCTAGAGCTCATTCTCTGCAAAACCAAAGAATGGGGATCTACCTAAGCAGTACAAGCCCAGAAGGACCACAATAATCTCTGCTTGTCTGTCACTTCACGACAAGCTGACAGCTATTTGTGAAAGGCAAGGATAAAGCTCAGCCTGCTGGATATCCATGATCAAAGGAGTCTAAAAGTTGCCTGTGTGTAGTGCTTGCCGCTCTGTCCTGTGAATTCTTAGCTGCCAACTGCCAATACACATTTACCACTAGGGAAGAGAGGCTGAAGTCCTTTCCACATGATAGGTATGCCCACTTTGCTCTTTCTCGGCAAAGTCAAGGGAGCATTACTGACAATCCATATTTTGCTAACAAGTAAACATGGAGAAGGGCCTCTCACCATCCCTCAACAGGATTTGAGGGAACCCAGCACTGCCTCTGCTATGCAACAGGAAGGGAAAGTGGAGGCAGTCTGTGATCGAGTAGCTAAGGTCCTGCTTAGAGTTTTTACTTAAAAAAATTCCATCTCCTATACAAGTCAGTTACTTTTTTTATGTAACAAAAAAAAAAAAAAAAAAAAAAAAAAAGAAAAAGAAAAAGAGAGAAGTGATATCACATGATGGAACCAACCTGTGGCAACAAAAAGCATGTTTGTACGTGAACTTCCAAGCCACAGATTCAAAACTAATGCTGCCAGGTATCTCCTGCAATAAAGTTCAGACAAGGATCAACAGCACTCAGGCAGGGGAGTATCAAGACATTGTTAAAAAGACCTGCAGAGATACCTAACAGTTGTATCTGATCATCAGATTGCTTTTTCTGCACATGTGCATTGTATCAGCAGAGTAAGTAGAAGCAGCAAAATAAAGGTCAAGAGAAAGGACACAAATGCTTCAGGCTCTCTGTACTAACAACTTTTGTCATTCGAATGTCACTTGACATAGCAGTGCAGTTCTGTGAGGAACCCTTCTTGAAAACAGTGTGCAGCTCAGTGACCCCCAGAAGCAACATCTCTAGGAGCATTTCCTATTCCCCATACAATCTATGGCAACTATCAGGAGACTTGCCATTATGTAAAGCTGACTCTCATAAAAGGATGTTCCTTTCCTGTGTAGGAGTTAATTCCTCCACTTAATGCCAGTCCATGGTCATATATCATTGCAGGAACGGAGGAAAGCACTAGTGTTGAGATGACACTGACTTTTTTTGTTAATACCAGAGTTTTGGTGTTGCATGCTGTCTACATTTAGCCCATACCTGGGGCTGACCTATAGCAGTTAGTCTGACAGTCTGATGACCCCTCCCCCCAGTAGAAATGGGAGATCAGAAAAAGGAGAGAAGGGCTGAAATGAAGGAAAACTTAACAAAACAACAACAATGATAGCGACCCAAAATAAAGTATACAAACTTATGCTCTGGCTAGCAAAGATACAGCAGTCACTATACAGGAAGGCATTCACCAAGAGCACACAGCAGAGAAGGGTCAAGAAGAACTTGAGCAGGAAACTCAGAAACAGACCTACACGCTTCTCTCCTCAGCAGACTTCCTCCTTTATACTGAGTGTGGTGTTCATGGTATGGGATAGATCTGTATCCAACTCAAGTCAGATGTCCTGGCTGACTCAAAGCTGCTCATGGCCTGCAGGCTATGGCTGGCCTATGATTCTCTTCCAGCAAACCCAGGACACATGCCTTTGCAAAACTGAGCAAGCAGCCTTGCACTCATTACATTTTACTTCTTGCCTAAAGGCAAGTTACTACTATTAATAATAGTGTTTAATCAAGAATGGTTCTTCAATCTCTGAGACTGAAGGAGAATGAGATTCCCCCTCCCCACCCTCAGGTCCTCAGATGATATTAATAGAATGACAATGACCTTTGTTAACTTCTGTCCTGAGGTGCTGCTGATCTCTCTGCAGCTCTTTTCCTGCAGCTTCACTAACTCCAGGTGTGTACTACTGACCTCCAGATCCACAAGGCTTACTGGCCAGGCAGGTACTCAGAAGTGTAAAAATCACTCATGTGTATCTGGGGTTTGAATCGTATGATAGCACAAGTGATGGCTAAATCTTTCAGATGTCCTCATCAGCTGAACGTGATGAATGAGGTCACTTAGATTGTGGCATGTGCTAGCTTGGTGGAATCTCTTAGGTTTAAGGGCACCACAGTAGGTTTTGATGCAGATGTAGGTTTCAAGGTGGTGTTTTTTTCTGCCTCAGGCTGGAGTAGTTCCTCACAAGGAGACAGTTAGTCCAGTTATAAAAGAAGGTGATTGTTGGCATGAATAAGTGAGGTGGAACTGAACATTTAATGATTTCTTAATGCAAGTTGTTTCTTGGGAGCCCTTCAAAACGAGTCCTTAAGGGCATCTGCAAGGATGGAATTTATTGCGCCTGTGCCTGACACTTGAAATACATTACAGAAACCTGCTTCATGGGTCAGCATGGGGATGTGCAAATGGCTTTGAAGACAGTAAAGAGAGAGAAATCTTGTTTTCCTTGCTCACACACGCAAGATATTGAGCCCAAGAAGACTGCCTGACTGCATGAGATTCCTGCAGTGGGTATTTTCTTTTTCAAGAACAATTTGAATGTTTCAGAACCCCAGTGTTGGGGGTTGGAAGGGACCATCCAGTCCAACTTCTCTGCTAAAGCAGAGTTACCCACAGCACCCAGTTTGTTACCCAGAGTTGGGTACTCTTTTCTAACAGGCTTAGCTGCACCTGCGCAGTTTAAATCCTTGCCTCAAAGTGAATGCCTTTTCTTGCTCCTGCTTTTGTGTTTATAAGATCAGTTGGTTAAGGTACTTTCTCTATTCTTGCCTTGAAAACATTGCTAAAAATCCTTTTCCTTGTCATTCAACAGTTACAAATATGGCTTTTGGCTTCCTAAGGAACCATGAAGCTCTGACTGAACTTTGTGCAGCTGGTGGTCTGTATCAGGTACAAAGAAGCTACCTAATTGTTCTACGTAAGAGTCACAGTAATACATTTTCCACAAATGCAAGTACAGATTTCTTTTAGCCCATATTCTGCATAAAAGTAGGCATATTCCAAATGTGAGCTACTCTTCACCCTCTAATTTAAAAATAAAACCCTCCCTAGTATATATTTGTATTGTAATTAAACTATGTGTAATTGAATATCTAATTATAAGCAAACATGAGAAAGAAAAAGGAAATATCTGCAACAACCAACTTCTAACATTTCTTGCAAGTGACCCATTTATCTTGTTAATTCTGAAGAGAATAGCATTTCCAAAGAAGGGATAAAAATATTAATAGTGGATGACCATATGGGCATGATGAGTTCCACCAGGACTGAAATGTATTGTATTCAATAAACATTTTCATAAATGCTAAAGATTTTATAGTCAGAAAGCTCAGACTTGAAAAGGTTTATACACACACTTAGTATTCATCATGTTAAGCAAATGCTCTCCCAGAAAATCAGCAGACTATTTGCATTCACGAAATTAATTACTTGCTTGTATCTTTTGTTCCTGGTCCTTCCAATAGATTTTGCTGGTCCTACAGACCTCAGTGCATCCCATGTAGGCACACTGCCTGTGTGAAAGTAATTCTTCCTCATAGAATCAGCCAGGTTGGAAGAGACCTCCAGGATCACCCAGTCCAACCTATCACCCAGCCCTATCCAGTCAACTAGACCATGTCACAATTCATTTGCAGAAGACTTACTACATTGAGAAAGCAGGCGTGGGGGGGAAGAAAGAGGCAGTCATTTTTAAATTCTCTCCTCCACATTCCCTGCATATAAATGCACAAATACATGTGATATATCTTATATATATTTCTTATTAGCACATATGCTGCACTAGCATTATTTCTGTGGTTAATAACACAATTCAAGAGTTTTACCTCCACTCTTTTCCCAAAAAACCCTAACAGCCCAGTAATGATGTTAAGAGGAAGAAATTAAATTTGAGAGAATTCGCCAAGTGACCTATTTACTTTGTTCCTTGAATTTCTTGTGATAGTTTCACTCACAACAAGGGCATGCGAGTACTGCAGTTTTTTACCCTCCATTAAACGGATTATCCTTTTATGTTTTCACAGATTACTTCTTAGGTTTCCCATACCTTCAGCTGCTCACAGCTTTGTCATAAAATACCTTTACAGTAACCCCAGAGGAGGGCCAGTGATAAAAAAGTGCAAGCTATATTCTCCACAAGGCAGACCACCTGGAAGCGGTGCCTAACATCAGCCTCCAGGGATGGAGGCTCCAGTGAGCCAGGATCAGAAATGAAATCTCTTAAGCAATTCATGCTATACTTGTCTCATTTTAGAAATCGTAATGCTTGCACAGCTAAGTTAGCTCTGTCTAAATAAGCTTTTGGATTACAGTCCTAAATGGTTTTGTACTACTTCCAGAAGTTCATCTGTTTTATCTCTGGCCCAGGCTAGCGCTACTGTCATTATTACTTATTCTTCTATTTACTAGGCAAGTGTAAAGGGAAAAATCTAGAAGCATTTTTTACTTTTCTTGAAAAATAAACTGGTCCTAAGCATGTATTTTTATTTTTCCTTCATTGTATTGAGATCTTTATGAATACAATGGAACTTGACAACATACCATATGGTGCATAAACATTAACTCAGAATGCAATCCATTGTTGTAAAATTACATCCACAGACCAGTCAAAAATCTCTCCTGGGACTCATCAGTGAACTAATTTTTCTCAAGATCTGAAGTCCTTCAAAGCTGCAGAGTGGCTGCAGAATGAAGTTCCACAGAATGACAGAGGGAGTCCCATTGTATAAATCCCAGCTCTGTGGTTATAGATGCACAGGAAGATCAAAAAGAACGAAACACACACGTACAATCACAACCAAACATTTCCAAATAAAATGATGCTCATAACTTACACCAGGGGAGAATCTGATCCCTGGATTTTACTCAGCATGAAGTACTGTAAATACTGTTGTAGAGGAGCGGACCTGAAGCGCAAGAGGGTTTCAAAAGCTTCATGCTGGTCTACATAATACTGCTGAAGTCAGCCTCAGTTGGAACTAAGTGAAGTGTTGGAAATAAATGCCAGATAAAACAACCCTGATTCAATCAAGGATGGGAAAAAAACCCCACAAAAATCATACTAATTGAGATTTTATTAATAAGGACAAATTCCTTACAGTCTTCCAAGCACTTTTTCCATGCTGTCAAGAAAAACCTGGTACAAATGACTCAAAGCTACGCTTAGATGTTGATGTAAACTGTGATAACCCCTTGCAAGCCTGCACTTTCAAAAAAAGACATAAAGCCTGTCCTGTCCCCCAAAGCATGACTTTTCTTTCTCACTTTGCTGCTGAAGCAGGAGCCTTTGCTCAGACCTATCTCAAGGCTCACTAAGCAGTATGGGTAAAAACTATAGTTTCCTGCCAAGAATGAGAAGGGTAGGTGGGAAGGATACAATTTCCTGTGCTATCAAAATGGGAGATGGAGAAGGATGAGTCAGGTGTGGGATGAAGTCCTGATGCGTGTTAGAGAGTCAGAGTTTCTGTGAAGGTGCTGAGAGGGTGAACAGTGCTGTGACCTCTCTGCAAGCTGAGAGGTCAGCAGGAATAATGCTTAAGGATGTAGCCTGCTGCTCTAGGCACTGGAACTTATACCCTGAACAGGACCTACTCACACCTGTTACAAGACCCTGAGAAAAAAAATGTACCAGTGCTTTCCCTCTGCTCATGTCCCTTCCCCTCTTTCAGATCTTGAGCAGATATTCTGCCTCACTTGCCATTACCCTGCAATGGGATAAAACCAGTTCCTGTTGCTAACCTGGAACGCAGCTGTCTGTCTGGGCCAGACAGAAGTAATAGGTCTTCCCATTTATGAAGATCAAAAATAATATCAAGTAAGGGCCTATGTGCTGTAACTGGGGAAGAGAATTTCCTAGTTTATTATGACTGTGTTCCTGATTACCTTCTTTTTCCAGAAGAAAACGACACTTGGTTATCCTCTTGTAATAAGTGTGTGCACCTACTGGTACCTAGTTGTTTTTCGGTTTTCTTGTTTGGTTTTTGTTAAAATGGCACCTGTACTCACAGAGAAAGGAACTGTCTTTAACCTACAAAACAGCTGTACATGCTCTAAAAGGTGAAAGTCTTTCCTTTAATTCATATTTCTTGAGTCTGACTTTGCTTCAGCTGAACAACGCTAGCATCTGTACCTTGTCTTGACCTCACTGATTGTCTTGTCTGAGTCTGAAGACAGGCTACTAAGCAATAGGATTACTATCTTCAAGCCAACTTCAAGTGGATGACTACAAAATTAAACCAGCAAAAGAAACAGCAGTCTTGTAGCCTCTTTTTCTATCTGAACTGTTAAGAGTCTACCTTGTTCTTGTCACCTAGCTTTAAAGAGTTTCTAGAAATACAGACTATGAAAATCCTAGCTTTCATAGGACACTTTCAAGCTGAAAGAATAAAGAAGGAATACAGATGTACTGACTTCATTTATCCCAAAAATGTTCTGGGATAGCAAAGATAAGGTTCATAAAGCCTCAAAAACAACCCTGGATGCTTTGCATGCCAGTCTCCAAGTTTTCTGGTCTTCAGACTCAATTGTTGTAGTCTCCACAGGGAGTGTATGTCAGGTATTATCTAATTGCCCTATAAACGTGACATGCACTAACAATACGTTTCCTGAAATGGATTATTCAGGAACATCTTAGCAGCTTTCCCAGTTCCTCCCATTTCAGAAAGTTACTGCCTTAGACGAAGCAGTTCCTCTGCCCTGAATATCTTAATGGTTAAGAAGAACCAGCATTTACTAGAATCTAAAAGATTTTTTAGGCTTTGTCTTGCTGTAAGTTCTTGGCTTTGCAGTTTTTTACAGGTGAGTCTTTCAGAGGAGATTCCAAAACCTTGTGCTCTATCGTAGTATTCAATCTGCAATGGTGATCTAATAGCAGCTTTTGTAACAGCTGAGGTATTCTCAGCCAAAATTCCCATCCTTCCATTATCTGCTATGAGCCACCTGGTTGCTGTCCCTCACAGGGAGGATCTTCTGTTGCTGGTTTCCATCTGATTTATCAAGGAAATGAGTGATATAATTGCATCAAAATTACATTAATACTGCAGAAGTCAGACATACACCTCAAAGATCACTATATTTCTATCTGCTTCCTGGAAATGAGGCAAAACCGAAACAGATTCATGTTCCCAGTGAAGAAAGGATGGACAGCATTACAGTCTCTTTGACCAAGTGATCACTTTGCATCCAGTTTCAGAGCAGTAACTCTGTGTTTTAGCTGATGTAGCAAGGAAGTTGGAAGGAGATAGGATTACTGCATGCATGAAGGAAAGGTTATAGAGAAAAGACATAATAAATCAGGCTTTCTAGTTCTGCTCTTTTTTTGCTTGTTAATAGTCTTGCAGGAAAACTGTATCCATGTATAAATTCCATGAACCACCCCACTGCTGAAAGCCTTTTTAGTGATCCAGTGATGCACAACAGTGCAAACTCTGCGTATGGACCATTTTTACTTCATCAACTTATCCTGATCTCAGCAAAGCCTGACCTAGTGCCCAGTGAAAACTGCTGAAGTATTTAGGTACTATGTTTTGTTTTCTCTCAAGCCACATAACCTGTATTTTTTAAATCTCTTGACAAATTGATCAGCTGGAACAGAATTCACTATCAGGTACCTCAGAAACCAGCTAAAGCAAGAGCCAAAATATAAGCAGTTACAGAATATGCAGTTACCGGAACAGTCAACCAGTCTCTCAGCATCTGAGGGACAATGGGATGCCAATGAATAGCCAACACGGATTTGTGAAGGGCAAACTGACAACAAAACAGCCTGAATTTCCTCTCTTTGGCCTAGCAGATGCTAAATTACTAAAACGTCATACATCCTGACCTTCATAAAATGTTTTACAGTAGTCAAAGGCAACAATAGGGCAATATGGCCCAAGTGAAATCAGAGCAAGATGAACTGCAAAACAACTCAAAGTATGGCTATTAGTAGATCAGTGTCAAACTGGGAGTCAACATTAAGTGGTCCTGCAGAATTTTGCTCCATCATCAGTATCCAATATTTATTCTAACAGTTTTAGTAAGGCATGTGCAATTACAAAATTCGAGGATGACCATTAGGAAGAAAATGTTACAAGCATGTGTGAAGATGGTGTTAGAATTCAAATTGTTCTTGAGAAATTCAAGAAGTGGTAAGAAATCAATCCCAGAAAGTTCAGCAAGGAAAGGAAGCACAAGCCTTGGAACAGCAAAATCAAATGCTCAGGCATAGAGAGGTCAGTAACAGCCTAGGAGCCAGCATTAGAGAAAAGGAGCTGACCATGAACTAATACTTTGATGCACAAGTTGTTGCAAAGGAAGAGAATGCTACTCCTGTGTCAACAGGAGGTTGAGCAAGTTACTGTCGTCATGTATATGAAGTACTTTTACTGTCATTCTCAGCACAGAAAGGCAATGCATCGTAGTTTAAGGCTGTAAGAACAGATGCCCAAACTGCTGCCAGGAAGACAACAAGAAAATATTGAGCAGAGGTCTGGAAAACCAAAACTTATGACAAGGTTTAACAAATTGCATTGTTAAGCCTCAAAAAAACCCCAAGATTTGAGAGAGGACATAAAAGCAGACTGAAAAAGCATCACATATTCTAACAGGTGTAATTGGAAGGGTGATGATCTACTTTTCTTCTTTCCAGGGACAAATGCAGGGGCAGTAAACCTAATGTGAAGCAAGATGAAATTAGGTTATAGACAAATGAAACCTGTAAGGACAAGGACAGTGAAAGAAACAGATGACCAATAAGACACTGTGTGGTCTCATTTTTAAAAAACTTTAAGGGAAATGTTAGAGAATAGTTCATTGAAAGTTAAGTGACTTCTGATCTTGTATCAGAAGGAAAAGATAGAAGAAATTCAGAAAATTCCTCAATTTCTCTAACCCTGAAATGCACATAAAATCATATACTGTAAAACAAAAAGTTGAGGTGCTCATTATATCTAGTCTTCCTCTATCTTTTCTTTGGGTCTTTTCACCTCTTCCCCTTTTCTGTTAGGCTGAGTCCACACATGCCTCTACTGTGTAACTGCTAAAGTAAACTAGTCAGTTTTACTAAACAGAAGACAGAAACCTTATCAAGCATGGAGAATATTTTTAAGCTCTTGTGAACACACCAAACAAACCCTGTAATGATCATGAGAAGCAGAGATAATTAGGAAAGAACCATGAGGAAAATCCCCTCATGCTTTTCTTGATCATCCTAAGAAATTCAACTTTCCAGGAAAGAGATGATAGAAGATGCTTGGCTGTGATTGCCATGGTGTGGGGTTTAACTGGGAATAAAGTACTCACCCCAGCTGCACTTTGCCCGCGTGGGTCTCCACTTCTACAACAGCACTGTCAGGCACTGGAATGGGCTGCTCAGGGAGGTGGCTGAGTCACCAACCCTGGATGTGTTTAAAAGTTGTTTGTATGTGGTGCTTGGGGATATGGTTTAGGGTGAACCTTGTACACTGGGGGTATTGGTTGGACTTGGTGACCCTGAAGGTCCTCTCCAATCTGAATGTTTCTGTGAACAGCAGTAACTTCATGACATACAGACCCAGCACCTTGTACAAACGGCATTCTTTTAGATTATCTCTTCAAGCAGGAGGTTGTAACCTTAATCTCAGTACAATGACTTCTGTGGAATTAACTACTCTGTAATCTCCCTAACCACAAAGAACTGCTACCTTCATAAAGTGACCATCAAATGATCTATTGATTCAGAAAGGTGTTCTGTTTCTGCATGCAATAATTAACCCTTAGTCTTAAATTATCACACAAAAGTGCTAATCAGGCCAAACTCGCTGTAGCTTCTATAACAGAACTTTATTCCCCATTACTTTTCAAATCCCTCTATAAGAATGTAAAGACTACCTACAACCTTTTCTCGTTGATTTCTGCCTCAGAGTACAGTTTCACAACCTATACACCCAAGCAAAAACAATTAACTGATCCTTCCTATTAAGTCTGACATATTTTCAATGAAACTAAGTGTGAACTCTGGTGACTCCACCATAGCTTGCTGTACAACATTATGGAGTATAGCAAGACATTTTTCTTTGCATTAGTTAAGAAACGAGACTAGCTGTTTCTGCCTTTTAAAAACTGGCCAACACTCACTGCAAGAGTAGAAATGCTCTTTTTCATGTCCTATAAACTCACTTTTCTGTTCATTTAAATCCACTTAAAGCTAGCATTGATTTGTCCACTTTTGACCTATGCAGTCTTACAGCGGTGCTCTACATTATTATATTCAATGCTGGATTTGCCATGTTTCAATGTGAAGCGTTTCAGTGTGTGTAAAACTAGATTTTCCCAAAATAGCTTTTGGCCTAGTCTCTTAGATTCATAGAGATTTTGCATAGGGCAAATTTTACTTGCTTTACTCATTCACATCTTCCAGTTGACTTCAGAAAGAATATTCAGTGAACAGAACCACAAAGATATGACCTGCAGTTCCACAGAGGCACATAAAAGACACATAAAAGAGTTACAACACCTGACTATATAATTTGTAGGTAGAAATGTAGCTTTGGCATTCAGATGGCAAAGTTAAATGCCTACATTTTATCATTTGTGCCTATTAGCCTATTAATCGTCTCATTAGAAATAATGAGTGACTGCAGGCACAAAATATGTCTGAAGAAACTAAACTTTTATTCAGATACTATTTATATTACTGTGACATTCCTTAGGATGGAAGTGCAATATAAATTCATAGTACTACCTGTCAAAAATCTATCACCTCTTCTCCAGCCACTAGAATATCTGTCATTCAAGAACTGTATTTGCTGCCAATCACATGATAATAAGAAAAATACAGCTGAAATGAAATTTTCTTTTTTTTAATGTCAGAATGATCTTGACTTGCATAATATAAGGGGACTTGGTTTCTTAATATTTCATTAATATGAAATAAAATACTATAATATAATGTAATATAAGACACTATAAAGTGATATAAGGCAATATAATATAACATATATGGAAAGCAGTGTCCATTTCCCCTAGAAGATATGACATGCTCATGAATATGCATAATTTGATAATAAAAGGAAGGGCAAGTCCAACACACATACAGCTCACTTCCATAAGAATCTGAACAGCTCAAAGGCAGGGGGGTTATGAGCCACTTTTAAGTCCACAGTTTGAGATGCACTGAAGAAATAATCCAACTTGATTAAAATCAAGTTGCTGCTGATTTCTAGCTCAGTACTGAAGGCAGAGTAATAAACCAGTGATTGTGACTGACTCCAGAAGCTCCAGCAGATAGTTGCATTTTCAGGAAGATTTAAAGAGGGAAGTAGTATCTTGCAAAATTCGTTTAACAAAAGCATTGCAGGGTGCTGGAGTGACACAGAAGATGTGGAGGGCTGGGATGTCACAATATTGCACAGAGGCAGTCTCAGGCACTGCCAGCCAAGGCTGGATGAAAAGTATTCTTGTCCTGCACTTTGTTCATTATGCCCACTCTGCAGGCTTGCACTTCTCACTTGTCCCAGCTAGCAGAGACACTACCAGGGATCCCAGCTTTGAAAAGCACCTACAAACAATTGTGGGCAATCAGTGGGTGCCTGGGTTACAACCTTCTCCAACCATTTTGAAATGGAGATGGAAGACCCTCTTGTGGCTGCCCTGCAAAGAAGCTGTGCACCCTGAGAGTTTGTGCACTTAAAATTTAGCCTTTTCTTCCAGGAGCTGTCCTAATGGCTGCAGGTTTCTATCTGCTCTGGCTCAGGGAGGTCTCACAGCCACCCTGCAGTAGTGCCACTCCACTATGTGGAGAATGTAGCTGGCTGGGAAGCTAAAGGGATGGCCAAAAGGAGGAAAGTAAGATCTTCCCTGTGCACAGAAGTCAGACTGCTTCACTTGGGGAAAGTCTCTCTGCAGCTATCACTTAAGAAATGTAGCAAGTTTTTTTCTTGAATGACCATTCCCCTGTACATATAATTTTAGAGGGTGGACTCTGTAGTAATAATTCCTAGTCATTTTGCTATGAAGAAAAACTGAATAAACTAGAAAAATCTGAGCAGTGAATTGGAAAAAAAAGTCAGAGACAATAAAACTTCTGATTCCTGCTTTAACATTCATTCAGTAGTTCAAGAAAAGCTCTAGTGCTGTCCAGCATTATTAATTATCATAAGCTTCATTCACTATTACTGTTCTTCCTAAGAAACACATATATTGTTATATATCCCTCATCTTTTTTCCCCACAAGGCACATTTCAAAACATGCACTGTTTCTGATGCAACAGCATCTCAAATTGGTTGTACTGTAAATAATAAGATATGCACTAAGATAGAGCACTACACAGATACTTATTTAGAAGGACACCTTTGATGTTGTGCAAACTACAGAAATAAAAGTGAAATTCTACATCAGTGTAATCAATCTTGATTCACTGTACAAGTCTGGGCTCTGCACAAGTGATAATCTAATCTACTTCCAAATATAAGCTTCCAACTAGACAGTCCAGACATGAGGATTAGCTCTTTGAACATGTATTTTCTGAAAGCACAAATAAAAATGCATGTGCACAATGCCTGTTTTACAGATCAACTCTTCAATTAGAAGTTTTACAATTTGTTTAAGAGTAACATGTCCATGTCATCATCATTCTCAAGTAATGCCTTGGCTTAAGCTTATAACCTCCTTGAACAGACTTTGAGGAGCAAATAATGGAATTATTCCTGAGCCTTTTATATGGATACCAATGACTACAGCCAACAGCTGCCTAATATTTATTAAGTACTGTTTCAGACAGCTTGTCCACAACTTAGTTAACACAGCATATTTGTTCTTACACAAAAATATGCTTTCTAAATCTAGCTGTGTTCAGCAAGAAGCCAAAGAGAAAATATACTTGATGCCACTGAAAAAATAAGTAGTAACCTTACAACATACCTTTGACTATGTTTGTACTTCTCTGTTCTGTCATTTGCTACACCAGCTCCGTTTACATACTGCACTTCTACACTTCTGGGCAGGATGTGCAAAAAGCACTTCAGCAGCTCTGTCCTCTCTTTAACACACCCATTCCAAAGAAAAGGGTTCTTTTGTATTACAGGACGTGGCAACTTTCAGGAAAAATAAAAAGACATCTTCCCAAGCCAATCAGAATACTCTGTTTGACGACCTAGCTTCTCTCAACTGATGCACCAGTGTATGAATGGGACCACTAATCCAGGAGGTGAGGTACACAAATGCCATTCATGAGAAAGGATGCCAGGAGAATATAAGCTACATGGCTGGATGGTGGGAACAATAACAAACATTTCATGTTGAGGTGGCTGGGAATGAATAATGCATGTATTGAGGAAACAGTTGCCCCATTCTAGTGTGAAGCGGGTGGAAAAGAGTGGGTGTGGGAGGTACTTTCCTGATCAGGTCAGCATTTCTAATTAAAATCATCATCTGCAAGACACCATCTGACGAGAAACATCCAAGGGGGAACAAGTTACAATTACACAGACCCCCAAAAAAAACCCAACCAAACAAAAAAGCAGCTCAAATGCAAAAGAAGTTTTTTCTGTAGACAAGCAGGCAGACAAACATTCACAAATGAAACCAAAGGACCAGAAGAAATGTTAGCAGGCTACATGTTCTTCTGATCTAGTATTGCTTAGATAAATGAACGCTTCATCTCAGCTGAGCCACCCTTTCAAATTATTGTTAATTAAGTAATAATCCCTGAGAAATCTGCCATTACCAACAGTTAGGCACTGGTTTATTATGTTTCCCTCAGGCTACTAATGCTCAAACACAATGGCCACTAATTGCAATATGAACTAATTTCTCTGGAATTACATACACATTTTCTAACTATCTGGCAGCATAGTTCTTGTTTTTAAAAGCTTTTTTTTTTAAACCTTGTCTAGCTAAAGCATTGGTCTGTCAGAAAAATTATTATCTAATCACCCCACGTGGAAATCACCATTAGCAAAAGAAAGCTGATTTCTGTTAGCTTCCTACATTATTAAATTTTTGGTGTAGACAACAACAGCAGCAGAGGTTATAATCCCTATCAACAGTGCATCAGCTCCAAATCCAGCAAAGCCAGCAAAAGCATTTTCAATTAATGCAGTGAGCTTTGGATCAGCCCCAACAGTTTCTTTAAATACAATGGGGGATGAGGGGACTGTTGTTTTCTAAGTTTACATTATGACTCTTCTTCTGTAACAATATTAACATAATGATCAATCATTTCTGGGACGTCAGTGACCAAACGTTGACATTTATTCCTGTCAGCTGCTTTCAGGGTAGAGACAAGTTAGGTGGCCATAAAAACTATTAAGTATTGTTAAAGGGGTAAATTAATATAGAGGGGTGTGTGTGGGGAAATACTACCTGGAATTTCAAGTGATTTTTCCACAAACACTTTTCCCTTTAGCTCAGGAGTAGAGTGTAAGGAAAAAAGGTTTTAAAGAATAGCTGCCATTGTCATTGCATTTTAAAAGCATCCACATGACAATTTAAAAAGAACTGCCATTTCAGCAATTTCTTAAATAACCTTTCTTCCTCCATAATCATGTAATGTATTTCTTTCACCTTTTGACTAGCACTTCGGATTTTTTAATAAATTTACACACTCATTTTGTAGAAAATTGTATTTTAAAATGCTTCTCAGAAGTCTTTTATCCTTACAGTTTCATCTGGATTGAATTAATGCTGAATTCTCATTTGCAGAAATAGAGGGAGATGAAGAGAAGAAGAGGGGCAAAAAAGCAGCTTAGGTTGCACCTCAGCTTCAAACCACACTTATCTTCAATTTGCATTTCCAAATCAATCTTACAGTAACCTTTCTCTGTAATAACAGCATTATTCTGATACTTCTAAAACATATACAGCAGCAATGTAGTTATCTGCTGGACTAGATAGTCAAGAGCTTCCTCCCCCTCTCTTCACCAGTGCAGTTTGTTTTCAAGCCTTCAATGCCAGTTCTCACTTGATAGTTTTTATTCTTTTATTTCCTTTTAGGTCCTCATCTCTCTTTTTTCCCCATTAAGATGCGAATGGGCTGGTACCTCAGCCAATATGTCTATACATGCCTGAATAGACTTGCAGAAAAGCAGGGTCTCCTTTTGTCTGGGCCCGTATGGCTGTATGTCATTCCGCACCAATAGGCAAGGGTTCCTCTCTCTGTGGGAGATTTCCAATAAATGCCAGAACAAATTAAACTGAGGCTTATCTGTTCCTCTCTCTTTTCAGCCTGAAAATGGAGGAACACGACTAATTTTAACTGGTGACAATGCAGTGTAGAAATAGATTGGATACAGCTTGTGTGAAGTCGTGTTGTAGACAGCAACAACAGGACACCTCTTTGAGGAGCAAGGTGTTGTGCTACATGGTCTTGGCCAATCCTGCTGATCTGACAACAATAAAAAATGGCTTGTAAGGTTAAGAGCAGTGCCTTTGATCACCATCATCACAGGTGGAGATGAATAGAGAAGTATTTCTGCTTATATTGGAGTGCATGGGCAGCCCAGAGAAGTACACTACAGTATGTAAAAAGGAAAACACAGCATATTCTGAAAAACAGAAGTGTACAATGAGTTTTACACATTCCACACAAACATATACAGCTCCTTCCCTCTCCTAATCTCTCACTGATGTATATAGTCTGTAGGGAAGCATCACAAAGTACAGTCTTAACCCCTTACAGCAATGAGGAGACTTCTGACCAGTATCTGCAGTGAGCAATTGGCAGTCTGGGGCTGAAAAGGGTGTATTAAAAGATAATATAGTTATCAGACATATTTTATATAGCAAGGAGCTGTCATTTTCCTTTGCAGATGAGATAAAGTGAGTTCAAAGTGCTTTCTCCAGGCAAAGACAGACTTGAAACAATACAAAGGAAATGAATTCTTTGACAGTGTGTGACAGACAGAAATGTGAAACATCAGCTCTGAAAGAGATTCTTAATTCTTGAGGCAGCTGAATACCAATGAGAAGCATCAGACCTTCTCTTGACCAACATGACTACTGCTATCAAACAAGAATATGTCAACACCTTTCAACATACTGTTGTCAGTCAAACTCTAAAAAGCCATCATTCACTGTAAACTCTCTTCTCAACTACCACTCTGCCTCAGACATGTTCTTCTAGCCCCACAGTCAGTGAGGAACCAATAGTGAAAACCATCCAGTAGTACTTAGTGCTGTCAGCTTTCCTTCAGGTTTTCTCCCAAGCTCTCATGTTCCTGCTCCATGTAATAAAACCAAGAATGAAGCTGTGATAGTCACTAATGAAGATCAGAGGATGTAAATTCAGGTTACTGGAACTGGATGCCACATCCATCACTTAATGTCACCCTGGCATCCTATCATGGGATAGCAAAGATCACCACTTCACTCTCTGCTCCCCATCATAAGGAAGTTGTAGATAGCAGTAAGGTTGCCCTCAGAGGCTCCTCTAAGCTAAAGAAACCCAGTATCCACAGCAGCTCCTTGTAAGTCACGTCCTCTAGTCCATTCTCCATCTTTGTTGTCCTACTCTAGACACACTCTGTAACAGTTTTATACCCCTGTAGCACTCCAAACTCCACCCTGCACTGGAGGTGACGTCACACCACCGTCGAGATGTAGCGTATTTGGTGTAGAACCTGCCCCAAACGTTTGCCTAACACAATAAACTACCAAAATCATTTCATCATTTATACAGTTAAGCTCATTTTAACATCAGACACAAACCCTAAAAATACAGTGAAAGAGTTGAAAACACTGAGTGAAAAACCAGAAGAAAAAAAAAAAAAAGGCAAAATGGAAAGCCACATTTTTGATTCACAACATCAATCCTGAGAGTACCCCTTTGACCTTACCAACTGCTGTAACTTGTGAATCTTAAACAAGCAATTGTGTTTCTTAAACAGCCCGTAACTAAACTAATTAGCTAAAGAGATGGTATAATTTTGGATCATTTAAAAATGTCTCTGGAGGAAGCCATGCAAAATTCGTAATAGGTTCATTTTTGATTAGGTACTCCAGAAAAAACAACTTAACAAAGTGCCTATTTTACAGGAGGATCTTCAGTTCTAAAAAATGTGACCAGTCAGCAAAAGCAGAATGGCAAATCCATTCTGAATTGACTTTTTTATAGTTGTATGCCTGTGAATTCAACTTTTCAGAAGAGTGCACTTCAGAGACTCCTACTGTAGTCCTGTACATTTTCATAAACTAACTGCTCTTTTTGATTGAGGCAAGTAGAGACTTGTTATCATCCAACAGGCAAATGCTCACATTTGAAAGGGGTATTTTTAGGGCTGAGATAGAACCCAGCTTCTCTGTTTCCCACTTGAAAACAGCAAAGTCAATGAAACCTAGATTCTCTAATAGAAAACATGATCAATTTCAGTTATTATTCATACTCTAGAAACCTTTCTTACTTAGGAGAAGTCAGTAAAGGAGATATCATGTCTATAAAACAGGCAAGATTTGCCTTGGCCTTAATTAGTGCTATGCTGGATGTCTCTTAATCCTTTATTGTCTCACTGTGGTTGCCATCAAAGCCTTATAAAAAGCTCTGCTGAATTCATAGTGAGTGTAACAGTAGTCAAAAGCAGATTTGTGCTGGTGGGGTGGGCAGCCTCTGTCCTTGGAAGTGGACAATCCCATTGGAGGGCTCCCTGGTTTGGGCTTTCCTCCATTCTGGCAGTCTTGGGAATCAGAATCAGTCAGGTTGGAAGGGAGCACAAGGATCATCTAGTTCCAACCCCCCTGCCATGGGCAGGAACACCCTACCTTACGTCAGGCTGGCCAGAACCCCATTCAGCCTGGCCTTAAACACCTCCAGGGATGCAGCCTCAACAATCTCTCTGGGCAAGCCATTTCAGGCTCTCACCACTCTCATGCTGATCTTCTTCCTCATGTCCAACCTGAACCTACCCATCTCCCACTTCACTCCATTCCCCTTAGTCCTGTCACTCCCTGATATCCTGAAAATTCCCTCACCAGCCTTTTTGTAGGCCTCCTTCAGATACTGAAAGGCCACAATAAGGTCACCTCGGAGCCTCCTCTTCCCCAGACTGAACAGCCCCAACTCTTTCAGTCTGTCCTCATAGGAGAAGTGCAGGGTGCCCCCACAACTAAGCACCACTGTCCATCAGACCAAAGGAAACAAGGAGGAATGAAGCCAGTGCCTGGGTCACCTCTTTCCCCTTTCCATTCATAACTGATGGTACAGTTAAAATGCTCAGTCTCTCCCTTCAAAAACTGCAGACACTGGGGAAGAGTAGGTGGTGCCTAAGGGTGGTAAACCTCCTTCTCCTCTGACTGTGCTGCCTGTCTCAGTCAGTTGCTTCATGCAGCTACTTAATTTACCAGCACTTTGGTCTGGTCTTGACTATAACCTAATCCGAAACCTCCTTCCCCTCTGCAGCTCTAAACTAATTATTTTTGAACACCAGGCTGAAGAGGCTTGGCTCTTCCTTGACAGGACAATCTATTCCCCTTTCCTGTCTGTTGATGACCACCTAGTTTTCTTTTTAATGTACAGAAAGGCAAAAATGTCACTTAGTTATCTTGTCAGCCCTTGTGGCTGCTAACCTCACGATCAGAGTACTGAGCTCTTCAAAGGCCACTATCTAGGGTTGCTCAGACTTTCTCCCTCAAACACTACCAACATTTTTTTCCTGATTCAGCAACCCTACGCTGCCCAAACAGAAAAACACCCCTTCTTAGATGTATTTGGCAGTAGTTTTTAAGCACTCGCGTCACTCTGCATTCCGATTCCAAGGGCTTTTAAAAGCTAGGGAAGGCCTGGAAAATGTAGTGAGTGGGAAATCCCTGAGGAATGCCACAGATAGTTCTTGCTAATTCTACAGATGACACATTTTTTCCTCTGAGTAGGACATTAAAATAAGCTCTTGCTTACGTGAAGCTATTAAAAGATGATGGAGTAGCTCTTTCAGCAAGTGCAGTGGTGAAGTCTTCTGTGTCCTTTCCAAATTTCAACTCAGTAAATTACATGTGTAAGACACTGTGCAAAGCTCGATCACTAAATGCTTAATTCCTGCTAATATGTCCTAACTAAATTCCCTCTGTTGATTGATCTGTGTGTAGCAGTTATCTTCAGCTCCTACCCTGGACTCTTTGAGAGTCTGCGTCCCCTTTCACTGCTGCTCTGTTTTGTCCCAGATGTGATTTGTGGAAAACGCATCATTCCTGCACATATAAAAGCTATAAAGATGAAAGGTGTTATAACTGTATGCTAATTATTCATCACTAGTCGAATTACACATAGTAATGTTTTCCTCAAATTGTAGTGTACCCCACTGAGCCATAAACATGTTTAAGAGCTGCGTTTTTTCAGATAAATTTGGCACAGAACTCCAATAAATTTCACCAAAGTGGCAGGATCAAGATCATTTTTTGAATATGAAATCTCTTCCTCACCTAGGGATGAATTTAAAGGACACAACAAAGAATTCAAAACCCTGCGCTGTTGTAGCTTATAGCACATCATGAAGTTTTTGCATCAGCTAGAGCACAATTCAAAGAGAGCCAGTAAAGC
Source organism: Pogoniulus pusillus (assembly GCF_015220805.1). Taxonomy (NCBI): domain Eukaryota; kingdom Metazoa; phylum Chordata; class Aves; order Piciformes; family Lybiidae; genus Pogoniulus; species Pogoniulus pusillus. The sequence continues at coordinate 8,268,748 of NC_087284.1, read as the reverse complement.
ACATCACCACAGGCACAGCATGGATGCCAAGATCTCTGCTGAGTACAGCACTGCTTAACATGCTGGCTTCACAATTACCCTGTAGGCTGTCCGGCCTGATTAACTACTGACGTCAACAAAAATAGTGACTGGTAATTCCTCCAGCTAAATATATTTTTGCTTTATAAGGCTGTTTTATGTCTAAATACAAAGACCTCTGTGCAATTGCATGAAACAATCAACTACCAATAGCAACACTTAATGGCTCTGCTCAATGTAAACTATGCACTTAGGAGTGACCATGGTATAGTTAGAAAGAAAACGCATTAACAAATAAAGCTTTAAAGAAACAAAGTACTCAAAATCAGACAGGGGGAAAAGCTGTTGTGAATCTCAGGTAAATTCAATACAAACTGCAGTCATTTAAAATAGGCATAGGAATAAAAAAGCACTGGCACCAAGTTGTGATGAATGTGTTGGTGAGTGTTCCACTGTTGTGTTGCTTTTTGTCAATTCTACCAACAGATACCATTAGAAGAAGTAACACTACACACGAAGTTATCAGGATAGAAGAGAATGTTAAAGATCACCTTGTCAACCCCTCTGTAGTGAGCTGGACCATCTCTAACTTAACCAGGTTGCTCAGGGCCCCATCAAGTTTGACACTGAATGACTCCAGGGATGGGGCCTCTGGGCAACCTGCTGCAGTTATGAAGAGCACCTCCTCCCCATATGTAACCTTAATCTACTTTGCTCTAGTTTAAGACCATTGCCCTTTGTCCTATCATCATAAGCCTTTCTAAACAGTCTCTCCCCAACCTGCCAGCAGGTCTCCTTCAGATACTTTCTGAAATGCCACTGTAAGGTCTCCTCGGAGCCTCCTCTTTTCCAGGCTAAACAGGCCTGATTCTTCCAGCTTGTTTTCACAGAACAGGTGCTCCAGCACTCTGATTATCTCTGTGGCCCTCCTCCGAATCCACTAAGGCAGATCCATGTCCTTTTCCTGTGGGGGCCTTCAACCCAGATGCAGTACTCCAGGTCTCACCACAGCAGAGCAGAGTGGCAGAATCACCTCTCTCAACCTGCTGGCCACATTTCTTTTGATGCAGCCCAGAATATAATTGGCCTTCTGGGCTGCAAGTGCACACTGCTGACTCATGTCCAGCTTCTCATCCACCAGCAGCCCAAGTCCTTTTCTGCAGGGCTGCTATCAATCTCATCATTTCCTAGCCTGTATTTTACCTGACCTAAATGCAGGACCTTACACTTTGCCTCACTAAACCTCGTGAGATTCTCCACAGCCCATTTCTCTAGCCTTTCTAGGTCCCTCTGGATGACAACCTGTTCCTCAGCTTTATCAACTGCACCACTCAACTTGGTGTTGTAGTAGGCCTAAATGGGCCCGAATAAGCTTATACATGTCCTGGCTTGCCCAGAAACATTTTCTCTGCTCTCCCTCCTTCTGTTCTGGGGAGAAGCCAGCCCTATTCAATCAACCAGACCATGGCACTTAAGTTGCTTATCCAGGCTTTTCCTGAACACCTTCAGGGACAGCGACTCCACCACCTCCCTGGGCAGTCCATTCCAATGGCAAATCACTCTCTCTGGCAACAACTTCCTCCTAACATCCATTCTATACCTCCCCCAGCACAACTTGAGACTCTGTCTCCTTGTTCTGTTGCTGGCTGCCTCGCAGAAGAGACCAACCCCTACCGGGATACAGCCTCCCTTCAGGGAGTTGCAGACAGCAATGAGGTCACCCCTGAGCCTCCTCTTCTCCAGGCTAAGCAACCCCAGCTCCCTCAGCCTCTCCTCATAGGGCTGTGTCCCAGGCCTCTCACCAGCTTTGTCACCCTTCTCTGGACATGTTCCAGTATCTCAACATCTTGCTTGAATTGAGGAGCCCAGAACTGGTCAAAGTACTCAAGGGGTGGCCTGTCCAGCATTGAGTACAGGGAAAGAATAACCTCCCTTGTCCTACTGGCCACACTGTTCTGATACAGGCCAGGATGCCAATGGCTCTCTTGGCCACCTGGGCACACTGCCAGCTCATGTTCAGTACTCCCAGGCCCCTTTCTGCCTGGCTGATTTCGCATTAATTAGTTACCCCTCCATAACACTTCATATCATCTGCAAACTCGCTGAGGGTGCACTCAATCTCACTGTTGATCTCATTGATGAAAATATTGGACAGCGATGGTCCCAATATGGACCCCTGAGGGACACCACTCATCACATGTCTCCATCTGGACATCGGACTGTTTGCCACTACCCTTTGTATGCAATCATCCAACCAATTCCTTTTCCAAAGGAACCTTTTGTAAAAAAGAGTCTTCCTCTAGTGATAATGGCAGCAGACTAAGCAATCACTTGTTCTCAGTTTCAAATACTAGGCAGATTGGAGTTTTCCACTCAAAAAAGCAGTATTAACGCTGAAATGATGGAAATTGCAGACATCCCTGCAAGCCTGATCAAGTCAAGTTTAAAGTGAAACAATGGACTGTGAGCAGCGAGTTGAGAAAGGGTGCTAGACGGAAACAGATGTGTGTGTATACATGTGTATGTTTGTGTACCTAGCCATACATGTATTTGTAGCTACTGCAATGTCCTTGTATCAAAAAAGGAAAGGGTAGTTCCAAATGTGAGGCAGAAAAGGCAGGGCAGGAAGCTGCTGCTGGCAGCCAGCTAAGAAGCTTTACTTATATGTGTAAATCCAACATTTACCTTGCTGGCCTTTTCAGCAATGTAGACTGGAAAACACAGCGATCACTGTAAGCATAAGATGAGTACCGCAAGTTCAAAACAATGTAATGTTTTTGGATGTAGCACTACATTAACATGAAGAAAACCAGGACTTCATGCTCAATTATTTCGATTTGCCTCATCTGTCCAGACTGAAGAACTGTGCAGAGTCGCAAAGCTGTAATGTCTTTTATGTCAACAGATGACAGGATTTTTGTTACACATAGTATGTACATCTTCCTGAGTTTGATGACTACACAGCCTGCCTGCACTCTTCAGCACTACATGAAATATGCAGCCCATGTCAGCTTCTCAAAAGGCACCTCAGTGGCACTTCTTGTCTCATCAGGAGTTAAGATGCTATACACATCGTTAAATCATCACCCATCAGTCACCTATTACTGGTACAGGAGAAAGACCCATTCAACAAGCATTCCCAGCATGGAATAATCAATTCCTCATAACAAACATTGCATTAATATCTATGTTGTCCCTTGAAACATATGCTAGAGTACCCAAAAAAACATTTCCAATGCTATTGAAACTTGAGCACAAGTAATAGAGGTACACACTAAAAAGCTGTCTGCAGATAGATAACTGGTTTAATAATTGCAAATTTAGAGGCCTCAGCACAGGCAAGTTCCAAATGAAGCATGCAGAGACATATTCACTGACCACCTCACAGGCTGTGAAATGGTAGTGCTGGTACCTAGCAGAAAACTTTGTTGTAAAAATGTCAGCACGCACCTTAGGGCATTTTATTCTGTAAATGTGACTGGAAAACGTAATTTTCCCATAGTAGACCATGTATTTGTGGGTCTAATTTTCAGTTGAAACTAGCATGTTCCTCTAGGCTTTCCATTATAAATGAAACTTTCCAAGATTTTTTCATTTTGTCTTATGCTTTGTTTTCATTTACTCTTGGCTGTTGGGGAGGTGAGCAGGACAAACAGAGGGCAAGAATAAGGAAAGGTTAAAAACACAAGGTTTCTCCATCTCTCTTGCAAACACTAGACACAGCCTACCCTGGTCTGTGCAAACACAAAGTTGTTGCTCTGATGAGCTACCCATATGGAAAATTTCTCTCTTGGATCAAGGAAATAAGGAGGTTTTGTAATAACCGTCCATCCTCTGGGGTCACTTCTACCCTGCCTATCCTCTTACTAAGGTGGACTCCTGACATCTCCCTGGAATGGTTTTTATGCAGCTATTTCACACCTTCCTGTAGACTCCCAAACCTTCAGCAGTGAAGACATAAATGTTCCTTTTATTTGCCCTGACTTACGGTGCAATGGAGACATTATGGCTGACTGCAAGGATGACATGTAATATTTACCAGCATCCATTGGTCCCATATACAACCTCACTAGGCTGTGCAGATGTTCAAAGGCCTCAAAGATGCTTAGAACATATTCAGTTAGCAGGAGAGCAGCCTCTGATAGACAGCATCTGTGTAGTCTGCCATTTTTTGCAGCCTTAAAATACAGCTGCATGTCACACTGCTGGGAGTAATACTACTTCAAGCTTGAGAATAAAGGATTTTTAGCTGGATTTCCCAAAGAAATAGGTGTACAGCAGTTTCTTTCTGCCTGTCAGACCTCATCTAATAAGACTGGAATCCATTTAACCAATTTCAACCCTATTTGACAGAGAAGATGTTACAGCGTATAAGGAAGCGGATTATGTGTGATATACCCAAAGGACTTGTTTTTCACAGAAACTTGCATATAGGTTGAGAACAAGCTCTTCAAGAATATCTGCTTCTTTCATGTGCCACATATATGCTGCTTGCATGGTTGTGTAATAGATGCCATCTTTTTAATGTGTATTTACTGACAGTTTAAAATATCTCATTCCAAATCTCAATTTGCAGTGAGAACGATAGCATGCAATTAAAATCTGAAATGAAACGTAGCAAGAACATTGTAGGTTGTAATTGCAATTATTACTAGTAAAAAGATGATGAGCCTGAGATCTGGCCTGTCTATCACTGAGTGAGTGAATGTTCTTCAGGAAAAGAACTGCTGTTTGTTATGAAGATGTACACTGCCAGTCACAGCGGTCACCTTGATTCTCTCTACTAACACAATAAAGATGAGTTAAGGGAAGATAAAACCAGACAGTATCACAGATGGCTCTGAGTGACACTAGAGCATTTCCCTCAGTCTTAGAAGATGGTGCCAACACTGCATCTTCAGCAGTTCTTGTGTGGTAAAAGTTAGTGACCTTTTAATGGTGCCAGTTATATGAAACGGTTTGAATAATTACTCATGAAAAGATCCTTTTATATATCTTTACAGATATCCCACAATGAGATGCTCTTTTGTGGCATTTTCATTTCCATTCTAAACCATATTAATGATTCACTGAGTTGGAGAATCAGATGGGGAGAAAAATAAAAGCCTGAAATAATTTGCTGCTTCCTATGCTACTGCTTGGAGGCTCTACCTTACCAGCTGGCAAGCACCCTCTGTAGCCACGGGTGTGGGCTTCTCAGTTGTAGCAGGGAATTCAGAGTACTCCACCTCTCACAAGACTGCCTCGCTCCACTGTCACTGTTCCTATGCAGATGAACATCATCTGAAACAGCTGCAAATAGCAATAACCAAGCCTCAAACAACCCTACTTAGGAAAACTCTCATTTGGTGCTGCTGGCTTTATCACCTGCATCTGTAATTTTGCAAATAATTGCTTTTATTTAATTCAGCATATAGCATACCGCAACAGAAAAACAGGGAGAAAGAAGATGAAAACTGCAGAAAAGGAGACTGTAACAAGTAAAAGGAGAGGACTTAAAGCCAGATAAAACATCAGGGATTTCAGTTGTTTTGGCTTTGTTTTTTTTTGTTCTAGCTGTGTTTTGGCTTTTTTCCCTCACAGATATTCAAGGAAATATCTACAGAGTAAGAAATATCCTGCCAATATAGGAGAGTGATAAGAGATCAATTACATCTGTGTGCTCTTGTAGGAAACCACTAAGGTGATGGACCCACTTGTATAAACCTCATCAAACTCTTTTGCATTATTATTATCATCCTGCAGGAAAGTTAAGCCTATGTAGAACTGAACTTCCTTCATTCAAAAGACAGATCCCAAATCAGTATTCCTTTTCTATTTTGCATTTCCAGCATGACAAACAGAATAAAAAATATGTTTAGAGAATGGAAACCAACTCAACAATGCCCACACAGACCTGCACAGAATATGAAATAGAATGTAGAAGCATTTTATGCCACATTCTTTTAGCCCATTGGTGAAGCTTAAAACAATGGTGACAACAACTGCTAACAAATATCAGTACTCATCTTTTCAAGGAAAATCTTCAAAGTAGGTTTTGGGAGATCCAGAGATAGCATCCTCAGAAGACTGAAGGAGTCTCAGACATAAGTTTTTCTGCAGTTTGTTCATGGCTATACACCATCACATAATTCTCTAAGACCTGCTGCGGATGGAAATGGCTCCACCGCTTTAAGAGTCTTTACACAATCTTAGATGTAGGGGCATCAAAAAAATAAACCTAAGTAGCAATCAGATGACCACTGCTTTACTGAGAGTTCAAATACTCTGTTAAAAAACACCCCAAGTGACAATAGTGCTTATCATAGGAATTAACAGAATTGTTTCAGTTAGGAAGGGTGTCTAAGAGCATCCTTTCCAACTGTCAACGTAACAGCACCACCGCTGTTAATCCATTTTCCTGAAGTGCCACATCTACACATTTTTTTAACACCTCCACAAATGGTAACACCACCACCTCCATAAGCAACCTGTCCTAATGCCTGACTACTCTTTCCATACAGGAATTTTTGCTAATATTCAACCAAAACCTCCCCTGGAAGCCATTTTCTCTCTATCACTTGAGATTAGGGAGATAAGACCAAATCTCACCTCACTAATGAGGTCTCCCCTCAGCCTCCTCTTCTCCAGACTAACAATTCCAGTTCCCTCAGCTGCTCCTTTCTCCAAGCCCTTCTCCAACCTCATTGTCCTTCTCATACAACAAGCAGAAAAACAGAGATGACATGACCACAGAAACACTGAGGAAGCAGTAACAGAAGTCTTGGGTTTAGGTGAAACTTCAAGGTACACATTTCCACACTACACCAAAAGGACATTCAATATTCATAGATGAACACAGCAGACTCAACAAGCAAAACAGGAATAAAAGTAACCTGCTCCCAAGACAGGCCTGTTTCCTAGAGAATAACTGAAATTCTGTATCAAATATATACTAAGATTAAATTACAGAATATTGAGAAGTTTATAAAGGAAGAAGGTAGCCACTGCTGCTTCCTCACACACTGCAGAAAACACATTTTGTTAATTAAAAAAAACCAATGGAAATTGGTAAATCTGATAGGCTACAAACCACTCCGATGTTTCGCTAGGTTTTGTTTTCCTTGGGAAGTATCAGAAGGCTCTTGATGGAGTCCTGTTCAAGGTTCTAAGGACACTCATTTTCAGGCCTGCCATAACTTTCCTAATATTGCAATTGGCTCATCCTTGTGAGAAACAAGCAAGTTGGGTAGAAGGAGGGAAACATTTTTTCTCAAGGTCTATACAGCTGTAGCAGAGAACATGAGAAGCACAGAACCTAAGGTCTTATAATGAACACTATGAAGTTCTTTCCTGAATTTTTGTCAGTATTTTCCCAAATCAGAACTAGAAAACGGCCTGGGTCAGAGATGATCTCTGAAAATCACCTAATTCAACCATCCCTGCAGTAGGCAGGGGCATCCTCAACTAGATCAGGCTGCCCACAGCTCTGTCATGCCTCACCTTGAGTATGTCTAGGAATGGGGCCCCAACCACCTCCTAGGCAACCGGTCCCGGTGTTCTACCACCCTCATAGTAAAGAACTTTGTTCCTAACACCCAATGTCTAGTTTGAAGCCATTGCCCCTTGTCCTATCACTACAGCCCTCTATAAACTGTCTCTCTTCATCCTCCATGTACACCCCTTTCAGGTACTGGAAAGCTGCTATTAGGTCTCCCCAGAGCCTCCTCTTCTCCAGGCTGAACAAAAGCAGCTCACTCAGCCTATCATTGTAGCAGAGGTACTACAACCCCCTCATAATTTTTGTGGCCTTCCTCTCAATCTGCTCCAACTGGTTCATATACTTCCTATATTGAGGGTTCCAGAGCTGGATGCAGTGCTTCAGGCGAGGTCTCACCAAAGATCATTCAAGATGAGGCTTGATGGGGCCCTGAATGACCTGGTCTAGTATGGATGCAGGGGGTCAGACTAGATGACCTCAAGGGGCCCCTTTCATCCCAGACCATTCTATGATCACTTGATCTGATACCTTCTGTCTTTAACTAACATATCAGTAGGTACTACTTGCTGAAATTTATGCCAAGGGATTAAATTTAATCTCCCCTTTTTATGATATGCTCACCCGGAGGAGCAGCAAAAACGATTCACTGGTACTTGTGAAGGAGACTCACATACTCTCATAATGGTGGATCTGGGCAGAAGAGAGGCATCGCTCAGACATGTCACCTCTAAAATAATTAGTGTTTGCTGGCTGCTGTGCACTGTGATTCTTTGGCTTCCAGCAAGCAGAAGTGAAGATAACAAGCAGTCCCATGGAAGTTGGTGTTATGATAGCTGGATCTGAGGAAGGAGATCGCTTTGGAAGGTCTGAGGCAAGAGCACAAAACCAGTCTATAAGTCATAGGCCATATTCATCAGAAAGTCAGAAGTGGAAAAAAAGCATCAGTCTAGACTGTTCCTAACACAGCTACTCAACCAGGCGCAAATCTGCCAATGGTGCATATTAAGAAAGTACTTTATGAATAACTCAGAGAATAAGGTAGCTGGCTTGCAATAGATGTATTCATGCTGAGGGCTACAAGCAGAGAAGAATCCAGTGAATATGCTATTCAGCTGATTTGTACAGTTGTTAAAAAAAAAATACACAAAACCTCCCCCTCTCTTCTCACTACTCAGCTTGCTCTGTTCAATAGAAATGGTACAATATGTCCCTGTCTTTGTAAGCAAGCAGCAGCCCAACCCACGCCATCAGTACATCTGGGGCACAGCATGTCCTATAACAGAGAGGTCCCAGCGTCTTGTGTACTTACTTACAATGCTCTCTGTACCTGCTATTGATACAAAGGACTTAGAAGAAACATCCCTCTCCCCCACTCACCTATCCAACCTTCCTGCTCTACTCCCTATTGCCACTTTGACCAGATCACAAAGTCAATTAGAAATTTTCTTTCATATTTTCACTTTCCCTTCCTTTGCTCCAGCTCCAAAAAACTATTTGTTAGCAGCCTGGTTTGAGAGCTAAATGCAAGGTCCTGCTGGTGCATTCATACGAGGATGTGCAGAAAGAGCCACCTGCAGCCTAACAGTACTGACACTGTGCACAAAGCTGGTCTATGGTCTTGCTACCTCTAAACAACCTCAAGACTGAAATATCTCCCATGAATTTCTGGCTTTAAGTCCAACAAAGATGCATTAAGGCTCAGTAGGCTTGCATTTGAGATGCTAAGGTAAGAAGACATCACTTCATCCTGTGTGTTAAAATGAGGATTTAACATAATTAAGGACAGAAAAGATTAAAAAATGCACCTGAATTAAACTTGACAGCATAACGCAAAGAATCGATAGCTTTATTCACTATTTAATTATGATACTGTTTTCTTTTCATTATATGCAAGTCAACCTGCTCCATGTTTGCTTAACTGTGTCCCTTAGCAAGTAAACTGAAGCATGCAATTCACAGCAACAACTGTTAAAAAAAGCTTATTTGAGACTAGTATAAATTGGTCCTGAGCAATGAAATTATTTTGCTTCTTATCAGCACACTACATTATTAAGTTTTGACATTCAATTTTTTCTGGGGGCTATGTTGTTTCTTGGGCATTTTGTTTGTTTGAAATGAACAAAAACGTAATAATATTTTCTTTACTAACAGGACAGAAAACCCAAACCAGGTTCTAGCAATGCATCTTTGTGATCTAAGACCCACAGTGACCTGTTGCATTTTCACATGTTCAGGATTTCACAGTAAATCCTAGATCCCTCTTGTGAAATGACTCCAGCTTTCGGCAATGGTTGAATACACTGTATTTACTGCATTGCCTTTCTGTGGCCTCTCTGCCAAAATATCACACAAAAGAAGTAAAAGTGGAACAGAAGCAAGTAAGAATTCAAAAGAGCCAGCTGATGAAGGAATGATTGTCACAGAACTGAAGTCACTGTAAGTATATTTTTTTTAGTGAAGTACTGATGGGGAACACTCAGTTTTTAGAAGGTTGTTCTGCTATGGTGTGTCTGGGAAGGGACAGAGCTGCAAATGAGTTTCAGTGGAGTGCAAATGCAAGGACACACAGGCAAAATGAGAAACAGCTCTGGGGTAGCTCAGTGACCAGTCCTTTTGTGTTTACTTTTCTCTTCTCTATCTCTGTTTCCCCACCGTTCTTCTTTCTCCTCACTGCCTCTCTACTGAGTCAGCATCTTTTTACCAGACTCTCCTTTTCCTGACCATCAAGGTGAGGACCTTGTGGCTGCATCTGTCATGGTTCAGTGGTGTAGAATCCCCAAGGTACATGGAATGCCCTGTGACCCTTTCAGAATCTAGCTGCATGCTTAAGAGCTGGGTGAAGATGCTGGCACAGCCACATCCATCCTAGGCTGAGATGAGCTCTAAAATGAAGGCAAAAATGGGCAGGTGGCAGGGACTATTCTGCCATGCATCCTGCCACAAGGACAAGGGATGAAAAGTGCAACTTTTGCTCTTCAGCTTTGGCCTGAAATGGCATCTCTTTCTGAAAAAGATTTATTTGGTTTTGCCTAGATGCTCTCTTGCCTTCGTCTTCTGCCTCCTGCAGTGTCTATGCCATCTGTGGACATTCAGTAGGTCATGTTTTGGGGATGGGGGGGAACTCAATTATTGCCATTCCTAAGTTGCCTTTGCTTTACAGATCTGCTCTTAATTGTGGTACCAGTTACCAGAAATAGTACATTTTAGTATTACACTGAATTGCTGAAGTAACTTAAAGCAGCTCAATGGTTCCATCACAGCTGAGGCCTAGTAACTGTTTGCCTGTAATCAAGAAACATTAGCAGTGGAGAGGTGTTGAGATGTGCCTGATAATAATGTGTCTTCATGAAAGACGCAGATTTTCATAGCTGTGTGTAGAATCTGCAGACGTCTACATGAGAAAACCTCCAAGATCTCTCTGTCCCACAGGGTAATCAGGAGTGTTAAAATGCAATGTTATCCTAAGAAGTTATGCTACAGGGAAAAAAAACCAAAACACCAAACCACATCATGGCTGCCTATTCCTTCATGTTGATTTTCTGCATAAAAATACATTCAGCTTGAGAGTTAAGTGCACATTTGCTTCCTGACTGCAGACCTTGCAGACAATATGTAGATCCATGGCAGCAATGCCTTTTACACAGCTACCAAGCATGAATGGCTAATTGTCCAAACTGTGCCACTGTTGAACCTCATGCAGTTCTATTGGTCTCACTGCAATTAGGCAGGCTGCAACTAATTAGCTCTCTGTAAACACTTCCAAGGATGATGCATATGATTGAACAGAAACCTCAGCTTCTGTATGTCTATCTGCATCAAGTCTGTAGGGCAAATTACAGCAAAAAGCAGCAGCAGAAACTCGAGTTAGACCCCTTGAGCAAGAAAATGCTTTTTATGTGGTAATTTTTCAGAGTAAAGTTACACATAAATACAAAAAAAACCTCTCCTCCTCTGCCTTTGGGCTGCTGAATACCTTATTAGATGCTTTTCTCCCAGTGTAAGAATTCCTGACAGAGGACCATCAGCCTCTTAGAATGGTAATTTAGGATCTTCACTCCAAGCATTCACAAGCTTTTTCCTCATAGACAAAGTCAGGAAGGATTTTAAGGGAACGGTAGATTGAAATACATTGCCCAGTTCTTCCCATGATGCATTTTGGGAGCAACCAAGGTTAAGTGCTTTGTGAGCAACTGGTGTCCATTCCCATGCATTCAGAGGATCAAACATAGCCTGTAGATAAGAACAAAACAGGACCACGGAGATCTTTGGAAAAAAGCTACTCCTCTAGTTGCTCATGGCTAAAATTTTCAACTTTCCTTACATGAAGGCAGAAAATGGAGTAAGAGCACCATCCATATTTCTACAACTGCAGTGAAAATTAAGTACACCCAAAGCAGATAAACAGGTTGTGTAACAGAAGATCAGGGAACACAGACCTCTTGGCTGTTTATGCACATATCAATCTTTTCTTTGTCTAGAGGGACATCCAACTCTTTAACAGCCAGGAAGTGTTACTTCCTACGGTCTGTTTAGCTCAAGTATTTTAAGTGAAGGCCTAACATCTGACTAAGTACTGTCAGGATTGGTTTTGCAGGGATTTCCATTTTGCAAGTTCTTCTGTATTTCAAGCAATGCATAGTAAAGGTTAGTTCGATTTTTTCTTCTTTTGAACTTTATATAAACAAAGAAGGAACTAAAGAATTAGAGAGAACGTCTATGTTCATAACAAGAGACTTAACACACTTTGAATAAGTAACACTTTCCTGTGCTTAAAGATCCATTAAGTAAAATCAGGTTTGAAGGTCCTGATTTCGATCAGAACGCTTTGGTATGCTAATAGCTTCATCTGTACATGAGGAGGAGAACGGAGAAAGAAAATACATTCATAGAAGATACAGCAAACAGCACTCTTATGTTTGCACGGGTATTAGGAGTCTGCGGATGAGGTAAAAAAATGTTTTCATTAATAGCAGGAGATCAATGCCACTAGATTAGCAGAAACTAAAGATCAAGCAGGAAGAAACCCACATCTGCCTAGTCACACCCCCACCGCTCAGCACAATCCCTAGCTATGAGTGACAGCACCAACATATCCTACTAAGTAGAGGTTTGAATTTTAAGACCCAACAAAGATTTCCCCAAATTTAAAACCTAAAGAGAAATCTAATCATCTGGGCTAGACTAAGAATGGGCATCTTACATGCTGATAGAGCAGATCAACAAGTGTATGACTCAGAAGTGGTACAAGATACTCTTTGGCTCTCCATGGAGTAACAGAAGCAAGGCTGGAAAAGACTTCCAGACTGCCAAGTCCAACTGCCAACCCCAAACCATCATGCCCACTAAAACATGTCCCAAAGTGCCATGTATATGTGTTTCTTTTAATGCCTTCATGCATGGTGACTTCACCACCTCCCTGAGCAGCCAGTTCCAATTAGCTTGACCACTCTGTCAATCTCCTAATACCCAATCTAAACCTTCCTTAGGACAATTCCAAGCCATTTCCTCTCGTCTTATTGCTAGTTACTTAGAAGAAGAGGCTAACCTCCACTTCACTACAACCTCCTTTCAGGCAGTAGTAGGGAGCAATAAAGTCTTCCCTTAGCCTCCTCTTTTCCAGAGGAAGCAATCTAAACTCTCTTAGCTGCTCCTCATCAGATCTTTCATCAGCTATGTTGCCCTTCTCTCAACATGCTCCAGCAACTCAATATCCTTACTGTAGCAAACAGCACAAAACTGAACACAGTATTCAAGGTACAGCCTCACCAGTGCCAAGCACACACAATCACTTTCGTACTTCTGCTGGCCATACTACTGCTGATAACAGACCAGGATGCTGTTGACCTTCTTGGCCACCTAAGCACACTGCTGGCTCTTGTTCAGCCAGCTGTCAACCAGCACCTTCAGGTCCTTTTCTGCTGGGCAGTTTTCCAGCCAGTTTCCAGCCTTTAGTGTTGCCTGGGGCTGCTGTGACTGCATACAATTAATATATTCCCTAACAAACTGAGCCATCTCACTGCCTTTCCTTTCTTGCTTGCCCCATCTGAAGAGGTTACAGACATCTCCAGCCACAACAGTCATCCCACCATGTTTCTGTGACAGTAACCAAGTGACATCGACTTCACTGCAGAAACCACTTCCTCCTATTTGTTGACTGTGCTGTATCCATTGGTGCAGATGCACTTCAGACAGGCTATCAATTTCACATCCAACACTGCTTATGCCACCCCTAGGAGCCTCTCTAGTGACCTTGGTTTTATCCCTTTCTCTCTTGGAACATGATGAAAAACTCAGTCAGCTCCACCAACTCATGAGCAAGAATTCTACCCTTTGAGATAGCTGGACTCCATCTGTGACCAGCAGGCCCAGTGCCATGTAAACCTCCCAGTGATCAAAACAACTCCAAAGGTGCACCAATGGCACCAAGCCTCTGAGCCACACGTCAATCAGGTGTGCTTTCCTGTTCAGTATTCTTCCCCGCCACTGAAAGGACTGGGGAAGATGTGTCTTTTGATCATTTCTGGACTCTCTGTAGCCTCACCACTGCAAACCCACATAACCAACAGTTATGCAAGTGCTGTACCAGACCAGTCTCCTACTAACATCTCTAACCCAGGCACTAGGGAGGTGGAAGACTCACCTATGGAATGGATCTAATCAGCACATTGGGTCCGCTGCTCCCCTCAGAAAGAAATCACCCACAAGAACAATCCCCCTTTTTTTCCTTAGCAGAAGTAGCCAGAACAGGTGGGGCTGACAGACTCACCAAGGCAACTCCCTGGGCAGATTGCGATTTACACCCTCACCTGCCTGGCCCTCAAGTTCCACAGCCACTCACTTCTGCTGCATAAGAAAAACTGGGAAGGGATTCACCCGGCTCCCAAAGCAGAGATCTATTTCCATCCCCCCCCATCCCTTAGGTCCCCTTTCTTCTGCCTACTGACAAGAAACTGCCACCAGCCTGAGCAGATAATTCACCTGGCCACACAGACCAGTTGTCTCTGCCGCTTTCCATACTAGAGACCAACTCGGGGACTCCCAGCAGCCAGAAATCGGAAGAGCTGTACCTTTGCTTGCAAGCTCCATCGGAGTCACCGCATTCCTTTGGCCAGGTGAAAACCACAGTTGATCCTCTTCCGGGAAGATGTTGTTTTGCTTGCCTGTGCAAACTGCTGTGCCATGTCCTTCTGCTGTGCCGCACTCCAGGCCGCTCAGGCTCCTTAATGGCTCCTCCTGTATGTGATGGCGCTGGTCACCGTCACTCTTATCCCAGCTTCCAATGACTTAGGAACTGTGTCTCATCAAAGAGCTCTCCTCCTGTTTGGGAGCCAGGTCACCCTCTCACTGCGCTTTTAATTTCGCGGGTTTGCCGCCTTAGAAGGGTGGCCGAGGGTGATCTTCCCCTCTGGAGTCCTTCGCCTCGGTGGCCTCACTAAAATGGCGGCCATGCTGTGGGTTAAGCTGCCGGCGTCACTCTCGTCCGCACCCGTTGTATGTCAGAGCTGCCACTGGCCAGAAGCTTGCACTCTTCCCTCCCACTCTGCACGGAGGGCTGGCGCCATCCCGGCTTCTCCCACGCCTCTGCCATTTTTGCCTTTTCCGCTTTGGGAACGCTCCTCTGCTCTGGAGCCCTTCGCCTCGGCGACCTCGCTAAAATGGCGGCCCGCGCGGGGTTAAGCTGCCGCCTTCCTTTGTCGCCGCCACGGCGAGGCAGCGCCGACTCCGGCCAGAACTCACGCTCTTCCCGCCCTGGAGTAGGACTGCGGTGCTAGGAAGACGCCGGCGCTCCGTACGCTTTCCCTTCGCTCTTTTCTCCGCAGATCTGACGATTTACGAAGTCTCCTCCACTCCGGCGTCCTCGGCCTCGCCGACTCGTCTGAAACTGTGGCTACGCCGGGGCTGAAACTGCCGCCGTCTGCCTTGGTCCCGCCCACGCTGCCTCACAGCTGCCGCTCGGGCACGGCCGAGGCTGCAGCTTTGCCTTTGCGATGTTGCTGCAGATTCGTCGTTTCAGAAGTAAGCTAGCGCGGCCCTCTGCTCCGAGACCCTTCTCCTCGGGGGCTCCGCCGAAATGGCGGCTACGCCGCGTTTCAAACAGCTGCAGCTCGTCCCGGAGCTGTCTCGCCCCGAGCCGGGCAGCTGGGCGCTGTGTCTCGCCCCGAGCCGGGCAGCTGGGCGCTGTCTCTCGCCCCGAGCCGGGCAGCTGGGCGCTGTCTCTCGCCCCGAGCCGGGCAGCTGGGCGCTGTCTCACGTCCTGCGCAGCTTTGCTGCCCGCTCTGCCGGAACAGTCCTCGGATCCTCGAGCTCTTGGCCTCAGCGGCTTCGGCGAAATCAGAACTCCACTTAACGTCTGGGAAGAATAAACTAACCTAGGCCAAGAGACTTTGCCTTTCTTTTCTTGGCCAGGAAACAGATAATCACCCGTTTCACCTGCACTCGTGGCAGGAATCTGAAGGAAGGAGAAAGGAGCTCCTGGTCTTCCAGGATAGAGGCAGAAAATGACCTGAGCTGGCTGACAGAGGCAAGGCGTGCAGCTGGGAGTCCTGAAGGGGTCCTAAGAGCCAATAACCAGGCTGATTAGCACTGAGAGTCATTGAGTGTGTGCAAGTTATCTTTGGCCTTGCCTCTACATTGGGGTTGGAAAGCTTTAACCCTCAGAAGCTAGAAAGGGCTGTATGAAACTCTGCTCTCCTACTGGCACGTTGGTATAAAAGCTTCATGCAGAAAGGAACTTAGGAGTTACTGATGTAGGCATTTCAATGTCAGTACATCAGTGGCCGCCCCAGAATTCTTGCCGGTGTTAGCTACCAAAGGAAATCTCACACTCTTCACAGCTTACACAATCGTGTGATTTAGGAAGAAAAGCTGTCATTTAGGTCTTTCTTCTCTGTGAATATCTGTTTTTTAAATCTATATAAAATGAGTAAATACAATAGCGTTTGGAAATCATCTATAAATGATTGCAGCATCTGAATGTGTCAGATCAAGATATCAATCTAGTAATTATCAAAATATCCTCTTATGAACAGACTTATCAACATTTTGAATATTAATTTAGTCTCATCTAACATTAAAGTAACTGAGATTTTACATTTATTGTTCTATAAATCACTGTAGTATAAGTGACAAAACCTTTGCTAATACTTGGGTCAAACCAGTCAATGATTTGATCCATTTCTGTAGTTTATCTTCTCTAGAATATCAGTAATGATCAACTCCTGAAGGAAGTTAGCTAGATCACATATTTCCATAAGACTCTTGCTGACTTCTGTGAAAACTGCTAAAGAGTTTGTTTTGTAAATCCACACACAACCAAATTCTTCAGTACTGCTAAATGGGAGATTCTCAGTCACAGAGAATTCAGACTTCAGCATGGGATGTCGCATGTAGATGATTTGCTGTTGCAATAAATATTGAAAGCTAAATTACACTGAGAAACTAATGAACAAGAGCTCTTCAAGTAACCCATTATCCTCTTTATATTATCCTGTTTGTTAGTATATTAGTCACTCAAAATGGGTACCCTATTTCTTATTTTATACTGGATGTAATTTGAGAGGGAGGAAAGGTTGATGAGCTGTGTACATCTGGGAGAAATGATTTGCAACTTGCAGTTCTAGGTTGTAACGGACCACGCACCAAACAGGACTCAAAATGTTCTGCAGGTACAAGAAAAGAGAATGCCATAGTGGGATGTATGAGTAGGGGAAAAGCAAGACATCTGGTAAAACAGCCCTTTTCATTATACTCAGCACTGAGGTGGCTCTACATGTGGCTGCATCCAGATTTGGGCACTACGCTTCATCTAGTGTGTGACTCATCTGGAGAGAGGGCAAAGGAAAGCACTGAGGCAAATTAGGGGTCTGGAAAATGTGACTTCAGAGGAAAGCCTGCAGTTAATTAGCCTCAAGAAGAAAGAAGTAGAGAGGCAGCATCATAACAGTCATCAAACACATAAAAGCAGCTTGTGAAGAAGAAAAGCACAACCCACTCTTGGAGCTCACAGTGGAGAGCTGATGCAGAAGGCCCCCTTGCTACTGAGGAATAATCCAGTCAGTCATGAGGGAGACACTATAAGGACAAAAGCTCATCAGGCATTGCAGCAGGTTGCTTGGGGAGGCTCTTGTAACTGCATTTCCAAACATATTTAAAATCAGGCTAAACTGGAGGTATAATTGATCCTGTATTCATACAGAGATGACCTCTGGATCTTGCAGCCCTGCTTTACGTCCATTACAGAGATGTAAAAATGCTGCTGAGCCAGTGCAGCTTTCCCCTGGGCTCCCACCTCTGCCAGTGGCTGGTAAAAAGTTTCAGAGAGTATGAAAAAAACCTGTAACACAATAGCCAAACAAACTGGACATCAAAAATAAGTTACTCTTTGTCTTCCTCTAGGAAGAACATGGCTTTATGATCAATTTTTAAGCTGACCCAGGGTAACAACAGTCAGTCTCCATGTGTGTACACATTTCTACCTTTTAGCAATTTCACTAGAGCTTTGGTCTCAAGTAGAATGGGTATCACATTTAACTGTGGTTTTGAATAAAAGAAAATATCTCCTTTCAGTAGTTGGTTGTATGTTATAAAGACAATTAAGAATTCCAGAGCTGCTTCCTCTCTTCACTACTCAGTATGCTTTTATTATACTCCATGTTATTTGTTTAATCTCCAGGCTAATGATCTTACAGATTTTCACTCTCTTCATATGGAAGTCTTTCTGTGTCCATACTAGTCTCTCTGCTGGGTTAAACAGCACATGCAAATCTTTTTCCAACTGAAGCAAGGGAAACAAGTGCATTGTTTTGTTTTGATTTTGGGGGAGAAGGGAGAATTTTATGCTCATGTTTTGTTTTAGAACATTTTTTGCACGGCTGTGATTTTTCCATTGCTTTCAAAATACAGTGCTAAAGTGGAAGAATTACAGACAACTCTATGAGCCTGTTAAGAACTTAGGAAACAGTGCATGCAAGGCTTACTGATCTCTTTGTCTACATTGATCCTTCTTCATTACTTAACTCTCAAGCCCATAAAATCTGATGGTTAGAAAAAATCCTGACAACTCACTATTAGCTTATTAGAATTTTGATTACAGCTGGCATGTGTTCTTTCATTTGAAAAGAAACAAAAAATACGAATTCAAGGTTGTTTTCTCTCACAGAATTAAAAGCTAATATCCAAAGTGCTGTATGATTTGTTCTGCTTGTCCATTGTACATGAACAAGAGCCTTGTGTTTCTTCTCTGTGCCGCTTCTTAAGAACTCAGTAGATTTTTCAACATGTACATGATGCATAATGATAATTTGCACATTTGCTTCAATGCAGCACTTCTGCTCCTAAATAATTTGCTAGCCTAACTACAGTATTGACTCCTAACACAAGACAGAGGCTGAGAAGACATGACTCCATCTCAAACTCAATGCCCCCTTCATATCCTTGCTCGAGGACTTGACTGGCAATGTGAGAAGTACAAAACTGTCGCCAGAGCAGAGGCAATAGTGGCAGGAGGGTTTAATAATGTCAAGGAGGTGGGAAGGTTTCCAGAGGACAGAATATCCTAAGGCCATCTTTGAAGGGAAGAAGTGAATCTTAAGGTTTCCTTTTGCATGGATGTGTCTCTAAGAGGTATCAAACCCCGCTTTATGAGGTAACATATCATGGCATGTAAAAAGTATTTCAATGACAATGCTACTGTTGTGAAAAGTGATCAGCTGGACGTACTCACTTTGCCTTCAGGTCCTTTTGTCACAGAATTATAGCATAAAAGATGACATTTTGTTGGAACTTTTTACTGATTTGCATTATGGCTAGAGGTAGGCACAGAATCCTAATACCGTCTACAGGTTTTGTCTGTCATCTGAGGGCTTATGTCAGATCTTTGGGTTATGTGAATATTTCCTTTGATGTAATGATATTCTTCATTCTTACAAGAGCTATTTAAAAGACAAAGAAAAATCTCTTTTCAAAACATGTAGTTAATGAAATAGCAGTGCAGATCACCTAATGCATTGTGCATTTCATAAATACATATTGCAAGTTAGGACAGATGGCTTTTAACATTTCCCATGCTCATCTCAGTCTAATTCTTGTAGATCTTCTGGGTCATGGCAGCTTTCTTTGAGAAATACAGACATGCTGTTGCAGCTGATTTGCCTTTTGGATCTTAACATCAATGCAAATAACCTGCCAAGAAAGTATATGGTCTCAGAACTTAAGAGTCTCATCCCTAGAGTGCTGGAAGTATACAAACATACGGTTCATTTACTTGGTAATTAATGTATCAAACTACAGTTTGTAACAGATTCAGGTATCCACTGGCTTGCTCCTTCTGAACTTCTTATGATGAGTTAAGAGTGGATCCCTCCCCGAACAACTTATTATAAACCTGCCCCAAAGAGAGTAAATTCACTACAACTCAGAATTTGGAAAGTCAGAAAAATGAAATTGCATTTTTACAGTTTAAACTAAATATAACAAGTATAGACAGAACAAACTATTACAGAATATAGTAACCTTAGAGAAGATGAGGATGTGGACAAGTGGCGGCGAAGCAGCAAAGCAGCAGCCGAAACAGCGTCGGGGAAAGATGGCAGCAGGCACAGCAAAAGCCTCGTAAGCAGCAAAGAGATAGAAGCTGTGCTCCCAGACATACAGTTTTCAATGCTCCAATTAAATGATATTAACTTAGCCATTGTTGCCACTTTATGGCCTATCCCTGGAATGGTCACCTCTTCACTCAGAGACGCCAATACTTTTCCACTTTGCTAAGTTTCTCTCTTCCTCATTTTTTTTAATGTCTGAGCTAGAAATCTAGCTCAAACAGCTACACTTCTGAGGTTCAGACTATTGTGACTGTATGCATATTTGATCATTCTGTTGACCAGGAATCAATGGTAAAAAACATGGTGTGCTGGCAAATGAGCTACCAAAATTGAGTGGATGTGCTACTCAACCTACCATACCCTTTGGGAGGGCAGTATTTGTAAAGCTGATTGGAAGGAAGTATAATTAGACACTAAGGCCAAGAATACAAGTAAGCAGATAATTGTGTGATGAGTATGCCTCCTGTCATCATAGGATTCACCCCAACACTGTAGGAATTTACTTGCCCTCATCCCTGCAAATTCTAACATTTGGCCAAGGAAGCATCAGAGGGCTCTAGAGGACATCAACAGCTCTTCTGCCACAGGACAACTTCTGGCAAAGATCTATTGTGTGATGAACAAATTCCTAATTCTCTCTCTTCTTTTTATGCTATATTCCATCTCAGTCCATACCTTTTTTTTCATACTCTCTTTTTGCTCTTTGGATGTTCTTACAGCATTTCTTGTATTTTTTAAATGTGCCTTTGACTTTTTGTTTGAATTCGATGTGCTTGTCTAAGATGACGGAGTTTTGTTGCTATATTGAGCATGCCACTGAACAGGGAGATACCAGCAAGTCAGCCCAATGTCAGTCCAAAATGTCAGCTCTTGAAAGGGCTAAGAGGAGTGTGCAAAGTGCCTGTCGTTCTCTAGAAGCACCACTGCCAAGAGCCAGTCTCAGAAATCAAAGCCAAAATTTTCATGATTTTTGCTCCTTCTTTGGTGCATGTTTTGCCCTTTTTTTGTCTTGTCTTCAGGGAACCAAGATGTGTCAAAACAGCAACCAATCTAGCTCAGATGACATTTTGTCATTTCCTTAACAAGAACAATTACTATCATGTCTAATATCAGCCAAATGGTTGCCAAATGGTCTCTCTACAGTTAAAGTCAAAGGAAATGTGGTACACTGCTAAAAACAAGTTACTTCACTGTTTATATGTCAGATGCATTCATCTTTTTCTCTTCTTATTTTGCATCTTTAATAAAGGATGATAGATTTTTAAGCTAGTTGTTTACCATGGTATCAAGCAGACTGAAATTTCTCTGTCAAAACCATGAATGTATTTAATTGTCTAATGTTCTCCAGTGACAAGGTCATGTTAACACCATTGAGCCTCTAGATTTGTTAACTCATTGAAACCAACAGAGGATTCAGTTGTTTTTCCCTTCATGCCAGAAGGAGGTACAGAGGATATTTCACATAGAATCAGACAGCGATTTGATAGCAAATTTTCCACTTCCTAATTTCTCACAGTGCTCACATGCAGATAACTTTTCTGATCTCCTTTCAGATTGCATCTTAATTATGTTTTCTCACCAGTGAACTGAGTACTGCCATCCTGAGAAAATCCAATGATATCAACAGTGAGATTGAGTGCACCTTCAGCAAGTATCCAGATGATACCAAGCTCAGAGATGCAGCTGACAAGACTGAAGGATGTGATGCCATCCAGAGGAACCTGGAGAGGTGGACTGAGGAGAACCTCAGGAGGTTTAATAAAGCAAAGTGTAAGGTCCTGCAACTAGTTTGTGGCAATCCTAGATACCAATACAGGCTTGGAGATGACGAAATTGAGAGCACCCCCCAGAAAAAGGCTTGGGGGTAGTGCTGAATGAGAAGCTGAACATGAGCCAACAGTGTGTACTTGCAGCCCAGAAGGCAAATTGTGTCCTGGGCTGCATCAGAAGAAGCATGGCCAGAAGACTGAGAGAGGTGATTCTGCCACTTTGCTCTGGTGAGACCTTACCTGGGATACTGCGTCTAGCTCTGGCACCCTCAGCACAGGCATAACATGGACCTGATGGAGTGGGTCCAGAGGAGGGCCATAAAAAGGGAACACCTCTGCTATGAAGACAGGCCATGGGAGCTGTTCAGCCTGGAGAAGATTCCAGGGAGACCAGTGCCTGAAGGGGACCTACAAGAAGGCTGGAGAGGGACTGTTTACAAAGGCCTGCAGTGATAGGATGAGGGGCAACGGTTTTAAATTAGAGAAGAGTGGATTTAGACTAGATGTTAGGAACAGGCATGATAAGGCTGTGAGCAGCCTGATCTAGTAGTGGAGGTCCCTGTTCACTGCAGAAGTGGTGAACTACATGACCAAACCATTCTATGATTTTATGATCCTTCTCTCACATCAAAGCAGACTTTGAGCATCATACTAAGTCTACTCCTCCACACCAGGTTACAGGCAGAGCTTCCAATAGCTGCCTGTTCTTCCAAAGGTACATGGATCGTGTCTTTGGAAGTCCACTTACTCCTGGACCATGCTGTACTACTTCTATTTTCTGACTATACCTGGGAGGCCTACCTTTGATACTGTAGACCTGGCCTCTCATCAGCCTCCAACACAGGGAACTGAATCTCAAATATAAAGCTGTGCCTGAACCCTGGCTAAGCTGAGCTGCTCCTGCACATAACATGACCCAGGAAAACTGGGGTGCAAGATGGTGCAGGATGGTGCAGTGCAGACACAGCTCAGCTGCATACAGGGGCTACACTGTTGCATTTATTAGCAAGGGAGTTGCATGGAAATAGCAGCTACTAATCCAAGAGCAACACTGCTTCTGGAAACAAGCAGGAAAGCATGAGCAGCACCGTGTACTGCTATGGGAGTTTTGGATATGGCCTGAGAAAGGAATTTCTGGATGTGAACTTTAAGCTGTCTTTACTTTAGTAAATTAAATAATGATACCTGGGCAGTCATCTGCTGTCTTTTGAGATTGGCAAAATAGTCCCCAGTCTCATGGGCAGTTTCATGCCTACTGTTCTGAGTGCCAGAGAGCAGTCTTAGGCATGTTTAATTAACTAGGATAGATGCAGCCTCAGGTTGTTTTTGTCATTTGCCCAGATGCTGACTGGCTGCATTTCTCAGCCTCTACCTGATTCTACTACTGCTGAGCACCTATTTTCATTGGCTTACTGTTGCTGTCATAGGAAAAAAAAACAGTACCTGAAGTGACTATGAGCTACAAACTGATAGAAAGATGTAAATATAACTTAGGAACCTAGTTGTTCCGTAGGGGGGTGTGTGTGTCTCTGTGTAGTGTCTTCTCTGAGCCCCTAAGCTCATATGCAACCATCTTCTACTACCCATGTTTTTGCTCAAGTGTAACTTCAAACAAAATGTGTCTGATACTGCAGACCTCAGTTTATGCAAATCTAGAAAGCTATGCAAACGTGAAACCTGCTTCTTGCTTTTACAGGTGATGCTGGCAGGTGGATGTAACTTAGCAGTCTTTATAACGTGATGCTATTGTGCTGATAATACTTATGTGTATTAAATGGCTCTGAAGTGAAAGCAGCTAATATGTGTGCTCCTGCCAGCATTCTGATGTGCACAACTCAGAAATTTTAATTTGAAGAGAACAAAAAAAAGCTCATCTAGATCATTAACTGATGTTACACAACATTTCACTTTGAAGAACAAAACTATTATTAAATTATAGGAATCTTGAAAATTAGACGAAGTTCTAACTATTTTCTCCTTTCACACATTATAACCAACCTGAGAAACAATTTAACTCAGCTCTTTTTTTTTTTTTTTCGCTTGGGATGGCAATGTATTAACAGCATGTGCAAAATTAGCACTCTCTGAAGGACACAAAATAATGGCTGCAAGGAGAAGTCTTCAACAAATTTCCATGCGGTTGTCAACAATAATCTAACCTTTTGTCTTTTATCATAGAATCAACCAGGTTGGAAGAGACCTCCAAGCTCACCAGTCCAACCTAGCACCTAGCCCAATCCAATCAACTAGATCATGGCACTAAGTGCCTCATCCAGGCTTTTTTTGAAGACCTCCAGGGATGGCGACTCTGCCACCTCCCTGGGCAGCCCATTCCAATGGCAAATCACAGAATCAGCCATGTTGGAAGAGACCTCCAAGATCACTGAAGAAATTCCTCCTAACATCCAGCCTACACCTCCCCCAGCACAACTTGAGACTCTGTCCCCTTGTTCTGTTGCTGGTTGCCTGGGAGAAGAGACCAACCCCACCTGGCTACAGCCTCCCTTCAGGTAGTTGTAGACAGCAATAAGGTCTCCCCTGAGCCTCCTCTTCTCCAGGCTAAACAATCCCAGCTCCCTCAGCCTCTCCTCACTAGGCTGTGTTCCAGGCCTCTCACCAGCTTTGTCACCCTTCTCTGGACATGTTCCAGTTTCTCAACATCTCTCTTGAACTGAGGAGCCCAGAACTGGACACAGTAGTCAAGGTGTGGCCTGACCAGTGCTGAGATACAGGGGAAGAATAACCTCCCTTGTCCTGCTGGCCACACTGACAACACCAGATCTGTAACAACAGAAGCAGAATACCTCTGGTCATTCCTACAAACCAGATTAAAAAAAAAAAAAGTAAAGTGTTTCCTCACCTACCATAAAACCACAACCCTTGTGCATCAAATCACAAAGGTTTTTGCAACTATTCAGGAATTTTTATCTCTTACAAGACTACAAAGTCATGCCAGATGAAAAAAAATGGAGATTTTTGTTCTTACACTCTTAGATAAAAAAGCAGCTACAAAGCATAAAGTCTTCCTGAGAGGGTTTTTCTTAACAGCCAAAACAAAACAGAGCTACTTCATGCCATATTTACTTTTCTGTTCCTTATCACTGAAATTGCCAAAAATCAATTAAAATATCCCACTTCACCCTTCCTTCTCCTGTTCTCTTCGCTTTCATTGAAGAGAGATTTAGGTGCTGCTATCAATAAAAACTGAAGTCGTAATAATAAATAATACACTTTGAAGCATTCTGCATGAACTTAAAGGAGCAGGAAAACAGACTTCGTATCTCTTGCATCAAAACCCTGAAAGAAAGGATTTCAAGTTGGACTTCCAAAGCCAGAGTGTCATAATAAATTTGGTTATGTGTTACCTTTAATCACTCATGTTTATTTTATGCCACTTTGCGTAAATAATTAAGCATATACATGAGTACCAGAGATAAATGAGAGGGAGAGCTTTGTGGTTAGGATACTGTTGTGGTCTTGTCATTCCCTCTCCTTTCCTGCTTATCTTCTATTTAAGGAGACAGGAAGTTCCTTTGCTTTCTCTCTGCTCCCTTTTGTCTTTCTGCCTGGGCTGGGAGCTGTGGCTGGTTGCTGGAACCCTTGGTGTGGTCAAGCCTACATCCACACGTTTTGGGCCTGCATCTATGTGTTATGAGGAAATCCACTGCCATCCAAAATCAGGTTTTGTATATTTCTGGATATGCCTCTTCTCAATCTCTTTGTACATCCCCCTTTTCCCTTAATACCTTTCATTGTCTGTTAAAATTACAGAATCACAGAATCAATCAAGTTGTCAAAGACCTTCGAGATCATCAAGTTCAACCTATTACACAACATTATCTAATCAACTAAATCACTGCACTAAGTGCTACAACCCAGTCCAGGGACAGGGACTCCACCACCTCCCTGGGCAGCCCATTCCAATACCCAATCACTCTTCCTGTGAAGACTTTTTTCCTAGCATCCAGCCTAAACCTTCCCTGGTGCAGCTTGAGACTGTGTCCTCTCGTCTGTCACTGGTTGCCTTGCAGAAAAGACCAACTCCCACCTGGCTACAACCTCCTTTCAGGTAGTTATAGAGAGCAATAAGGTCCACCCCTGAACCTCCTCTACTCCAGGCCCTTCAGCTGTGCTCCAGCCCCCTCACCAGCCTTGGTGCCCTTCTCTGGACACAATCAAGCATCTTGACATTTCTTAAACTGAGTGGCCCAGAACTGGACACGGTACTCAAGGTGTGGCCTAACCAGCGCTGAGTACAGGGGCAGAAGGACTTCCCTAGTCCTGCTGGTCACACTATTCCTGATACAGGTCAGGATGCCATTGGCCTGCTTGGCCACACTGCTGGCTCATGTTCAGCTGTTGCCCAGTATCCCCAGGTCTCTCTCTGCCTACCCATTCTCTAGCTATTCTGTCCCCTGCCTGTAGTGCTGCATGGGGTTGTTGTGGCCAAAGTGCAGAACCCAGCACTTAGCCTTGTTAAATCTCATGCCATTGGGCTCTGCCCATCTATCCAGCCTGGCAAGGTCCCTCTGCAGAGCCCTCCTACCCTCCAACAGGTCAACACTTGCTCCCAACTTGGTGTCATCTGCAAGTGTACCAGTGGTGGACTCAGTTACTTTCTTAACTTCCAATTCCATGCAAGCCCTTTTGTTTACCCCATACTTCCTCTATTTCTTCCCTGAGGGGGGAGAGAGAGTGGGAAAGGGGGGTAATCCAAATTCTGTCCTGTGAGGTTTTTGCCCTGAAACCTTAAATGGTGACAGCTGCTCACCTCAAAGTCTGAAAACTTGCTTTCAATTGCTATTCCAAATACTTATGTTTTACACAGTGGAACAATAGTGCTAGGATGCAGAGCAAAGACACTGCTTCCTAAAATACCCAGTACTCTTTTTGAGGGTTCAGAGTATGCAGGGTCTCAGATAGAGCAGAGAATTTACTGAGATGGCTGAGATACTCTCAATGGACGTCAGTGGCAATGTCCAATCCTCCTCTTTTAGCTAACACACTGCCACATCCCATTTCTGTCTGTCCAAGGCGTTTCAGAATCTCAATCTAGATTCACAGTTAACGTTTGGAAATGCAAGGGCATTATTCAATGTATTAATATAGATAGGAAGATAGATTTTTATCTAATTATTCAACAAACATAATTTGTCTGTCTCCAAAAATGTTTCTGAGGTTAGCTTTTCTATAGCCCACAGTCAGCACAAGGTACAACACATTTGGCATTTTCTGTATGATAGAGCAGACTTGGTTAAACTTCAGGCATGTTATGAACAGCCATATGTGCAGAGACTTTCAAACTGCTGACGTACCATGAACTGCAAAAGCACTGGTGAAAAAAAAATCGTTTCTCAATACAGGTCTCTCAAAGATAGACACAGTTTAAAATAAATTGATTGAACATTTAAACCTACTTAATTTTGGAATCGATTCCACGTTTGAAATAATCTACAAGTTGAAGCAGCTGAAGCATAAAATGTGTTTGAAAGTGAACAAGTTTAAATATTGAATCAATTTTGACATAAATGTGTTTGCATATTAAGGCATTAAAAATGAATCCAGTTTAAATATTAAGCTGATGAGAAGAAGAGCTATGCTAGGGGAAAAAGATTAAGGCTGACCACTGAAATTACAGCACACTCAAATATTAGAAAATCCTGGAGTTTGTAATTTAGTCTTAGTGAAACAGCTGTGGCTAAAGGAAAACAAAAAATCCTATAAGCACTGGTGTATAAAAGACTTAGTAAGGCATCTCAGAGCACAGAATGGTGATGGACAAAAAATTCCTTACTCAGATTTTACTCAAAGTTTATTTGATTTCAAGGCCATCCCACAAAATCCTCTTCCACTTGCAGCTCTAGTGGTTTTCCTTTTCCCTTTAGCTTTCCTCAGGAGCAAAAGAAGGGCCCACAAACCTCACACTTCCACCTTGCAATGCCACTGGACTCACAAGCCATAACTTTTAAAATTAGTTAACTGTCACTGATTTGGACTTAAAATTTTCTTAACATAATCAGATATGCCACATAACCCTCTCCACAGTCTGTTGCAGTCTGAGAGGAAACTGCCTGTCCCTCAAGCCGTCCTTCTAAGAGAATAAACTGCAGGTCACAGTACAGTCCTGGTCATCCCTTGCATATACCTGTGCACACAGGATGCCCACTGGGGCAGACAGAAGATGAAGAAGAGCAACCAAGTTCTGCATGTAAAAAGAAAATAAGGCAGTGGTGCAAACGTGCTCAGGAGCACAAACATCATGTGCTGCCACAATCAGTTTCTTAAGACAAGAGAAGTCAGGCCAGCTGCAAGTGGTTGGTAAGCTTTGCATGAGTGAAAGAATGTGTGGTAGGTTGAAAATTACCTGCACATAAAATCACCAGACTAGCTCAGAAGGCTTGGAAGCAAATGAAGCTATGTATTTAGAGCAAGCTAAATTTACCAGCATGTAGTACAATGCATATGTACAAAATATATTATTTACAGTTATTTACCACTGAGAAATAACACAGAAATCCCTCCCTGGACAAAGCCTAGAAGGGACCAACAGCCACCTTCTTCTACTCCCCCCAGATAAAAAACCAGAAAGGCCCCAACTGTTATCTACCCAGCAAGGTTAGTGCAGAATTCAGTCAGGATGGAGGAGTGAAGGCAGGAAGCAGAAAGGTGAAGGGAAGGAATTGTTTATAGAACAGTTTATGAACTAGTCCAGCAAACCAATGAAATGATATAGAATTATCTTATTGTTGTTCTTCTGCATCCAATACAATTATTTATTTAAAATTTTGAATGAAACTGGAGTGCTAACTCTGTAACTACCACAGCATGTTACAGCTTCCCAGATTAGAGCTGCTGCTGGGAGTAGCAGCAGGTTCAGTAACTCAGCCTGCATTTTGCACCTGAATTCAGAGCATTGCCAGCTCTGACGTTATGTAGTCAATTACTCACTTGTACTGCTCATCCTCTGTTGCAACAGCTGCACCCATCTTGCTCTGTGTCTTGTTATGAAAGACCACAAGACTGTGAACACCCCTTGCCCTTGCCAAGCACTCAGCTGTATGTGACTGTGAGACACCAATGCTTCCTAGTGGCAACTGAGATGCACCTAGATGCACCTTCCAACAAGCTAGCTCTACATCAGGGTTCATTAACCATTTTCTGCCTCTGGTATTAATTCCACAGTCACTGGCAGTGTCCCCGCTGCAGAGAAAAGCAGACTTTAAATAGTGCAGGTGGTCCAGGTGAGGAATATGCTAAAGAGGCAGCAATACAATCTCAGGGAAAATACCTTGTCATCATTAGCCAAAAGGACAAAATCGTCACTGCTGTAAGTTTTGGTACTCACAATGAAAACTACAGCAGGATCAGTCACTTGAGACCTGGCTGTCATTTCTGCTAGGCTTCACAATGCTGACATTTACTAATTTCAGTAGCACACCACCTCAACTTCTCCCCCTGTCAACCCTGGGTACAGGGAGGTGGCATGTCTGCAAGAACAAATGAAACCTGGGTCCAAAGTCTGGCACACCTGGAACACAGAGTTCCAAATTCCCCAAACTAACCACTGCTGTGAATACTAACCATCCAAGGGCTAAATCCTTCCTTTAAGGAGAACATCAAACAGACCTCTGGAATGTAGCCTGCTTCATGTTGAAACTTCAAAGAGGATAGCAGTTTTAGCTCTTTGTACCTTCAGTGTGGAAATCTCAGACATGTTATCTTTTACTAGGCGTTTATTTTAATAATAGAAGAGTTTATGCAGGCCAATAAATAATGTCTATGTGAATGTGAAGACCATTACTCTTTGATTGTCAAATGATAAAGAATTTTGTGCCTGTAGTTGTGCAATGCACACTTAAAACAGTCTTTGGAGTAAAGCAAATGGTGATGATTGATGGGAAGAGGTACAGAATCAGACTCCTGCCCCACAGCTATGGAGTTCCTTACTGTAAGGGCAAGGCACATCAGTGCTATCACACTCACCTATATTTGTATTTGCCTGGATCCTTTAAAAAGCAAATAATGGAACCTGAGTAAGTGCTGTCTCCCACCCAACTTCTTACATACATTCTTTTCTTGTTCATAAGGTGATCAGACACTTCTATTCTCTGACATGCTACGTATCCCTTGAAGATGCTGACTGGGTCACTCACTCAATTTTACTGGTTTCAGGGTAAAAACTCAGAAAGGTCTTAAGTAGCACAAAGAGGAGCTCAATAATTCTATCAACTGCTTGTTAGTCTTTTTTCTTTAAATGACTCATGATCCATGAAAATGGGCGATTAATGAAGTTACTCCCAAAGTCTGATGAATGCATTTGCATCACTTAACACGACAGCAACTCAGTGAAGCGTTCCATGGCCCTGGGTGCATAGGGATACCAGAGAGTTTGGTGGGCAGTGAAACAGTTACACCTGTTTTTCTCAGCAAATAGCAGATGAGGATGCTTTGCACATGCTAAAGAAAATTCCTCCAGCATACTCAATTATTTTCTTCTGAGATGAAGGCCCTTCTGATCTACACACCAGAGAGATGTAGCTCTCCATACGCTTCTGTGAGAGAAGTCCTTCACAGAGCTCAGCTTCACGATGTAAAGCAAAATTGATTCTTCTTTCAAGTTTTGGGGGGGGGGAAGGGTTACCATCAAATTTGTTTGGTGTAAAATCTAACATAGCATTTCTGTGAGCTCTGGCTGTGAGCACTCAGTGAGTGGGACACCCTCCCAGCAGCTCAGGAGCACAGGACAACCCCCTGCCACATGGATTTTATAAAATTCCCTTTATTCCTTCATTGACAACCTTTCCTTCATCCCTTATCATACATGAAGCATTTCCTGTATAAAAGGGCTGAAGGAACTCCATCCTGCTTCTTCCTGCCTCAGCCTGAATAAGTTAAATTGCTATGGTTACATCTCCCGTGCTGCCAGACCTTGAAATACATCTCTCTTTCGCTTCAGCTTTCCAAGCTCAAAGCTGAGCTCTAGACAAATTTAGGAAGACTTTTCATCAGGATATTAGCTCCCCTCCCAGAAGTCCCCTTTTGGGTTTTGTTCATGCCTCTAGCTTCCTTCTGTGCCTGTTTAAACCAATAGTTGCAGCAAACTTCCAAATCAACAGCCTTGTCAGGATGAATAATCTAAAATTAATGTGCACTTGTCGACACGCATTACTGTTCCTGACAGAGACGCATTGCCTGCACTGGCTACAAACCGACAATCCTTCAGAAGAAGTTTGCTCACTGCAGTCCAAGGGCTGATGGAGAGCCAGGATAAGGCTGGGAGTCAGATTTCAGATGATAAGCACAATGGTTCCTGACACATAAGACTCAGAGTGAATTCACCAAAGGCCGGGCTGCTTACTCTTTTTCCTGCTGTTTGCTTTACTCTCACTGGTGATGGTTATCACATTTATACAGCAGCCCATGAGAAATCATCTAGATTGGTTTTGGACATCTTGTTTTTACCACCCTCGATTTCAAGTTGTGGAGCAGGAGCGTGAATAATCTGGCACACCACGAATACAACACAAAAGCACACTTTAACTCTTAACTTCAGGTCTGGCACTCCCCACTGCACCTTGCCTTTCTACTAGCTTAGCTCTTGCAAGTGTTTTTAGGCAACTGAATGTGCTCTTTTGTAGTGGTGTGGGCAAACTGCTGAGAGGGATGGGAGCTTCTGAGACAGAGAAACGCAGTTCATGATAGCAGGGTAGGGTTACAGTTGTTAGCCCTCTGCCAAAGCAATGAAATCAACTTGGAATGAAAATAACAGAAGAAGATGTTGCTCTGATTTTTCCTTCTTCCTTTTTTAATTTTCTTTTCCTCCACACAACTCAGTAATAAGCATTCAGCATATTGCTGCGTTTTTAAAGTTAACTGTTAAGGAATTCATGAATTCTTCTTCATGAATACCAAAGGACTTGGTCTTTAGCAATTTAATAGGTAACAGAGTCACTTGAAATAAAGTGTCACTAAGCTTTGGTATGTCAACACAGCTATAGGAAAATTGAGAAAGGCTTTTATTCTGGGTTTTGTTTAACATTTGTCAGTCTCCCATTCTCTCTGCTCAGTCATGGCTTGGGCTGGACTCCTCCACATCTTTCCATTCTAGATGACTGGGTAATAGCAGGGTGGCACCTTGCTGATCTTTGTTGGCAACACAGACAGTGGCATTGAGTGCACTCTCAGAAAGTCTGCCACCACCACCAAGTTGTGTGGTTCAGCAGACATACAGGATGGAAGGGATCCATCCAGAGGAGCCTTGACCAGCTTGAAATGTGGGCCCATGCCATCCTCATGAGGTTCAACAAGGCCATGTGTAGGGTCCTGCATCTGGACTGGGGTAATCCCAGGCACCAATACAGGCTGAGGAGTGAGTGGATTGAAAGTCCTGAATAAAAGGACTTGAGGGTACTGGTGGATGAGAAGTTCAACATAAGCTGCCAGTGTGCACTTGCTGCCCAGAAAGCCAACTGTATCCTGGGCTGCATCAAGAAAATTGTGGTCAGCAGGTCAAGGGAGGTGATTCTCTCCCTCTACAGCACCCTTGTGAGACCCCACCTGGAGTACTGTGTACTGTTTTGGAACCTATTACAAAAAAAGATATGGACGTGCTGGAACACATCCAGAGAAGGGCCACAAGGATGATCAGAAGGCTGAAGCACCTCTGCTATGAGGACAGGCTGAGAGAGTTGAGGTTGTGCAGTGTGGAGAAAAGAAGGCTCTGACAGACCTTACTGTGGCTTTCCAGCATCTGAAGGGGGCCTACAAGAAAGATGATGAGGGAATTTTTAAGATGTTCTTCACCATAAGGGTGGTGAGACACTGGAACAGGTTGCCAGGCTGGATGTGGCTCTGGGCAACCTGATCTAGTGTGAAGTGTCCCTGCCCATGGCAAGGGGTTTGGAACTAGATGATCCTTGAGGTCTCTTCCAACCCTGACAATTCTGTGATAACCTTGTCAAGGGGACCCAAAGCATTTCTGAAAGCTCAGAGGTGTCTGCTGGACACATTCACCGCTGGTACCAATGGCAGCTGCAGCTGAGCTTCTGTCTGTGAGCAAGAGACGGCCTCATGTGTCCAGACGCACCTTGACAGCACCCTGCCTCATCCAAATCAGGATGAACCCCACATCTTTTAAGACAGAAGGGGACTCGTGGTGGCCTGAATGATGCAGTCCTCATCTCCACACCTTGTATGAGCTCCCACCAGGTTCTCGCATATCGCCAAGGCCACTGTGAAGAGGGAAACTGCCATTTTCTACTCCCTGCTGGTGTGCACCAGGGAGGCAACACAGTTGCTGACATTTTAATGTCTAGCCTCCTGGCTGCATAAGGAACTGAGAGGCTTTTGCTGTGGGAAATACCAGCCAACTGCCCTGATCTGTCTGAATGATTCCTCAGCTGGGAAAAGCCTGCCCTGAGTAAAGGCCATGCTCCTTTCCTGATGCCAGTTTGCCTGCCTGCTCCCATACTCATCCAGCCACAGGCAGGCTGGAAGCACAGCTCTCTGGGCAGCTGATCCAGGAGTGGTAGAAGGAGCAAGACACAGGAGAGAAAAGCACATCCCCTGATGCACCCTCTGATGCTCTTCCTAAGAGATAATTCTAGGTAATTTCTGGGGAGCTGTAGATTACTTTTCTTAATTGTTTTCCCCTACTCTCATTCCACTTTTCTTAGAAGAAAATGACCTGGAATTGCCTCAGCTGCACAAACAGCTAGTTGGCAGCTTTCAGCGTATTTGCTTGCCAGAAGAGCACACAGGTTTGTAACTCTGGCATGACATTGTCATAAAACATCATGGGGCTCAGACCAGCATCCCAGCAGATTGAACATAAAGGTGTTACCAGCAGTGTTTCCTCACAAGGGCCTTACTGCCTTAGAAATACATGTTCCCGACTAGTACTGAAGAGCAAACACCTCAGCAGCCCCTGGCTCATGCTGTGTGGTTCATCTATTCATCCTTTGCCTACTGCAAACAAAACTGAGGCCTGGATAGGAGGCACACTTTTATTTCTTGCTCTTGCTTCTGGACTCTTGTCTAGACAGGGTGGAGCATGCTGAAAGAGATCTGAATTTGAGCTGGGTTGGCTTGAAAAAGTGTGAAGGAAATGAGAGAAAGAAGTCAAACTGCAGGAATTAGCTCCCAGTATAAACTGGAGTTTCATGGCTAGGCATGCTCATTTCTGTTGTGAATGCCTCTATGAAAGTGCTGGGAAGTTGAGAAGTACCTGCATTTGAGTAGTAAGAATCACCAACTCCTGCACTCAGATAACTCAGATTTCAGCAGAGGGATGGCATGCAGGGAACAAGGTTCAGGGAATCCTGTTTTTGTAAAAAGGGAGAAGAGTCAATTCAAATGCAGGCAGAGTTTGAGTGCTGGCTTTAGGAGGCTTCTCAGCCTCCAAATCGTTGTCTCCACCATCCAGTTAACACACACTGCTCTGGAAACTTGCTGTGGTGAGCTGTAGGCTGGGATGTTGCCTTGTGCTCTCTAGCTGTTAACTGTCTGCAGATCCTGGGCACATGCTAAAGGAGAGTGAACAAAGCAAAAGTAGCCCCTGAGAATTATTTCCCTTAGAGAGCATCATGCTTTTAATGACACACATCTCACTACCTAGTGCTGATTTTGTGCACCTCTCCACAGAAGGCAGGTGAGCCAACTGGCCTTTTTAATCTTTTCTTTTTTTCCCCCTTTTGCAAGGCTCTCTGCAGCCAAACTGCTGCTGCTGCTGGGAGGCATCATCAGTGTGCTGACTCCCTGTTGCCTATTAGAGTACAGGGTGCATTTCATCAGGTTATGCTATGGCACATGTCTATGAAGACAACGTGAGGTGAGATCATGCCACAGAAATTAACAATGCAGAAAGACATTTTCTTGATTCATAGCAAGGCATCAACTTATACATCTGAGTAGCGGATTAAGGGCTTCCAGCAGTGAGATGGGAAGGAAGTAAAAGAACAAGCTGCCAACTGGTAAATATCCACACTAATTTTGCAAATGCAGGTATTTCATGTCTTTCCTAATCTAATCATGAATGCCAACTGGATTACTGCATCTGACATGACAAGAATAAAACAGCACCAACAGACTCTTGAAATTAGCAGAGTTTGCTGGAGGATGTGCATTGCTGATACAAGTCACTCTTGTAATAAAGGGCACTCTGGAAAGTGAAAGCAGGAAAGACAGAAAAAAGCAGAAGCAGGCAGCCTTTTCTCCTAAACGAGAGGCAAAATGAAGACGCTAACTCCTTCCGCACCGAGAACAGATGATTTTCCCTTCTGATGCTCACTGCAGCATGGAAATTAGCGAGACCATCTGTGATCACCTGACAAGAGAATACGTGGCAAATACCAAGGGCAGCAGCAGCAATTCACAGGGGCTGGAAAAGATGAGCCAGCAGCCATGCCTGGAGCTTCAGAGGGGGAAACCTCTGAAAGTGCAGAGAGTATGGAGAAGAGCTGTAACCAGGTGTACCTCCTCAGAGGGCTCTTGTCTATCTTTCTCATGCCCTCAGCTTTGGGCAGCCATTTAAATTGCTACAAAGGTACTGTAAGGACAAAGCATTCCAAACAGATTTTGTCTTTGCTATCATGTACTACACAGAAGTATAGAGCTGTAGAGTCTTGCTTTGAAACCTGCTTCTTTTCTGTGTCATTTTCAGGTTATTAACAGAGCCCTTACGGCTAACAAAACTGCACTGCTTCTTCAAGCTCCTATCTTCTGTATGTAAGATGGCTGAGGTGACCTCCAAACTACCTACATTTCGTATATGGAAGAAGAGGACTTGTACTTCACCCTAAACTGCAGGCTGCTTCCTGGCTCTTGCAAGTGTAAAAGACAACAGAAGAGTAAAAATATACTACTAGAATGGGTTGCAAAAAGAAAAGCCTTAAATCAGAGAGGAAACAAGGAACAAATTAAGCAGGTCGAACAAAGGTTAGGTAATAATAACAAAATCACCTCTCCTGTTATGTGTGTCTTCTGTAGGGAAACTGGGTTGAAAGCCAGAATGAAAAAGCTGTGACAGCAAGGAGGAATAGATCCCATAGAGACAAGATAGAGAGGGAACTGTCTCTACCAGAGTGATGAGAAGAAAACCAAACCATTAATATTGCTATGGAAAAAGCCAAAATAAAGTATGAAAGGAGCAGAACTTCTTTTCCATAAGCATTGGTGTTAATGGAGCTCATAATTCCCTTCCCCCTCACCCTGGTCCCAAAAGAGGAAGCTTTGCCCTTGCTGGTTTGTGCAGTATCAAGACTTCCTAAAGCAATGTCATCACCTCCCCTGCAGCAGGTGGCAGGAGGACTGCTTACAAGTCCTTTCACCAGGGAAGCTGGGACCACCTGCTATAGGATGGCACAGTTTGGGGAAGTGAGGAACAGGAAGCAGCAATGATGGGAGACTTAGGATAGGAAGCAGTAGCAAACACCGAAATCGCCACCCCCGGTTATCCCCCCCTCAATCTGCAGTGCACCCCTGAGCATGTGGAAAACCTGCCTTCAGGAGCAGAGTGGTAAAGAAAACATTAAAAGAACAAACTAGTCAGGCCTGAAGCAAAGGGAAAAGAAAAAGCTAGAGTCAAAGAGAAGGAGATAGAAAAGATGAAGCCTCAAGACAGGAATTAATAAGCTTAAAGCTACTGAAGGAAAAGAAAAGAAAGGCAGGAAACAAGAAAGCACAGAACATAATGAAAGAGCCAAGTGAGCATGGAGGCAGGCTTGTAGCTGTTCAGATTAGTTGGTCTTCTGCAGTAAAGTTTACCATGAGGCCCAGCAGAACACTTTCGAGTCAAGAACTTTTTTCTGGAATTGAAAAGCAAAGGTGTTTTGAGAGGAAAGCCACAGCATTAATGCTGCTTGTCTGAGTACTTCCAGAGGTTTTGGCCATCCCTAATCAAAGATTTACTGCTGTTGCATGTATCTCTGCCGCTCAGCAGCAGATCACAACACTGAGGTACAGCAGGTGTTCTGTTCAGGTGCCACAAGGGCTAATTTGCTTTGGCTGCAAATGTTACTGCTTACTTCTGGTTCTCTCTCCACTCTCAATTGCTTAAGTAAATATGTTTTTTAACATGTCTGCAGCAAGCCTCTAGTTAAAAACTTCTCAGGAAAAACTTTTTCACTGTGAGGGTGACAGAACACTTGAATAGGCTACCCAGAGTGATTGTGGAGTATCCTTCTATGGAGGCACTGAAAACCCACCTGGACATGTTCCTGTGTGACATACTCTAGGCAATCCTTCCCTGTCAGAGGGTTGGACTGGATGATCTTTCAACCCCAATGTTCTCTGATTGTGTACCGTGTAACTGGTATTAACAAAGTCTCAGGTTTCTGCTGTGATTATACTTTGGGGTCCTTTTTTTTTTCCCTCAGAAATAAAGCTTTAACCCCTTTTTCTCAGCAAGAAAGGTCTGACTTAACTATTGAGAGGACTGAAGGAACCAAAATGCAAGGAAATAACCAATAATAACCACGAATGTTAAGCAACCTGGCTTTAGATCAGTTTAATGGGAACAAAACTTACCCATAAGCTTTTCAGGTATTGCATAGGCTCAAAACATAACTTTTCCCTAGGTTATTCCAAACATTAACAGAGACAGGATTTTATCCTACTTAGAAACTGTAGAGGGAAGAGACAGAAAGCTGTTTGAGCTCTAAGAGAACTTCAGTTTCTGGAAATCAAATGCTGGTTTTGTTGGCAATGTCTTATTCAAACCATGCCCAGAAGAGCAACAACAGAAATGATTTTGCCTATATACAAATGAAATGCTTCCTAGTCCTTGTCTGCTGGCCCCAAAATGGTCTGAAGAATTACTAAATACTTTCTAGAGCAATCTTCCCAATTTGTGGCACTAGAAGGCATCAAGTAAATCCTGCTTCTGCTTTCATGCTCTTGTACCAGACAATCCCCATCACAGAGAACAAGTCAAGCCTTTTCTTTTGACCTTTCACTTCTGGACTGATGTGGAACCTGACTTGGCCAAGTCACTGAGAAGCTGGCAAGAGAGTCTTGGGGTTTGTTCTACAGACCAATGCTTTTCCAATCTCTACAAGGTGTCTGTGCTCATCCCTGTGGGATCCCCAAAACCTCTGGAAGTAGTGAGACAAGCAGCATTAATGCTGTGGCTTTCCTCTCAAAACACCTTTACTTTTCCATTCCAGAAAAAAAGTTCTTAACTCTAAAGTGTCCTGCTGGGCCTCATGGTAATCTCTCCTCCTCACAGTGTCTGAGAAGGTAGTTTGGCTAGGAATTTCACCAGTTAACCCTTTACTAATGAAAAAAACAACATCACACAAGGCTACCACAATTTTATGACCTTTTTTAATAGTCTGTTTGAACTCCTCCTATTAGGTAAAAGACTTTATGGCTTCTAGCAATCTCTAAAATAATTCAGTTACCCATATAGATGAACCGGGCACTTGGTTTTGTCTTATGGGCAAAAAAGGGAAAATAGAAGTGGAGTGAAGGGCAGGAGGAAGGCAAGAAGAAGCCAAGAAGACAGGAAAAAGAGATGAGAGAAAAGCAAAGAGAGGGTAGTAAGCAGGGAATTTTTCTGGATGGAGTTTGTACTCTTCAAGTATAGATGGTGCAATATGATGGCTTTGTGCTGTCATCTTAGTGTGAATTTACAGCACTCTTCTAGAAAAGGCCTAGCTCAGGGGCTTAGTGCCCATCCCTGTAGCAAAACTGCACCTATCTCTAGCAAAATCCATCTATCTGCCCTGGCAGCCCAGCCATAAGGAAGAGGAAGGAGAAGGACAACACTTTGTCATTCCAGCTGGCTGCTCTTGCCCATCGCATGCTGGGTTTGTAACACTGTGGCATTTTGCAGAGAGGTATTGCCTAACAATGCCAGATGGAAGCATTACAAGGGGAGGATGCAGCTCAGGTTGGGGTTGCCTAATAGTGTTGGCTGCAATTCAAATGCAAGTATCATCCAGCTAGCTCACTCATCCCATTTACAGGTCAAGGCCTTACATGGCACTGCCCCCACTGATATGTATGTCACACAGTCGCCGAGGGAGGACACAGAGCTCATGCAACAGTCCTTGAAGAAGTAATGGTGCAGAAGATGCTTCTCAGAGAAAACTTTAAAGGAGACTGGAACAAAAGACTGATTAGATGAATCAAGTTAACAGAACTAATTTCAAACATTCTTAATTGTATTATTCCTGGGTAATTTTTTTTTTTCCAGTAGGAAAGAGGAAAAACAAAACATCAACTAGACAGAACTAATGAAGAAATATTTTATGGTAACCATTTGCATTAATAATAATATGGAGTGTTATGATTAATCACAAGGGTGCAAGCACAGCGAGTTAATTGCAGGCTGCTGATTACAGATTCTGAGGCTTGGACTAATGTGCTAAGTGGACACACAGCCAAATTGAAACATGAAGTAGCATCACTGATTACCCTGAAGTTTTCAGTACTGTAACACAGATTCCAAATCTGACCCACAGCCTTCTTTTTCTACTCACTTTCTCCTGTTCAGGTAGGTAATTAGATCAGCTGAATACCCTATTCATGCACCTTTAGTGCATAAATGGAACAGCTTTGCTCATCATCCTCTTGTGAGCTGCATCCCACTGAAGCAAGGGCACATTCAGTTTTTGGACTCCGAGAAGTCAATCACTCAATCCTGTGATTTCTAGAGACAGAGCGTGGATGTTTATTTGAGGGGTAAGGCAAGCTCCTAAAAAGGAGGAAAGTAATGGCCACTAAAGGTGCCAGGCTACGGTGAGGAGTCTGACTTTTTCGGGGTTTGTTTTGGATTATGGGCATTTTGTGGGTTGCATCCTTTCTAGGGCATAAAAGCAACTGGTATGTAAATAAGCATTAAATCCAAGTCAAGGGCTGCATTTCATCTACAGACCAACCAACCAAGTACCGCAAGGGTTCGAAAGAGTTTCTTCTCTCCTTTACCTCCTTCACAGTACTTCATAACTGAGTATGCCCATTAGAGAAGTCTTGCTGTCTTGTTGACTGTTTTGCCAGGTTTTGGAAGAGGGATAACAGACTACAGGATTGTTCAAGTCTTGGCAACACATGCATTTAAGTACAAAAGCTGTTGCAGCAGCACCAATGTATAGCACAACCCTAATCAACACAGAAGTTAATTGCAGGTAAGCATTTGTTATATTGTTATCCAACAGCTATTAATAACCCTTTTAATAATGGTGTATTACCCTGCACCACAATTAAACCCTCTAAATAAGGTTCAGTGCAGCTTCATTTCTAGGAAGATGTCTTTGTACTTGAGATGCTTATCTGCTTCAGGAATGGATTACAGCAGGTATTTAAGGACTTTCTGAAAGTTAAGCAGGTATTTAACTGCTGTCCTGCAGTGGGATGGACTTCAGCACTATTAAATTCACCCAAGCAGAAACGTGAATCTTTTCCTAAGCATGCCCTTCACTGACTAGAGACACCGCCAGCGGATGGGGTGCTACAGAAACACAGGGTCAGGCTTATGTCTCAGTTTTATTGCGTCTGAGAAAATTGCATCACATTCATTTTTACACTGGCCAGCCTCAAATTCCACTCCACTTTATAACAAACAACAACAACAAAGAATATTCCTCTGCAGTTTATGCAGGTTTTTTCCTGTCATGTTTATGTCTCTCTGCTCTCTCACCCTTCAGAGAATATAATCCCTTTCAGTGACTGCACCATTTCAAGCACAGCCTCATAAAGAAATGACAAAATTTTGCCATCCCTGTCTGTGGCAGAGTCACCATATGAATACTGAAGGACAACGTGGCCAGGGGACCTTGGCAATTCTGAATAAATACATCTTACATGAGAATGGCAACTCTCTGGTGCCTGTGCAGAAGGATCTGGGCAGGCATGCTGCCCATGGGAGGCACAGCCTCCCTGCAAATGCTGTCCAGTACACCATAATTACAGCCCACGTGTGACTTATCTGCAAGCAAACAGCAGTCAGTTTCTGGATGTGCAAAAGCCTGGGGTGCTGAGCTTCTCATTGCCACAAAAATACAGAGAATACCTGTCCCTTCAAGAGGTTTTCCCATCTGAGACTGGATCAGCTATACAGCACTGCACAATACAGGATCATCTCTATTATCAAGCACAATCCTATCACTCACTGGTTCATCTCCAGGGTTTTTTCAAAGCTGAGGGCCTTGGGAGTTCAACACACTCACAGCCCATGTCTTAAGACAAGGCTCTCTATCTATGCCTGTCCATGCAGGCTGCCCATGATTAGTTCGAAACCTGTTAGCTTATTTCTGTTATTTCAGCCAGTTTCATTTGGCTGAATTCAGAGCAGACAGTACTAGAAATCATCAGGGCCCTACATATTATAAAACTGCAACAAAGAAGAAAGGTGCAGAGAGGAAACCTATGCAGCAAATTCTACCCAGTTAACTGCAGTTTGGGGCCTGGCCTATACTGGCCAGTTTGCAGATGTCACTGGCCAACTAGCACGAGTGGTTTGGACCTTGTCATGGACATAGGGAGGCAAAGCTGAGATGTCATCAGGGTGGATCAAACCATAGAAGTCAGAACAGAAGCAGTAAGGCTAACTCCAGAGAAGGGACAGCCATGGGTATAGAAAGCAAATCTATAGGACTCTGGCCTTTCTGAATTGCACTGCTCTGGGAGCAACCTGTTGTTACATTAAACGATGACAACTGTTTTCCTGCTTGCTTCTCACCTGGAAGCCATATGAAACAAATCTCTGATGAGTTCTTACAACTCCCTGTGGGATAGATCTCTGCATCTAAGACTCAGGAATTAATTTTACCTTTGCAGTCCCTAGTGACTTCATTCGGTATTCTTTGTAAGCTTGATCTGTACTGCCTAAAATATTCCATGCTATTTTGTCACCATTATCTATTGCTTTACTAATGTTAGTTAGACAAATTATTATAATCTCAGCAAAAATATTTTAATATTTCCTTTACAACTTTGTTCAAAGCAGTCTAAGCAGAGTTAGTTTAATAAAACATCTGTCTTTCAGTATAGTTCAAAGTAGCCTAGCGAGATATATGTGCATGCCTATTAATTCTGCAGTAATAAGCAGAGTGCATATAAGCTGACTTCAGCTATCAGGACAAGTAGCCACAGCTTCTAATTTTCTTGAAAATTTGCCTGCAATATAGGAGGTTCAGTTTAACCCCAAAATCAAACAGTTTTGTGTCAGTTAACGACAGTTCACTAGGCAAAGTGCCAACGCTCAAGGTACACTGTTGCAGTTTTTCATGTGAGAGTGTGACAGACTGAGATTATTCCACTTTACAGGGCAATAAAACAGTAATGCTCTTGCTGAATGGGAGATGAAAAGGCAGAAAGGTTGTACTTAAAGATGTGAAGAAAAGATACAGCATACCTAGAATCACAGAATCAACCAGCTTGGAAGAGACCTCCAAGATCATCCAGTCCAACCTATCACTCAGCCCTGTCCAATCAACTAGGCCATGACACTAAGTGCCTCATCCAGTCTTTTTCTGAACACCTCCAGGGATGGTGACTCCACCACCTCCCTGGGCAGCCCATTCCAATGCCAGTCACTCTCTCTGTGAGGAACTTCCTTCTAACATCCAGCCTAGACCTCCCCCGGCACAACTTGAGACTGTGTCCCCTTGTTCTGTTGCTGGTTGCCTGGGAGAATCCTTAACACCTAATACAGATACAGGATACATGAGAATTCCCCCTAAATTCTTTCTCCCAACCAAACCAAAACTCTCCACCAAATCCCAGTGCTCATTTTCTGCCATCCCTACTGCCTCCCATTTAGGCCCTAAACAGGCAGAAATTCACTGCAGGCCGTGGCCTTGAAGGCTGCTGGCCTACAGGGTACCTCCTACATGGTTACCTATTTACCCAGATAAGATCCCGCTGGAGAAGCTGGAGAGGCTGGAGAGGGAGAAAAGAGAAAGAACTGACCTTCCTGCTTACTTTTCAAGTGTTTGCAGGACTATGAGATTGAATAACACAATTACGATACCTGGGGGCGATCAGTTCATCCCCTAGCATGGATCTTGGTCTTTGTAGTTTTCTTAGGGACTCTGGAATAACCTGGAACCCCTCAAACCATGACATATGTTGGGATCAAGAGTCATCCTTTGTTTTAGAAATCATAATTTTTTCTGCTTTCCTATCTAACTTCCCATTTCCTACACCTGCACTCTTTCTATTTCTCTGCCAGCCTGTGGCTGAACGTGTTCTGGTGCCCTAAAGCTGTCTTCGTGGCCTGTACAAGAAATGCCTTCCTAAGATATCTCCTAGTTTACAGTCATATAACTCCTGGGGGCTCAATTCCCATTGCTCATTGGCATCTAATAACACTGAGGATAATGGGCAAATAACTGTAATCTTTATTTTCAGGTGCCATTATGTTATCAAGAACTACATTACCAATATTACAATTCCATCACCCTGAACAATTTTTGACTTAACTCTTCTCTTTCCAGTACACCTTATCCAAACATAACATCTACTCAGGTCCTCAGGCCACAGGAAGATCAGCCTTGCTTTTTTGTTCCTCTAGCACCCACAACAGGCTGTATGCTACCCAAATTGAGTAACAGCAGTAATATAGCACTGCAATGGAAAACTAAGTGAAGAGGTAAGAATATGCCCTCTGCAGCAATTCAAAAGCAGTGCTGTTTTAAATTGATCCACAGAGCTTACTAAGAACAGTTTCTATGGCTTTATTAAAAACAATATAATGTACAATGTTTTCATGGCAGTTTAAGTAAAATTTACTGTCAAAAGTGTAAAAAAAGTGTAGAATAAGACCCAACCTACATTTTGTCTACTCTGTATGTGAGATAAGGAGTTTTAGGGGAAAAGAATGCACCTCATCATACAGAAATGCCAACAGCATCTGGGACTGTTGGTCAGGTTGAATATAAAGACAAGAGAAAAAAAACCCCAAACCTCATAATGCTTTTGAAAAGCTTTCCACAAGGACCTAGATCTGGTGCTTTAGAGTCTGAAGCTCTCTGCTACAGGGCCTGAGTCTTCCTACATGTTTCTGTGGTGTGTGTCACCCCAATACCCAGCACTCCCTGAGAGATGGCCCTTAGAAAGCAGTAATGGCATTATGGGATGTAGGGCAGCTTGTCTTTCTCCTGTTCTTAAATGTGTTACTGAGCCTATTTCAATGGAATTCAGTGCTAAAATTCTGACTAAAGTCAGTGAAGCATCAG
This sequence comes from Pogoniulus pusillus, assembly GCF_015220805.1. Taxonomy (NCBI): domain Eukaryota; kingdom Metazoa; phylum Chordata; class Aves; order Piciformes; family Lybiidae; genus Pogoniulus; species Pogoniulus pusillus. The sequence goes on along the minus strand of NC_087284.1, from coordinate 8,224,701 downwards.
AGGAGGCCATGAAGTTAATCAGAGGGCTGGAGCACCTCTGCTATGAGAACAGGCTGCAAGAGTTGGGGCTCTTCAGCCTGGAGAAAAGAAGGCTTTGAGGAGACCTTATAGTGGCCTTCCAATAGCTGAAGGGGGCCTACAGGAAGGCTGGGGAGGAACTATTTACAAGGTCTTGTAATGACAGGATGAGGACTGATGGGTTTAAACTGGCAGAGGCGAGATTCAAACTTGATGTTAGAAAAGGGTTCTTTACAGTGAGGGTGGTGAGACACTGAAACAGGTTGCCCAGGGAGGTTATGGCTGCTCCCTCCCTGGAGGTGTTTAAGGCCAGGTTGGATGAGGCCTTGAACAACCTGTTCTAGTGGGAGGTGTCCCTGCCTATGGCAGGGGGCTGGAACTAGATGATCCTTGAAGTCCCTTCCAACCTAAACCATTCCATGATTCTAAGATTAAACACACGTTTGGTAATTTTCAGTTCTACTTTTATAAGGAAGTATTTCATGTTTGAAATGACTAAAGTCTTCTGTCAGAAGACATCTCTGCACTTCCACTATCAGAGTCTTTCCCAACAACCTTTTAAAGACATTCCCAGGTCAGAGCTGGGAAGAGGCAAAGGGCACTGAGAAGAAACACCAATTGCCATGAACTCCCACTATTATCCTTCCGTAGCAAACATTTCCCATCGATCAGAACAGGAACAGGTTACCTGTGCTGGTACAATGAGTAAGTGAAGGTATCTAAGCATCTATTTCAGCAAGATGAGAAAGGACTCCCTTTTTCCTTGTAGTTTATCAGTAATTTTCATGAAGTAATTTGTTTTACTAACATCCACTGCAATGCACTCCATAAATTGGGAAGAAATACTCCTGAAGGCTTGAAGCAAAACTGAACACTTTTTGGTAAGTGAAACCAACAAGTCATGTTAGGCTATTATTAGAAGCTTAAGTTTCTATCCTGGAAAAAGAATTATTTCAAACACACTAGATTTAAAGTCTGCTCTGAGAAGGAAAACAGGGTCACACCACTTTAAAAAGCCCTATTTTTAATTTTTTCCCCTCTTCCTTCCTAACCACAACATACCTGTACCAGTTCTACCAAGGGACTTACAGTGCTGGTGCAAGAACTCCTCAGAGGAGTGCAGCATATAGTAAGAGGTAAGTACTGGTGCCTTGCAACAAGTCTTGCAAGTAAAATTCATATTCTTCATTAGATAGGTGACACAAGCTGAACCAAAGTCATGGGTCAAAACACTTGCCCAGAAACAACTGTTACTCCCTCTTCTTACACAGGTCTCTGCTAGTCAGAGGTGCAGGAAGTCCCTTCCATTAAGAGACTGGACTGGGCGTCCAGCAACAGGCAGTGCTTGATGAGATAACACCACATAAAATTACCTCCATCTTAAGAATTCAGTGGAAGTTTTACAGCAGAGTACATCTTGTGGATGCCAGTAAAAACACTGCACTTATGTTGCCACAAAAATACAGTGAGAATAACTCCTACTCTATTTAGGTACTTATATTCTGCTCTAATTCCAATGTATTTAGTATATATTTTGAAACCAAGTAGTGTACTTTTAGTAGTTTAAGCCTTATTGGAAAATTCCAATGAGAGGATCAGGACTTTCCTAAAAATTCAGTGCAGGATGTAAATAAATGAGAGCACTGGATGGAAAAGAATAATAATGATGATGCCTATATCATTCACTGGTTTGCTAAGAGGGACAAAACAGCAATGTATGAACAATTTTGCCTTCTTGGCTTTTAGGTTCACAGAATCGAATCACAGCACCTTAGAGGGTGGAAGGGACCTCCGGATATCATCAAGTCCAACCTTCCTGCCAAGCAGGGTCACCTAGAGGTAGCTCACACAGGAATGCATCCAGGTGGGTTTTGAAAGCCTCCAGAGAAGAAGACTCCACAACTTCCCTGGGCTGCCTGCCCCAGGGCTCTGTCACCCTCACTGTAAAGAAGTTTCTCCTTGTGCTGAGATGAAACCTTCTGTGTTCCAGTTTACATCCATTACTCCTTGTATTGTTGCTGCTGGGCAGCAAAAAGAGATTGGCCCCATCCACTTGATGTCCACCCCTCAGATATTTATAGACACTGATGAGATCTCCTCTTAGTCTTCTCTTAGAATCATAGAATCAACCAGGTTGGAAGAGACCTCCAAGATCACTGAAGAACTTCCTCCTAACATCCAGCCTACACCTACCCTGGCACAACTTGAGACTGTGTCCCCTTGTTCTGTTGCTGTTTGTCTGGGAGAAGAGACCAACCCCCACCTGGCTACAGCTTTCCTTCAGGTAGTTGTAGACAGCAATGAGGTCATCCCTGAGCCTCCTCTTCTCCAGGCTAAACAATCCCAGCTCCCTCAGCCTCTCCTCACAGGCCTGTGTTCCAGGCCTCTCACTAGCTTTGTTGCCCTTCTATGGACACATTCCAGTATCTCAACATCTCTCTTGAATTGAGAAGCCCAGAACTGGAGACAGTACTTCTCCAAACAGCCCCAGGATTCTCAGTCTCTCTCCACAGAGGAGATGCTCAAGCCTCCTAGTCATCTTTGTGGCTCTCCACTGGGCTTTTTCCAGCAGGGTTCTGACTGGTCACTGTTCCTTTGCCTCTCAGACTCCTCCACACAGTGTACTAACCTTCTGCTGATAACACATGAGCCTTGCTGGTTTTCTGTCTGGGGGAAGAGAAGAAGGTGACATTGGCCCCTTCTGTGTTTTCTTTCTCCAGGGGGAAGGAGTGGATTTCTGTATTATTTGCAACTTGTAAATAACTGTATATAATTGTAAATACATGCAAATATATTTTGCATATATGCTTGTAAATTTAGCTTGCTGTAAAATATAGCTTTATCTTGCTTCCAAACCTTCTGAGCTAGTCGGGTGATGGCAATTTTGTTTGGGGGGTAATTTCTCAACCCATCACAGTAATAGAATCTAATGTACTGACATGTACCACTTTTCATCTGTGTACTGCAGCCAGGCAGCTTTTTTACAGTTAGTACTTGTGATGGTTTGGGTGTTACCTGCCCCTCCACACACTTTAGAAATCACCCAGACTAGAGTCAGCTGGCTCTGGAAATTGAGTGAAGCTTATATTTACAGCTTAGTACAATATACAAGCAGATACTTATAAAATATACAGTTATATACAGAAATACACAAGGTAAAAGGTAATACAGAAACACAACAGCTCTCCCAGAAATCTGAGTCCCCAGGAACGGCTCCCAAACACCCTTTCCACTTGTCCCATCCCCCTACCTTACCCCAGACGTTGCCTTGTGGCCAAGGAAGAATGGAAGGTCAGCCAGGGGGGGTTAGGAAGCAAGTGGATTAGTCAGAGAGATGGAAGGTGAGGTTAGAGAGAAACGCAGCCCACAACCTGGACAAAGAGTAGCTCCCAACTCCCTTTACTATGTTTGGATTCTTGATCTTATACCTCTCAGCAAGCCTGTGAGTGAAGTAGACATCACCACTGTTTCCCTTTCACAGCCTGTAATCTAGTTCTTCTCACCAAAACACTTTAGGTAGCTTCAGACTAGCACAGGACTACTTTTTCTATTTTTTTTTTAAATCTTAATACACTACAGTCATTAAGAGCTGCTATTTAATACACAGGATGTCTGTGCTTTGCCTCCTCCTTTATTTTCTGCTTGAAGAAAAAAGTAAAGGAAGAAAAGCTCACCTAATGTGCCGAGAAGATGCATGGATAGCTAAGAACAAATACGGACCGTGTGCTCAAAAAAGCATTAAAGTATTAAGGCAGGCATTAGCAATCCCACACTAGACACTTCAGAACAACACATTGCCAGAAAGAAAAATACTAAGGACAAAAATGATAAAAAAAACAAACCAGCAAGAAAAAAGAAAAAGAGATTTTATGATTTTTTCATACAAGCTAACCAAAATATTTGTAGCAACAATATGGGGATGTTTCAGTCAGTTACAAAACAGCCTGATCAAATGATAATCAAATTAATTATCTACATTAACTGAACAGTTGAGAGCCCAGGTTGAAATTTAATAAACCACACTGCGTGAGGATGCTTAAAGATAAATCACAGCTTGTGACTCTGCAAGCATAATTCATTTTAAAACACTGCACTGTTTCTGCAAATTGCATTTATTAAAGCTGTGCAAAAGCTTCAAATCTTTTCAAAGGCAGTTTTGATTGTGCTGGTTTTTATTATTTAAGGTGTACTTATTCACATTTATGGACCCTCCCCAGTAATTCTTGGTCAAACATGTTTGGTTTGGCTCTGGGGAAAAACATGCATTCAGCTGCCTGCCCAAGATTGATCTCGCCTTTCCCTGTCTTCCCTCTTCAGCTTACAACCCCAAAATGCATCTGCACTAAATATTCCCCCAACAGATACACCAATTTCCCAGACACATGACCCTCTGTGTATATGACTACTCCTCATTTTTATTTACCTTCCCTTTGCTACGAGTACAGCATGGTTTCACCTGCCCATGGGGCTGGAGGTGAGCAGAGGCTTGTCTTCTGCAGACACCCAGGTTCTGCCCCAAATATGAGAAGGAAGGTGCCAAAACTCTGTAGGTTGGGTCCTATCACCCCTTTAATAGCAGTCCAGGCAACAAGAAGCAAGACCAGGCAGACTGTGGCACAGCTTCCCCCTCCTCTCCCAACTGGTGGGACCCTGAGCACTGGGATTGTGCCAGGATGAGGGGAAGTGGGAAGTTGTGGAGGACAAGATAGCAGCTTCCCAAACACTATTTCAATATGGTTTGCAATAGAGCACTGCACTACCTGACAGCATGGTCTCAGCTTTGAGGAGTCCCATGCCCTACTCTGAATGATCACCCCTCCACCTTGGCCATCAGGCGCATGGGGGGACATGGAGGAGTGATGCTGCCATTAGCTCTTTGGTGAGGATGGCCTGGAAGCATTAAGATAGCCTCCCAAAACCTAGGAGCAGCCCTGCACCCCCGGTGCATCCACATGGCTCTTGGGAGTCCTGGCATGGGAACCATGCTCCTGCCTCTTCTCACACAGGGCTGTGGCACACATGCAGGCCTGGCTGACGTGTAAGCTCAGGACCCACAAGGTTAATTATAATGCCAGCTGTAGGAAGCACTTTCCCGCAAATATTAACCTTCTGGTTTTTCCATATGCTCCCATATGGTCTAATTTCTCCTCATAAGCAGAGCTGCACTAGAGTTAGGAAATGACAGCTAAGCTTTACTTTTGTGTCTCTAATGTCGAAAGCAGGTCACCTGACTGATAAACCCCAAGCTTTTATTTTTTTAATTTAAATAAATTTCACCTTTTCCTCCCACACTGTAACTTCTTAGGAACAATTTGCATTCACAAGATAAATGCTATTTGATAGACTTTGTCATGAAACATTTTCATCTATGCCTGGCAGGAGTTCACTGAGCAAGACTCAGGCTTCCTTATCTCACCATCCTTTCTTTAGCCTTCTCACTTTGCATCCTTGTTGCAGTCCAAATATGCCTGGTTCTACAAACACGGCAAACATGACAGAAATCAATCTCTGTTAACCCTGGGAGGAGGAGCAAAAGAACCACCTGCATTGTGATGTGATACCAAACGTAGTAATAACTCCTTAAATGACAAAATAAGCACACATTCTGTTCCTTAAATCAACTGCTACTAATTCTTATCAACAATACATTTTAAAAAATAAATTAGACAATAACAATGCTTGAAGCTCCTTAGGTTTCTTCACACAGCGTCTGGAAGCAGCTGTGTTAGCAGACTGACTGAAATCTGGCTGGTCTTAGAGATGTGAGAGGAATGTCCAAACCCAAAATCACTTGTAGAGGAGGCTTGAACAATGGAGTGCCTCTGTTTTGCAGAGAACAGTGCATATGCACACAAATGCTCATCTATAATGTGAATTTAAAATAATCCTGATGGGAGGGAGGAAAGGGACACATGGAAATAACTAGGCAGGCTTTGACCCTTTGTGTCAGAAAACAAAGCCTTCTAGTTCGAATCAGAGATAGCAGCTCCCATTTGACATGGTTTCAACAGACATACATGCCTTCTGGCTTAAGCCTGTCCCTAAAGGATACCAAGACCAAGCAAAGCTTGCTTAGAAGTCACCCAAGTGCAACACAATGGTTTTAAGTGGAAATAAATGAATGGGATAGATGTAATTAAAAATCCAAACTGAATTAGGCAAAATGGCTACAGCTTCTCTTTACAAAGTCAGTGAAGGGCAAAAATGGAGCATCTGAAATAGATGCTCGGCGTAGGGTCACTAGGAAGATGAATTAGGGTTAATTTCCTATTGGAGTGTAGGTCAGGCACTGTGCTGTGGAGAATGCTCATTTTACTGGGTATGCTTTGGCCTACTTACAACTTTAGAAAATAAATATTACAATGTTAAATTAAATATGCTCTGTGACAAGGACTTGCAACGTTGGGAGAATGTGATTTATATGCAATTGGCTCATATATACCATCTAATATGATATGCACAGTGTAATGAAAGCTCAAGGGTCTGGACTGCAGTGCAGAAATGCTTTACAATCCTTTCAGGTTGCATGTTGCCTTTCCTTCCTCTTCTTCTTCTTCTTTTTTTTTCCTAATGACTACTTGAGTTAATTAGTGGTTATGTACTCTGTCTTTTTGCCTGGCCTAGCTTATCCCTACTGCAATAAATCTCTTTTCTTCCCCTCTCACAAGGATCATTACAGCATTGGTCAGCAGTGTCAACAAAACTAATTGAAAGTCACCTGCTTTTAGGATCATGCTAATGAAAAATAGAAAAGTTAAGAAACAAAATTCAATCAACTTTCTAATAGCCTGTAATTTCCCATTAATTCACACAAATGCAGAGATAGAAAAAAAAAATGACACAAGACCTCTTTTTGTTTTCACTGCTGGCCTTATCATCCACTCCTCCTTACATCTGTGTAATTGGAAATGATTCTTTTTGTAACCTAAATCTCTCATTGCTCCTTAAAGTGGAACTAAATAGTGTAATGTTTCGTCTTTTCAACTGCAGCTGGACCCCAAAGGAAAGTATTTGCCAGTAACCTTCCTATTATAATTTGATCTGTTCCTTTTGCTACAAGTTTGGGTTCTTTTAATCTGGTAGTCCCGGATTCAGCAGAACTTTTAAAGATGTCCAAGTTCACTTAAGCACTTACACAACTGTTCTAAAGCTCACTGCCTCGGATGACATTCAAACACCTGCAAAAACCTGTAAGAAGGTTGAAGATACAAGACTGGATAGGTACGGATTTCCTGAGGCTGGGGGTGTCTTGGTCCCCAAACATGCAGAGCCCTTCAACACACGCTGAACCAACCACAGGCAGGCAATTAAGCACTACTGAAGTCAATGGGAAATAAACATGTGCTTCGAGATAAGTACTTTGCTACCACTTCGAAGGAGCACACAATTTAGTCAAGTGAGCATGAGTCAAGAAAACATTCTAGAGATAGCCTGATGGCCAAACTGCTTCCCTTAAGTAGGTTCCCAGCTTATCCTCAATTGTGGAGAAATAAACCTGAAAAAGGATAAAAGTGGCTGATTTATTTCTGTTAGGCCAACTGAAGTAAAACACTGAGAAAAGAAAAAAAGAAACAAAAACACGAGCCAGATGGTACTAATGACTATTTGTGTTACAGCGGGCCTTAGATGTCCCAGTAAAGCCTGAGATCCCACGGCATCAGATGCTGTACAAACATGTCAGTGAGGGTGTTCAGTAAAGGGAGAGCTGTCTGTAAACACAACATGTGGAAGTCTCTTTGAAGTCAGCCAGAACCCAAGCATGCAAGCAGTTTGTACTGTCAGGCCATACGTTTCACACTGTATGATTAATTGGTATCAAGTGTGCTGATGCAGAAGACAGGTCTCTCATGCTGCGGCCACCAAACATATAATGAGCTGAGGGAAAACAAAAATAAGGTTACAGACAATGTATTGGTTGTATTTAGTAGTCCACTGTTTACTTCCTGGGAGTGTAAACATATCATTATTTTTCCTACTTCAAAAGAATAAAAAAGCCTTCTATGTAGATGAAACACATTTTAAACAATACAGGTGACATGCAGTACGGGGTAAGTGCTGCCTTGATGCAAATGTATGCATCTCTCATTGATTACAGTAATGAGATATGCAAAGAAAGATCAGAGGAATATAATTTGATCCTTTTTGGAAGCTACTCTGAAATTCATGCTGGATGTAGTCTGTGTGCATGCACAGAAGAGGAAGAGTGAAGAGCTGTAGTATTACAGGACCTTTCCAGAGAGGGCAAATTCTTTGTGCTTCACACACAGAGTGATGTCTACAGAAGGCCAAGTGATGTACAAACAAGGTGAACTCCCCAGTTTGTGAATCCACAGCTTCAATGATGCCACCATTGCTACAACATGCAGAAAAAGCTTAAAAATAAAGGCACACAGAAGAACGAAAGGAAGGAAAAACACCAGTCAGGAATAATTATCTCAGTGTGTAAAACTTTCCACTCCTTTATTAACATAAATTGCAAAGTTTTATTGATGCATATTTTATCACAGCACTCTTGCCATATGTGATCTGAAGATTCAGAGCCTGTCCCCAGGGACAACGGTACTGATATAGATAATCAAGAATTCCTTTTATGCTCCTCTCAGCACAGCCACAGCTCACACTGAAATTAACATCTTTTACAATGAAACACAGGTTTTCTGCCACAACTAGACAAGACAGCTGGAGAGAGACCTGCTTATCCAGTTACTCCTTTAAGTCTCAGTTTCATTACAGCGCATGAAGATATAAACTATGTACAAAGCAATGTGGACGGTCACTGAATACCAGAAAAATGAATCTGTATGCAACCTGCCACACAGGAAACAGAGAAGAAATGCTTCCAAATAAATCTAGGGATGAAAAGCAAAGATCAGAGGCAGCCCCTAAAAAAAAAAAAAAAAAAAGAAAAAAAAAGAAAGCTATGAAGATGAATCCAAAGGCTTTGAACTTCTGCAGTATCTACTACCTGAGTTAGACTGGGTGATAACTGCACACACACATGTGGCACACAGGAGTGCAACTCCTGCCAAAAAAGGAAAACCAGCATAGGGCTCTGTCCTACTTAAATCCTCCAAAGCAAGGATTTTACCTAGTGAAAACATTAGGGATGCTCAGTGTTAACACTTGGTTTTGGTCATCATTTTAAACTGACTGCTTACGCCCATACATCAGCCGCATTTCCCACGCTGCTGAGGAGAGGGACACGGGTGTTGTCTTACCCTGCCTCCCATGGGGTCGTACATCACTGGAAATCTGACTGCCTTCCTGTAAAGCATTAGACGACCAACATCTGCCATGTGTGGTTCATTCTCCCTCTCATCCTACCCTCCAGGGAGAAGACGATATGCACTGTAGTGTTTTGTTTTAGCAGGACTTTGTTTTTGCTGTTTCAAATCCACACACTACCATATGTTGGGGGTGGGGGGGGAAGGGAAGTACCTTGCTTGTGAAGGAGAGGTGGTAGGCATGTGATAGTCATCTATTTCTGAACGAGGTCTAAACCTAGCTTCCCAAAAGGTGCAACTTCCCATTGGCTGCTAGAAAGATACAAACCTCACAGACTGTCTAAGGGAACTGGTGGTGATAATACACTAGAATCACATCTCTTTCTTGCATGAAAGTGGTTCAAGTCCAGCTTTTAGCACGTGCCTACCCACCACAACAGCTGCTTTTGGTATATTACAAGCTGGGACAATACACAGCAAAACTCTGGAGGGTAAGGAAGCCGAAGAAAGATGGTTAATTTAGCCTGGAGAAGAGGAGGCTCAAGGGTGACCTCATTGCTGTCTGCAACTACTTGAAGGGAGGCTGTAGCCAGGTGGGGTTGGTCTCATCTCCCAGGCAACCAGCAACAGAACAAGGGGACACAGTCTCAAGTTGTGCTGGAGGAGGTCTAGGCTGGATGTTAGGAGGAAGTTCTTCACAGAGAGAGTGATTGGCATTGGAATGGGCTGCCCAGGGAGGTGGTGGAGTTGCCATCCCTGGAGGTGCTCAAGAAAAGACTGGCTGAGGCACTTAGTGCCATGGTCTAGTCGATTGGCTAGCGCTGGGTAACACATTGGACTGGTCTCTTCCAACCTGGTTGATTCTATGGTTAGTAGGTCAAAGAGAGGTTCTTCTCCCCCTCTACTCTGCCCTGGTGAGGCCACATCTGGAGTAGTGCGTCCAGTTCTGGGCCCCCCCCAGTTCAAGAGGGACATAGAATTGCTTGAGAGTGTGTCCAGTACAGAGTCACAAAGATGATTAGGGGAATGGAACATCTCTCTTAAAAGGAGACACTGAGGGAGCTGGGGCTGTGCTGCTTGGAGAAGAGGAGACTAAGAGGTGATCTCATCAATGTTTATAAATACGTAAAGGGTGAGTGCCAGGAGGATGAAGCCAGGCTCTGCTTGGTGATGCCGTACGACAGGACAAGGGACAATGGGTAGAAGCTGTGGCATAGGAAGTTTCTCTTATGAGGATGATTTTTTTTCCCTGTGAGGGTGACAGAACACTGGAATAAGCTGCCCAGGGAAGGTCGTGGAGCCTCCCGCTCTGGAGAGATTCAAAACCCACCTGGATGTGTTACTGTGTGATCTGGTCTAGGTGATCCTGCTCTGGCAAGGGGGTTAGTCTGGATGAGCTTTTGAGGTCCCTTTCATCCCCTGACATTATGTGATTCTATGATTATTGTGGTCTTCCACTTTGTGAAAGGGGGTCTACAAGAAAATGGTTGAGGGATCTTTTAGGATGTCAGGTAGTGATAGGACTAGAGGGAATGGAGCAAAACAAGAAGTGGGTAGATTCAGATTGGATGTTAGGAGGAAGTTCTTCGCTATGAAAATGGTGGGACACTGGAATACATTGCCCAGGAAGGTGGCGGAAGCCCCTGGAAGTTTTGAAGGCCAGGCTGGATGTGGCTCTGGGCAACCTGATGTAGCATACAGGTGTCCTTGCCCATGGCAGCGGGGCTGGAACTAGACAATCCTTGATGTCCTTTCCAGCCCTGACAATTCTATGATAGATGGAATGACCAAGCCAAAGAAGGGAATCATCACTGAAATACAGCAACAATAAATTAATTTAAAAAATAAATTAAGAGATCGTGAAGCAATCAAAAATCAGTTGCTTACTATGAACAAAACTCAGATCCTCTCATAGAATCATAGGATCAACCAGGTTGGAAGAGACCTCCAAGATCACCCAGTCTAACCTAGCACCCAGCCCTAGCCAGTCAACCAGACCATGGCACTAAGTGCCTCAGCCAGTTTGTTCTTGAACACCTCCAGGGACTGTGACTCCACCACTTCCCTGGGCAGCCCATTCCAATGCCAATTGCTCTCTCTGTGAAGATCTTCCTCCTAGCATCCAGCTTATACTTCCCCTGGCACAATTTGAGACTGTGTCCCCTCGTTCTGTTGCTGGTTGTCTGGGAGAAGAGACCAACTCCCACCTGGCTACAACCTCCCTTCAGGTGGTTGTAGACAGCATAGAGGTCACCCCTGAGCCTCCTCCAGGCTAAACAAACCCCAGCTCCCTCAGCCTCTCCTCATAGGGTTTGTGTTCCAAGCCTTTCAGTATCTCTGAAGGATCCTTATTCTAATTTCACCAGTGTATGCCCATGGAAACCAATGAGCTTACATCAGTATATTAAAGACCAGACTAACATACAAACTTGCCATGTTGTAAAGATTTTTTACACCTTTCTTTGAAACACTGACATGGGTCATTTTCCCAGACACCAACCTATTGTGAGAGAGTAAATCCTGGATCTCTGAGACAGAGAGGGTGTAGTTAAAACTAGAATGTGGCCTATGGGGAAAGATCTCTCCCCATTTAAATCACACTGTTTTCATTGCTGTACTGGTGTAAATGGTCTTTTTACCTTTATGTCCAGAAAAGAACTCAACAGCATTTTTTTTTTTTTAACCATGGTTGGAATATTAGTATTGGAAAAAAAAATAGTAGGATTTTACAAAAGTCATATAAACATAGTGCCTCTAGCACAATCATTTTGGTTGGAATTACTTTACACCAGTCTTCATCCTTGAAATGATATCCCTTCCTTTGTGGGAAGCTTTAAAAGTTAAAAATGTTATTAGAAGTAGGATTCAACAGTACATTAACTGGTAAAAATTACTGGTAAAAATACTGGTAAAGTACTCTTTTTTTACCCCAAGCCCAGAAAAATTAATTTTGTTGCCACTAAAGATGAAGAGACACCCAACTTTTGAACAGGAAGTGATCTAGTATTTCTGAAAAGCTTCTATGCAGTTAGCTTCATGTAAAAGCCATCTTTAAAGCAGACTTTTTCTGCCTCTGAAGTCCAAAAGCTGCTCATCAGATGCAGCAAAATTAGTATATTAATAGAGAATGATTTATCAAGCTCAGTAGATTTGTTAGAGGCACACCCATGTAGTTAACCAACACTGTTAAAGCGTCATTTAAAGCAGAGATATATTTTTTTAAGGCCTTCATTAAATGTTTACTCCTACTCCAGGTTTTCCACACCAGTTTTTCTCCAGCAGTGGCCTGGAAGCAGTGCCCCAGAAGTTGTGACAGAAACTGCAGAATCACAGAATCAGTCAGGCTGGAAAAGACCTTTGAGATCAAGTCCAACCTATTCCCCAACATTACCTAATCAACTAAAACACGGCACCAAGTGCCACATCCAGTCTCTTTTTAGCACTTCCAGGGATGGTGACTCCACCACCTTCCTGGGCAGGCCATTCCAATGCCATTCACTCTTGCTGTGAAGAACTACTTCCTAACATCCAGCCTAAACCTGCCCTGGCACAGCTTGAGACTGTGGCCCCTCATTCTGTCATTGGTTGCTTGAGGCTCTACCCAGAAAGGGAGCTCTCCTTGACTACAGGGCGGTGCAATGGCTTCATCTCATGATGTCAAAATCTCTAAAGAGAGGTCTATTACAGTGGGGGTTAGACTGCCAGCCCTTAGTGCTCTGCACACATAACTTTACTGGTGAGCATCAAAAGCAAAGAGTGCTGCTGTTTTCCTGACCTCAGGTCTTGCAACCCATGTCTCTGATACTCTGGCCTAGGCTGCAAAGAGGAAACTGTCTGGTAAACTGGGATGGTAAATTGGTGGTATGGGACTGGGAAGCAGGGGGCTGACTCCAGTATTTGACTTCTGCCCTCACCTCGCTCCTTGATGGCCCATGGTGTTTCTATGGGCTTGCCCTACCTTCACTTTGTCTTGTGGTTTTAGTTCAGTACACAGAACATGTTCAGCAACATTTTCTAGATACTCTCCTTCAAGGGAATTTTTTAAATTACTTTTTTACCAGGAACATATGAACTTCAACCTTTTTCAGGGAAAGACTTTTCAGATCAGAGCTCTTTCTCATGCCTTTCTGAGAAATGCAAATCCAAATCTTGACCTATTGATTCCTGAATGTGAATGCTCTGACAGCTCTTTTGTCTGAGCATCTTTTACATCATCTAAATGTGATGATTTTGAAACCTAAGCTTTGGCAAAACATATTTGTAGTCCCTCTGCTCTGACATTTGGATTGCAAACGTTTTATTGCACTGTATCCTGTGTGTTTGTACAGCACGGGAGTCTGCACCATATCTAGCACCTACAGGTACCTCTAAAACACAAATTACAACTACTCGTAGAAGTTTTTGTTTTGCTTGGTGCTTTGGTCTCAGAAATCTACACCCTATGCTCTTCCTCAAACACCGAGATCCACTATGTGGACAAAAGCAACAATATCCCCATTGTATCACATCTGGAACCACACTCACACACTGCCCATGTCTAGACATACAATCCCATCAGATTGTGAACTTTGAGTTTTGTCTGTAAGGTGTCTAAAGTAGCAGAAGTTGTGCCAAGACTGGACCCTTCTCTCACCCCATCCCTGCCTCCTTTTTCACCTAGCCTCATTTAGCTGTGCCCATGACATTGATTTATTGGCACAAGTACTGCACAAGTTTCAGACAGAGCAGCACCATTCTTTCCTTCCCTTAAACATTTAACACACCATATGCATGGGTTCCTGAGACAGGAACACTGAAGCTATCTTACCAATGTTGACAACACCCCACACAAGGCAAAGGACAAGAGGATAAAACACTGGGAATGCTGCCTCTTTCCCTCGTTTTTCACCTCCTGTAAACACTGCTGAAAAAGACTGTACTGCAAGGTCATAAATAAAGTATACTTGTCAGAAGCTACAGTCTTAAAATGTTCTAACGGTTTGTTTGTGTTCACTCCATAAATTGTTTATTGGTCAATATGGCCACAACTTCCACATGGATCCTCTTTTGCAGTTTGCTGATAACTATCTCTGTTCTATGATACTGAGCTTTTATAAAAATCCACTTTCTACCTTCCCCTTTTTTTTTTTATTGACAAGAGATTTTTCTAATGCTGAACATTCAGATGATGCAGCATTACATTACCCTGTGTTTTTATCCTTCTGGAGATTGTGGGCATTAAAGGAGAACTGTGTGATTGTTACTGAAGTTACAATCAGCACTGGAGTTAGGCAGCAAGAGGATGTTTTCTGAGAGCTCTCTATGCAATAAAACAAACCAGAAAAGGAAAAACTCTGTATAAAATAATTGCTCTAATTTGTATTCTACTTCACTATGTCATGTAAAGGTTCTTCAAGTAACAGACTGACATTGTGAAATGGTACTCTGATAAGGAAATTATCATAGAATGAAGTTCATCAAAGCAGTGATTTCAGTTGTGTCTAGATAGCCTGTGAGCATACAGAATTGAAGATCTCTCTTTAGTCAGAGACAACACCAACGATTGACAGAGAAAATGGACTTTCTTCTAATTCTTCTGGAGCCCTGCAAAGCAGAAGGTCTTCCAAGAAAACAATCATCCTGCATAAGAAATTTTAAATCAGAATTGGCCCAGTCTCCTTCTGATAGTTCCTAAAGGGACCAAAGGAAGAGCAATGGACTTTAAAATACTTTTAAATGCATGTAATTGTTGATAAATTGGATATTTATAGCTCAGAAACTAAATATGTTATGACATTTCCTAATTGCTTCTTTAGTAAATAACTTAGTAAGTTCTTGGAGAAAAGAAGGTCACATCTCAAAGCCAGGTTTGGTTCACCAACTCTTTGGTAGGGAACTGTAACTACAAAACAAATTTGGATGTTCAGTGATCACTAAAAGTAAAAGGAACTTAAGTATGCAGGTCCTACAGCGGCTTCAGAAACCTTAGCCATGCACTCCTGGGACAATCACTTTTTGGCCACTGCAAGGGTATTAACACTGAAGCATTCCTATCTTAGAAAAAGAAGTCAACAAACCCCCAAACCCAAGAACTGCATAAAGAACTGTTTCAAATGCTTATCTATGAGCATTTTACTGATGTTTGGCTAAATTCACACAAGAAGGGGAAAAAAAAGAACATCCTGTTATTTTTGATAGTATAATTACTGACATTTCAACTAAACAAGGACCTTGTAGCCAAAGGGTTGACTGGCAAGAGGATTAAAGTGGAAACAGATGTTAATCAAAATGCACTTTTTTAGACTAGGAATTTCTAGTCAGAAATAGACACCTGCCTGACACACACAGAATCAATCAGGTCGCAAGAGACCTCCAAGATCATCCAGCCCAACCTATCACCCAGCCCTGCCCAATCTACTAGACCATGGCACTACGTGCCTCATCCAGTCTTGTCTACATCATTATAGATGTTTATTCTGCATAACCATCTATACTGTAACTAATTCTACAAGGGAGCACAGAAATAATGCAACGGAGCACCTTCTGCCAAAGATGAGAAACAAATCAATGGGATGAAGATAGGAAACAGTACAGAGCTATACTGGTCATCGCCACTGTTAGCCTAGGTTTGTTCACTGCCTCCTCAATGGCCAGGTGTTTAGCAGTCACTGTAATGCAAATGAACTTTCATGGGACCTCCTTCCACTGAGCAAGAGCAGCTGACAGCAAGCAAGAAGCATTACATGGGGCAAGCAGGAAATTAAGGAGAAGACTGACAGCTCAGTGTCAAGCTGCTCTTCCTTCTTCCCCCCACCCCCTTTCATTATCTCTTCTACACATTTGAATCAAACAGGCAGCTCCTTACTCCTTGACTTTGTGTTGAGATGTAGCATGCAGACAAATCAGCACAACTAGCCCACCTAAAATGCAGCATTCTCAAACACAGCATCTTTAACGCAGAGCCCTTAGCAAATGCTCTTGAACTCACTCCAAGGAGAATTGACCTTTTCAAAACATGTACTACAGAAGTTATGGTTCAATCCAGCAGTTCTATGTAGTGGTTCTGTTATGTGTAGCACCTTTCTAACACATCGCCTCTCTCTTCACATGCTGATGAGCTGGAACCTGAAACTCCACATGCAAATCTAGGTGGCTGACATCCTGTACTCATCCCAGAGACTACTTGTAGGATCTAGATGCTGCTGCTCCAATCTGTTAGGACAAATCACTGTTTTCTGCCACGCTCATTCACAAGCCTGTGAAACACTTGTTTTAGTTTTGTATTAGGCCCTTTCCAAGCCGCAGCCAAATTCTATAGCTGCCACTGATCAGACTTGTCCTTTCTCGTCTGTTATTTTATAAAGACACTTGTCACTTCTCTCTGCCTCACTATAAAAATCCTCCTGCAGCTCCTTCCTCTGCTAAGTCTCTGCAAGGTTTTGTTGCTATTATCATCGTTTTCTCTCAACATGCTCTCTGTCCTCTTGAAGGCTGATTTGACAGATCCTCTTTTGTCATTTGCTTGAAGGCTGATTTGAGCTCCTTCCTACAGCACCATGCCTATATGCCTCCTCTGCTGCAAGTGCTTAGTTTGGAGTTTGTTCTACTAGGGCAAGGTGTCTGCTCCTCATGGAGCCTGAGGAGGGTCACAGTGACAGAAGGTGTGCAGGGCTGTGGGCCACAGGCAATAGTCTGCTTATGTCAATAATTGACTGCTGTCTTTGCAATAGGCCTGGTAGTTCTTTCTCTGGTAATTATCAAGGATATGCACTAGTTATTTGATGGGTTTTCTCCTCTGTGTCCATGAGGTTCTCAGGAAAAAGTATGTTTAGGCTTGCTATCAAATAGATTTACCAGCATGTGCTCACTATCCCTTACTTTAGAGAGATACTCAGGAGGAGCAGGCAAACCCAATTATTTGCATAGCTCCTGCCCACCTCCATTATCAGTTTAAGGAGATACAGACTACCACAAATTCATATGAGAAGCACAAACCAAAAATGGCAACTGCAGTGGTTCCTCTTAGCAGATATGGTAGCTGGTTGACACTGAAAGAAACTCTGTGCAACTGAAACACACATGCACCACTTGACACGTTCTCTTTCCAAAATTCTCTGAGGAGGCATCTGTTTGCCCTTCACATATCCACCATGAGGCTTGTTTACTTCCTTCTTATTTCTTCACTCAGTTCCTTAAAAAACTAATTTTTGCTATGAAGCCTTAATCTATTATACCTGGAAGTCAAGCAATAGAGTATGAGCTTGAACGGCCAATGCCCTCCAGACTATGCATGGATTGGAGGAAGCTTAGGGCAAAACTTGACATTTCTTTTTGCAGGGAAATGCATCTTTTCATTTTGGAAGCTCCTCTTTCCAGAAGTCAGTCTCCTAATTCTCACTGAGAGGCAAGAGAACTTCACCTATGAATGCACTCCCCTTCAGAAGTATCTTAAAATGAAAAAATAATCTCATTTCAGCAATGGGCCAAGCGTGCATAAGGCTCTCTGTCTGTAATAATCCAAAGAGATACCTAAATTCTTAAGAGATGTGCCTAGTAGCGATCTGCTACTGCTAATTTATGATGCATCGTGATTGCAATTCTAAATTAAAGTCATGCAAGCAAGGAAAGTTACTCTTAAGATTTTCATTCAATTCTTAACTTGTTTTGCTCTAAGGTTTACAAGGGCTCTTCCCTGCACCTAGGTATGCAGAAAGGTTAATTACTGTATTTGGTTTGCATGGTAAGGTTTTGGTACCAGGAAGGCTGCAGAGATGGCTTCTGTAAAAAGCTACTAGAAGCTTCCCTTAAATCATCTGGCTCTAAGATGGATCTAATGCTGGCCAAGACCAAGGCTACCAGTGAAGGTGGCAGTGCCTCTGTAATAACTTAAGGGGAAAAAGTGGTGTGTGTGCAGCCAGGAGAGGGGAATGAGAATATGTGAGAGAAAAACCTCTGTGGATACCAAAGTCAATGAAGAAAAAGGGCAGAAGGTGCTCCAGATGCTGCAGCAAGAGATTCCCTTGTGACCTGTAGTGAAGATCACAGTGAGGCAAGATGCTCCTGCAGCCCAGGGAAGTTGATGGTGAAGCAAATATTCACCTGCAGCCCATGGAAAACTCAATACAAAGAAAGCTGTGACCCCAATGGGAAGCCTGAACTGAAGCAGGCTCCTTGGCAGGCCCTGCTGACCAACTGGAAGGACCTCACAGTGGAGCAGGGGAAGAGGGCAAGGAGTCTTCTCCCTGAGAAGGAAGGAACAACGTAGACCATGTACAATGAACTGACTGCAACCTGCATTCTCTGCTCCCCTGCACCACTGGTGGGGAGAAGTTAGAGAACAGAGAGTAAAGCTACCCCCAGGAAAAAGAAAAGGGTGGGAAGAAAGTACTTTATATTTTAGTTTTTGCTTTCTCATCATCCTATCTGATTTTGTTCAGTAAAAATTAAACTAATTTTGCCAAAATTGAGTGTTTTGACCATAATAACTGGGGAGTGACCTCTCCCTGCCCTTATTTCAATCCATGAGGTTCTTGTATAGTTCTTCTCCTTTGTCCCATTAAATAGGGGGACTGATACAGTGGCTTTGGTGGGCACCTTTCCACCAGCCAGGATCAACATAGCACAATTCATAGAATCAACCAGGTTGGAAGAGACCTCCAAGATCATCCAGTCCAACCTATCACCCAGCCCTATCCAGTCAACTAGACCATGGCACCAAGTGCCTCATCCAGTCTTTTATATTACTTGCTAGTCTTTGGTTTACTTCTGTAGTAGGCTAACAGGGAAGAATTCAGCTCTGGTGTGCTCTCGACTTGAAACCTGTTGGGTTACATGGCTGAGTGCCACATAGTTCAGCAGGACAAACTGTACACAGGTGAGTGAGTTCTTGCTCCACTGGGTATCTACATAGAAGCATGAAGGGCTTCAGTCCTTCTGAAAAGGTGAAATAATTTACAGAAAGGCTCTACTGATAAGCAAATCCAGTTTTGATCCCTAGAGGCCCCATGGCAGCCCTAACCAGCCCTGCTTCTTCCCTCTTTAGCGAGGACATGGACATGAACTAATGGTACAGTCCCATGAGAGCACCTCAGTGCTGCCACTGCTAGAAAGAACAGATGACAGAAAAGGCAAAAAGAAGAAAACTGAGGGAAAAATTCAGAAGGTAGAACTGTAATCTGAACACTGATTCCAGCTTGGGACATCAACATCTGCATGCTCAGACTTTTGAAGAGCTATTGCAAAAAACAAGAGACAAACATTTCAAACATACAAAATGCATTTCACAGCATACCTTCACCACTAGTATCTGAAATCCACTTACTTTATTTCTTAGCACCTGAACTAATGTCACTCAAAGCAAAATAAGTAGTTTAAAATTTGGAACCCCTTGCTCCTCTTGTCCATTCAAAGAGGACCTGAGTCAACTCCTTCATAAGAGTTCTCAAGTCTGCAAGCACTTTTCAAAGGCAAGCTCTCTTTTGGAATACTACCACGACATGCTTGCTAGTCTTGTAAATGGTGAGCATGAAGTGTTTAACTTTCAGATGCAGTGTATGTAACTGTTAAAAATTCCACTGCAAAAAGTAGGTCTTACATATGCACTGCAGTCACTTTTCACAGTTTTATCCATTTTTTAATTACCCAAGACATTCTGATTAGAGAGCTACAAAGCTATTTAAAACTGGGTTTTACAGTGATTTAATGGGTACAAAAAGCATATGAAATTAGGAAACATTTACTTCTCTTCCCCTTCTTCTTATACTGCTAAACATATTTAAATCAAACTTGTTTTAAAAACCAAGTATTCCCAGGGTAAAGACTTTCATATCAACTTCTAGTTAAGTTGTTTTTGCTGAATTAGAAACCTCTGGCAATTTTTTTTTCCTTCGATGAAATGCAAATGCTGACATATCATTAACTAGCAGCATTACACCACTAAAATAGTAAGACGTGTCTTGCTTGCCTCAAACTTTCCTTTCCTTAAGTGCAATGCCTTAGAGGCAGCAGTATATAAATGGTACAAAGTACTCTACTACCACCAGCCTGTATCTTTATTTAGGAGAACAAGCTTCACATTCTTCCCTGCTAATGCAGTATATGGGCACGTTCAGCTCCTTCATAAAACACATGCATACACTATTACTGCCTAAAACAAGGTACAGTACTGACATGACAGATTCATGTTCCCAGCTGTGACAGAAGGGCTCTTTGACAATGCCACAGTGAAAGCCCTATTAAGAAAACATGTGCCGGACAGTTCATATGATGCAGTTAAATGCTATAAAAGATTTTCCAGGTGTTAATATGTTACTGGAGTAGAATGAAAATGAGATGGATCCATGCACTTGGAAATTCTCAAGAAGCAAGACTCAGGCTCTCAGAGAGACAGACAAACAGTGCTTTATAACCACCACTGGCCACACTCTGCACCTGACGGTGCGAGGTGATGAGTGACCCTGACTATTCAGTGGGGACACTGTTCAGTGAGGATTGCTTGCATGGGAAAAGACAGACTTTCATGTCTTCCTGCAGTTTACTGCATCCTTTTAATTTTGCTCCATTTGTGAAAAAGCACTAAGCTATTTTCCCCTTTTTAAGCTTTTTTTCCCCTACAGAGAAAGAAAACATTATGCCTGTAACTTCATTTCTTGTTCTCAGTTTTACAAGGGACAGCTCGATTCAGTATAGAGAAGAAACTGTTATTTAACCCACATTAAGTATCACTACTTACAGTTCATCCTGTTGAAGAACAGGCGTACAGTCTTCTGCATATTTTGAAACGGCAGTGGTTGCAATATGTCAAGACAATGCTGGGGCTTAAGACCTATTTCCTTAAGCTATGTATGAGATCATTATGTATGGACTGCCCTCAAATTTTCAACCACTGGTATTTCAGAGCATATGCACACATTATCTTGTACCTCAGATATTGACAGTAGAGTTGCTTATTCATATCATCTGTTGACTTGCCAAAAATTATTCCACTTCTTTGTTATCTGTGAATTTTATGGTTACTATCCTATAGAAGGTATGTTTTGCTCTATCTACATGAGAGGTACGGTGCGGGAAGGCTGCAATGCAGCTGCTTCCATGCTGTTGCGACCACAACTTCAGTCTTAATCCCAGGATACAACTGTATCTAGTTAAAAAAGATAATGCTGTCTCCATGATAACTCCAGCCTGATTTTCCTAAAAGGGGAAGGTTCCTAGTAATATGAGAACCAATGGAAGGTCTCCTCTCCAAAATGAATTCCGACCCACCTATTTCTCACAATGACACGTCATGATTTTTTCATCCTTCATTTCCAATCCAACATCTCAAGTCTTCCCACTCTTCTCCTATCTCAAGAGTTACTTAAAATAACTTGGAGAAGTAAATTTTCTTTAAATGCATAAGAGTAGGTGGAGAGAATGAACAAGCCAGTCTAATAGCACATTGACACAGATTCTTGAGATTCATGTCTCAAGGGTTAAAATTGGCTTGCCAGGTGTTCCAGGCAAATGTTGCACTCATACAATGTAGTATCTGACCATTTAACCATATGTCAAACAATCTTTGCTATGACAACCAGATGTAGACATTGCCATGGAATGAAATTATCATTTTATTAATTACCCTTTAATTAGTTGATACAGCAGAGAACATGCAGTAATTTAGTCATAATTGGCCTGACTGAGATTCAATACTTACAGGGATGGAATCTGTTTGTGAGACTACTTGTTATGAATAGTAATTATGTCTGTGACAGTGCAATTTTATTATGAAGATGTACTGCACATTTCAAATAACTTTTAAGTATAAGATACCATTCAGGATTTAACTCAAATTTGATGGTAAATGTTTACCTTGAATATAATCTTTGTATAATCCTCTGTGCATTTTGCTAAACATCTAATAACAAGGCCAGAAAGACCTCTTCCCAAACTTTCTGTGATGCCCAAAGTATGTTTTGATGCATCTTACTATAGAAATGAGAGGCCACACGGTAAATGTTGTGTTTGGAAAGCAAGGAGAAAGCACTGCTTTCGAAATCTTCAAATTATTCTAGAGCTGAGTGTGGTACTTGTGTAAAGGGTACACTATGCAGACTACTGAAAAAGTTTCACAAGCAGAAACTTAAGCAGTGCCTCTAACATGATCACCTGATTGATTTCTGTGAGACAAGCAGAACGTTCTTAGGTTTCATAGACTAGATTAGCAACATCCCCCTCTAGACTGCAGTACCAGAGGAGAAGGTCTTGAAGATGTCCTTTCAGTACAGCTTGCAATTAAACCAGGTATACTCTTTGCAGAGGGAATACCAACACTGGTAGGACAGCACACATTCAATAGCTTAATAAAAATGCTTGTAAAACGGATCTTAAACATTGGCCCTTACATACCAAACTGTTAAGGGTCATTTTTGCCATTGCTTTGGACAAAATTCTGGAATCTCCATTCTGCTCTTGCTCTTCTAAACTCTGTGACCCGAGTGAAGTCTGCAGTGTTTTATATTAGTTTTATATGGTTAGAGAGACAATATGCCTTATGTTTTCTCTACTTGCCTTTCCACAAAAAATCTCACAAAGTGCAGGTCAAAACCTTCAACAAATGCAGCTTCAACAAAATCTAACAAATTGCTTTACTTTTCAGACTGAATGAAAGCTTTTTTTCCCTCCTTTCCTCCCTGTAATGGGCAGTTCCTAGCTTTCTGTGTGTGCAGTGACAGAAAATTAAACCTACTTGAATTTCTTTTTTATACCTCACCCAATTCCTGCACATTTCTTTGTTTATTTATGGTGGACAGGCAAGCTACATGGATGTCTCCAAATCAAATGGATCTTTGATGCAACTAAAGGATGAGTCCTTTACAAATTACATTTTAAGTAATTTTTCTTACTTTGATCAAATTACTATGGACTACTTTGTAAATTTTCCTTGTTTCAAATATAACACCTTTCCATTCTTTCTGATAACAAATCCACTGTTAGGCTTCTTTACCACATGTATATATGGAAAAACATGCTTATAAGGGAATGAAAGAAAATTTTGCCTACGGTGCCACCTTTCAGTTGGTATCAGTAAGTCATATCCTATTGCTTGTAAGTTCATCTTGGCTCAACAACTTATAACCATCTCCAGTACAAATGCACACAGGTTGTGTTTGCCTGTTGTGTCACAGGGAATAGTTAATACAGTTAACAGGAGAACATTTCATTAGATTACCATGAAAGAGTCACTGCTGCAAGGAACTCGAAGTGAATAGGGACACAGTCACAGTGCTAAAATCTCAAAATAGTTTACCATTAAAACCTTGTGTGCCTGCTTGAAAAACGTCTTAGAGCAGCACAAAAGCTGGCACCATTATCTTTCATTCCTGCTGAGTTGGCAATGAAGTGCACACATAAGTAAAATACATTAATTGGTATTAGTCAATCCAGTTAAGATGTTCATTCTCCAGGCATCTTCAAATTTCATTACCATAAAATAGGATTTCTTTAAGTCTCATAATTTGATTTTGTCCAGTTTGAAATGATGTTGACATAGCAGCAGCAAAAGCACTATTACACCCCAGCTTTACAAAGGTGTTCTCTATCTAAATAGACCAAAACCCATGTGCTCCCAGCCTCACAAAAGAACTAAAAGTGATACATTTCATATTTCCCTATGATTTTCTTATTGATATCTTCCCCACCACCCCTTTCCCTATTTTTCCTAGTGTGCACTACTGATTACTGCACTTTAAGATCAGAATGAACAATTAACTGCCTAATTATTCCAGTCACACCAAGCCACAATGAAATCTTTATTCACTGTTTACAGCAATCTTTGGCAGAGACTGTCTTGCTGTTTTTAAACCAAGAAGAACTGCTCCCTTTGGCTCCCCTCTGCATCAGCTGCCTGGGTTTCAGAGCTGGATGCCAATAATTGGCCTCCTTTTTCTCTTCCAAAGTGGCTATTTTTTTTAAGGGTGAAAAGACCTATTCTCATCAACTCCCCATATATTCTGCCTGATTTATGTCCCAGCCACTGAGTCTCTTCCTTCCGTATCTTTTACCATTTGCGTCCCCCCTCGCACCCCCTCCGCACAGCTCGCCGAGCCCCGGCGCCCCCAGGGCGGATGGGGGGGATCGCTCCTTCCTTGCTTGCCCCAGCGTGGCGAGACGGGAGGGGGCTGCAACGCTTGGGAGGTCCAGCTCCTGCTGTGCAGCACCCCTCTCATACACAAGACACCCACACACCTATTTCTGTAAGTTCTCTGCTTGTCGCTGGGTCCCCGCGGGTTTCCCCCCAGGAAAGTTGAAGGCAGCCGCTCCGTGCCACGGGCGGCTCCTTCTAGCCCAGCTCGGTCTTGCCAACCTCTTCCCGGGGCCCGACGGCGAGCTGCGCCGCGGGTACACTCCTCGCCCGGCTCGACCCTGCCCTGCCTCGCTCACCACGGCACTGCACCTGCATGAGGGGAAGACTGTCCCAGGCAAACTCCAGAGCGACCCGAAGTGGGCTGCCTCTGTCCCTCATCCCCTCCTCAATCTCTGATTGCGGCTAAGCAGCTACAGGGGCCAAGCACTGAAGAACGGAAAAAACCCGGAACGAATGAGAGAAAAAGAAAGACAGTAATAAAATATTTTTTAAAATAAACGTAAAACGCGGGAAAAAAAAGGAGAGGGGTAAAAAGAAGAAATGAAAAAAACCCCAAAAAACTAAAAAGAGAAGAGCAGATAAAAGGGCGCGGGAGCGGGAGGGGGGAGATGGAAGGGAAAAGGAAAAGGAGAAGATAAAATCCCGAAGGCTGAACTGGATTACCTTGCAGCGCAGAGGTACTCTCCGATGCCTGCCTAGCCACAGGACTTGGCTCCTACGCCGGGTGCGCTTCTCAAATCACCGCGCCCTCACCGCTCCTTCCGCCGGGGCCGCGCCGGGCGCCTTGGCGCAGCTGTGCCGCTCTCTGGTGGCTCGGGGCGGGGAGAGGGGGAGTCGGAGGGGACGCTGCGCTGCAGGGGGATGCGCGGCGACGACCCGGGCGCGGGCGCTGCGCTGCGCCGCGGGCGGAGGAGGCGGGACCCCCGCGGGCGCCCCGCTGCTCGAAGTTGCCCCTGCTGGAAGTGACAGCCACTGCCCCTGGCTCTGCTGCCCGTGTAGTTCGCGGCGGTTCTAACGCTACCGCGGGAACCTACGAGAGGCGATTGGTGCCGAGGAGCTGCGTCCCCCTCCACCGCTCTTCGCCCCCCTCCCTGTTTCAGGGAAACCCCTCAGGCTGGGTCCTCGCAGCTCACCCGCTGCCCCTTATCTCCCCTCTGGAGGGCTGCTACCTCTTAGGAGGGTTTCAAAACGCACCCAAGGGCTGGGAAAATGGGCTGCTGAGGTAGACCAAAGTAACGCTGGGAAGAGGAAGCGTTGCTTTGTTTAACAAAAAAGAGATGAAAGCTGAATTTCTTCAGAAGGTTCAATCTTAGTTAATAAACATCCTGAGACTAATGTCAGAGCTACTTTTATGAGGGTAAACAGTACAGTTTGCTGCAGGGTTTGTGTAAGAGTTTGGAAAACCAACCAAATAGAGGGTTTTACATCCACTTTTAAAGAACATTTTAGTGTTCATAAAAGCTGCCAGACTTGCTAAAATACCTCCTACCCACAAAATGACAGCCACAAAGGCAGTGGCAGGACAAGACATCCTCTCTGCCTAGCAATTTGCCTCAGTCTTACCCTGAAGTAACTAGGAGGGTGGATATTTATTTTATTAGCCCTGGGCTAGCCTTCATTTTCCTGAGGTGTGGAAAGGTAGGAAACTTATACCTACTGTGATGGCACGTACGTATGGAAGAGATAGGGAAGCTTGTCCACCTGGGTACAAGGAGGTTATTGCCTCTGTAATAGCTCTCTGTAGTAATAACTTCTTTTCACTGCCAGCGCAGAGCCCATTCCCCGTGTCTCAGTTAAACTGGTAAATCTCAAGCAACTCTACTAAGCTCAGAACAGAGCTGTGCCCCAGCAGACTGTGGCCAAACCAGTGACTGACAGTAGGAGGCTCAAAATCACATTATCAATTCCTTGGGACAATGCCAGTTCCTCAACAACTAGATCCTGAGAGGAAGATTCAGATCATACAGTCAAGATTTGGAGGTTTTTTCCTCTCCAGATCTGCTCTAGCAATTATTTGCAGAACTGGCTAGTTCTCTGGCCCTGCATTTTTCATGTTGATCAAAACAATCCTTTCAGTATTACAAAAGAAAAAAGGCATTCAGATCTCTGGAGAGAAGTTGTTGGAAGTTTACATGCTGGCAAAGCACCCAAAACGAAAGCTAAATTACAGCTATGATAAATGAATTCTTTGATGTGTTGGGAAGCAATAGGATGCTCTCCCAGTTTACTCCATTGCACTCAGCTTTCTGCCCTTGCATTCATCTTTGGGCTTCTCAAGCTGATTGAGTGTTTTTAGTGCAACAGTCTAAGGAGGCAGAAATGGCTCTTGTCAGCACTACTGGTCAGCATCAGAGACTCTGATAATGCTTAGGCAAAATGCACCCTTCAGTGCCACTTTTCCTCAATATTAGGACAGAATACGTGTAATAACATCCTGGAAAGTTACCAGTACACCATTACTACTGGGAGAATGATTACAAGAGCAATGACCTTCTCCTGGAGTTGAGCTGGTTATTGAATCAATGTGTAATTTTTTTTTCAAACTAGGGTTTTATTCACAATACTTGCTTCTTGCAGCATATGCACACATCTCTATTTCTCTGCTTCAATATTGTATACTCAGAATATGTCTGATTATAAATTAAAAGGCTAAACAGATGCTGCTTGAAAAATTTGCCTCTCAGTTTGAGTATAGTCTGTGAGTTTGGTTTTTTTTTTCCTAGTTAGGCTGCAGTAAGAGAAAAAAAAATAGAATAAATATCTATGACAGCTTTAATGGATTGGCAGCTGTAGTGAATGCTCTTTGATTATTGCATATATCACAGCACCATTGAAATAAAATGCAGATACTGCCTATTGTTTAAGGTTATAATTTAGGATTAATATGTAGTTTTAGATAATGCAGCACTCAAATATGACAGAGAAACCCCAAGAGAATTCTACGATATGCAGACTGAGCACTAGAAAAAATCCACACATTTAATACACAAGCTCCTTTTCTTCACACGTGCATCTGAAAGGGTTATCCAGATACTGTGTTTACTAAAGCAGATGTGGCTGCACACACTAATTTCAGCCTCATGGTTCTCTTCCTTTACTGGGACATGTTTCAGTAATATGCCCATGACTTACCTTTTCCTTGTGCAATGTACAGTAAAATAAGAGGAATTTACATTTTCACTGAGTGTCTCCTGTTCCCCCCTAGTAAAGAGCTGAATCCTGCAGTCTGAAGAGTGCTCTCCTGTGAAAGTACATTGCAAAGAATGTCAACTTACCTGTCGCAGCGTTTCATGTTTTCAACTATCAGGCTTTCTTCAGGACAAATGAGAGAAGGCTTCAAACATTCACATGCAGAATGCACTTAGTATGTCCAGGACAGGTGAGAGAAGATGTATCTCATCTGCTTCCTGAAAAAAAACCAAACCAAATTTAAATTAACTCTCAAACTTTACATAAGAATCAGTTCTTGAATATGAAGCATTTTATGAAGGACAGTTGTGATTAAATGTCCTGACATGAAAACACTGACTCTTTCCTCTCCAATACTTGGTGTTATCCCTGCTGCCATACTGTACATACGCTAAACCTATGTAAAACAGAGTAAGAAATACTAAAGACTGCAGCATGCTGAGTGGTTTTAAAATTTAGTGGCTTTCCAAGAGATGAAAGAACAGTTTGCTATCACTGTTTGAACAAGAGAATTTTGTATGCTGCAAGCTATTTACACTGTTCTCCTACAAGAAAAACTTGGAAGCAGCATTATATATGGGTACTGCTTAATGCTCATATGGATTTCTGTCTTGCAGGACTGAAACAAGGAGTGAGTTACAAGTTATCTAAATGATAGAGGTGAAGGAACAAGAGAGAAGAAAGCTGAAAAACAACTACTTTCTGCTTTTGTATTGTCATTTCATGTCATACAGCAGCTTTGAAGTTTCTATCTTCTGCCTCACTTTATCCAATTCTGTTCATGATTCTTCTGACCAAAAAAAAGGGGTTGGGGATTTGCTGATGTGTGTTTTGTTGCGGTATCGCTTTACAGGTGGTTGACATGAAACAATCTTTACAAATACTAGAACCAGATATTTGCACCAGGAAGAGCTAGAGGAATTGACACGAAGTAGATTTTGTAGTACCTTTGTGGCTTTTTCAAACACATTTAGCCACGGATTTGCTTTTGCAGTTAATCGTGGCCTAGCCCCTATCCTTTTTTACCTTTTTTTTGGTGTGCAATAAATCATGGCTCTTCAGAATGCAACAAATTTTAAGGGCAATACAGAGTCTATATGAGAAACAGAAAAGGTGAATATTAACTAAAAAGTATTCTACATGCCAATTGAATGAGGCTGTCATCCAAAAGCAAGAAGTCGCCAAAGCAATAAAAGAAAACAGCATGTTGCTGAAGAAATGACATATAAAGACAATGCATATATAACAACATGGAAAAGGAGTATGTTCAGTCAAAAAAACAATCCACCTTTGTAAAATGTTACTAAACCAGTAATAGGAATGACTTTCAAGTTGTCATGTCCACAAACAAGAATATGAGCTCTATTTAGTATCCAGAAAGCAGGGATGCCATCCAGAGGGACTTGGATAGGCTTGAGAGGTAGGCCCAAGCCAACCTCATGAAGTTCAGGAAAGCCAACTGCAAGGTCCTGCACTTAAGTGGGGGCAATGTCAAGCACAAATACAGACTGGGCAGGGAGTGGTTTAAGTGCAGTCTTGAGAAGGACTTGGAGATGTCAGTCTACAAAAAACTCAACATGAGCAGGCAGTCCAGAAGGCAAATCGTGTCCTGGGATACATCAAAACAAATGTGACCAGCAGGATAAGGGAGAGGATTCTCCCTTTCTGCTCCCCACCTGGAGTACTGTGTCCAGTTGTGGGGTTCCCAACACAAGAAAGATGTAAAATTGCTGGAGGGAGTCCAGAGGAAGGCTACAAAGATGATGAGAGCACAGGAGCACTCTCCTTATGCATACAGGCTATGACAGTTGGGGCTGTTCAGCCTGGAGAAAAGAAAGCTCTGGGGAGACCTTATAGTGGCTTTGCAGTACCTAAAAGGGGCCTACAAGAAAGTCGAGAGGGGACTTTTTACAAGGGCTGGTAGTTGTTGAACATGAGGGAATGGACTGAAGCTTGAGGAGGAGAGATGTAGACTAGATATTAGGAAGAAATTTTTTACAGTAACTGTAGTGAGACATTGGAACACGTTGCCTAGGGGTGTTGTGGATGCCCCCTCCCTGGAAGTGTTCAAGGCCAGATAAGGTGAGGTCTTGAGCAACCTGGTCTAGGGGAAGGCATCCCTGCCCTTGGCAGAGGGGGTGGAACTAGATGATCTTTAAGACTGCTTCCAACCCAGACCATTCTCTGAATCTGTGACAAGCTACAATAGCAAAACTCCTGCACACTATGCAGTATGTTTAAAAACAGTGTGTGCATATGAAATCCAGTCAAGAGCTCAAAATGCAACAGCACAGCAGAAGCAAGGACATGCATATATGCATGTGCCTGTTCTGTTGCATACCATGGAACACATCATTCAACAGGCTCCAAGACATTACCTTTCTTTTACTTCCACTCTTCTTCCAAGTAACCTTTGATAAGTTCCTAGGCCCAGCTTAGAGATGGGTCTGAGTGTTCATCCTTTACAGGGGGTTATCTGAACTTAACCACTGTCAGATACACTTTGTAAAGGTCTTCTCCCTCAGAACTATGTCTTTGTTGTTTTGCCTTGCTCAGTCACTTAATACAGAGACTTGGGTATTAAGTCAGACTTAGGAAGGTCTGACAATGTTTTCTTCTTAGTCACCTTTTCTTCTATCTTGGTTAAAGAAAAGCTTATTTAAACATATATTCAAATCTTCTGGCCATTTGACAGCACAGCCTTATTTTGGACTATCTCCATCTCTTTAAAGAAAAGGCTTTGTCTCTCCCATCTCTTCTTAAACCTAATTCTCAGTTTATCATTGCAGTCTTGTTTATTGTTTCTTTGAAGGGATGTAGTGTCTAACATCTTCCTCAAGAGCTATGCTTATAGGAGAGACACTGAGTGGAACATGGACTTCCATTTCTGCCAAAAAGACCATCAGCATGGCCTGTTTCATCAGTATCTTCAGGAGAGTAATTCATGGTCTGGAACCATTGGGGAAAGAACTGCCTTTTCTCCTGCTGACAGATGCATTAGCTTTTCCTTCACACAGAGGCTTTAAAACTCTACAGCAGTGCCAGAGAATACCAGGAGTAGGAGTCAGCTTTAAAGCTCAGGACTTGATTAGTTTAGTGTGAAACCTAATTTAGTTTCAAGACACAGGCAAAAAAGTTCACGGAGTCCTAGCCACAACTACAAATTTCATCTCAGACAGAGGGCACCATGAGTCTCAGAGCTGCTAAAGAATTGCTATGGCACCTTGGCCTTGTCCTGGCCTCTCGCTGATAGCACTG
The DNA here is from genome assembly GCF_015220805.1 of Pogoniulus pusillus. Taxonomy (NCBI): domain Eukaryota; kingdom Metazoa; phylum Chordata; class Aves; order Piciformes; family Lybiidae; genus Pogoniulus; species Pogoniulus pusillus. The sequence continues at coordinate 8,193,912 of NC_087284.1, read as the reverse complement.
TTTGTTTACTTTTATCACATGGCTGGTGGAGTTTCCAAATGCAAGACACATGCAAATGTATTACTATGATTTAATTTACTTTTGTTCCAACAATATTTTTTTATAGAATGATGATGAGCAGATTTTCTGCTCTTCCATCTCTTCAGTAAACCAGTTCTGAATATCTCTAACTGCACCAGTTAGGCAAAAAGGAGTAAATTGTTTGCTGTGTTATTTCTACCACAGAATATGATGTGTGTGCTATGGACAAACCACGGGTTGTATACTAGATGGCATACAAGCAGCTGTGAAATTGCTAGCTACCCCTCTGTCTGCAGTGAGAGAACTGCAGGTAATGAAGGATTGTATTCTCCCCATGCATGATGACAGGGGTTAATGGAAAAAGAATAAGGTGAAGAAAGAAAACCATATCTTGCTGTATGAATATTAAAAGGAACAAATGCCTATTGTCAGAATTTAAGTCAGTGATGTCTGTGCTTGGACACCTTTTCCTGATTGCACTGAATGGCACAATACAAAATGCAGCATAACTCTGATTGCCCAGCACTGTTCTTGTTCTCTCTATGGGAACTGGGCAGTGATTTTTCTTTGAATACATCATTTAAAGCTTGCTACAGTGATTCTGCAAAGTCAATAAATATCCTTAGCACAAAGCAAAGAATGAAGGGCATTATGGAGAAAGAGAGAAAGATACTACAGTGACAGAGAAAGATGAATTCCACTGCACAAGCACATTATGAGTTCCATTCATGGGGATAATATTACTTTTGTTTTGTGGTTTGGCTTTCTGTTTTTCAAAGCCCAAGTATATTTAAAAATACATGTAACTTGTTGTATTTTAAAAGATCTTGTGTGTAGCTCACATGTCACTACTGGCAGTGAATTATCATATGATTCTCTATTGTGCAAAGAAGATGTGTTTACTGATTCAGGTCACATATATTTGCAAGGCAAGGTTTGTAGACGCAAGTAATGCTTTTTATTAGACCAACTGATTAGAATGGAAAGATGGATAGGCACACAAGCTCTTCCCAGAGCAAATGGTGGTCTATTTTTTTCATAGGTAGTCAAGTTGGCTTTATAAAAGATGTTACTTCTCCTCACAAACTCACCTTCTATTACAGCCTTAGATCACTGTGACTGTTACAATGCTGTTGCTTATGTAATTATAAAACAACTTTCTGGGAACCTGGTTACTCCTCTGCATTATTAATAGTGTCTGACAAAATCTTCCAACCACCTGAAGCAATCAAATTGGAGGTTACAAGTGCTGAGGAAACTTAAAAAAGCAGTTTTTAGGCAGAGGGTATTAAGCTGTGCTAGAAATAGTCTGCCAGAAAGCAGATATATCCCTTGAACTTGCAGTAGGTATACCCTGTCACTCCAGTCTTACTTCCACAGAGTTAGCAGGGGATCTGCCAGCTTTATATTTGTCTCTTCTTCAGGAAGAGTGCTGTTGCAAGGAATGGCTTGGAGTCTGTGTTTTCTGAGTGGACTTTAGTAGTCTAAAGAATGATAAACCAGAGTCCACAGTCTCTTGGCCTGTCTCAGCTAGGATTTAGGATTTTCAATGAGTACTTGTCTTGAGCCTCAGAAATCCACTTCATTTTTTCAAGAAACACAGCACCTTTTCCCTCTGGAACTCTGCATAATAATCTGTAAGTAATTCCATTGCGTTTTAGAGGGATCTTGTTAACTGTGCTCCTTCCCTGGTTTTTTTATGTGTGTGGCTTCCAGACTTTGGTTCTGCTGAGGGCCAGAGGCACAGAGCTCAGGGATCTCCTAGACAGAATGACTTGCAAGTCCTGTCCAGCCAAAACCTAATATTTCCACAGTGTGTACACATGTTGGTGAAGAATGGCAGACATCCCTTGGTGCCCCTGGAGCTTCAACAGTGGCTATGAGGTCAAAGCTCTGCAGCAGAGCTGCACTGTTTGAGCAAGGAACAGAGCATGGGAGATGAAACTAGGTGTATTGGACTTCTCTGCAGAAATCCCCTTGGGTGGTTTGAAGAATGCTCACTGACCTACTGTAAGCAGTGTAGTGCAAACAATGCCAAACTGTCAACTGCATCAATAAGGAGAAGTTTTAGTCTCATCTCACCCCTTCAAAATCCCCACTGACAGGCAAAAATTGAATGTGTCCTTAGCACTAGAAGAGAGGAATCTATTTTGTGGTGTGCTACAGGCATGATCTAGACAAATTGCACCTATATTTTATTTGAACCCATCACAGTACAACATAAAAAGGCATTTCAATTACCTCAACAAGCTACCAATACAAATTCATCATTTCATTTTTTCATCCCTTTTCTCCAACTCGGCATTTCTTCTATATATCATTGTAAATCTCATCAGTCCCAGCCCAGTTTAGGCTAATAAATTTCCGTTACCATCTTAAGCCTAATGAAAAGAGGAAGCTTGCAGTGAAGAAAGCCAAAGGACCCAGTTATCGCCCTGAGCCTCAAGCTCACCCCTCTAACCTAGGATGTGGATGAGCTTATTCATCCCCAGTAGCTCAGAGGCAGGTATGACACAGAGAGAGGCAGAGCTGTTGAATCCCACTGCAGTATGCTGGGCTGCAGGACTGGGCCAACTCCCAGAACAAACCTGTATGGCCCCCTAAAGCAAAATTTAGGCAATGGTTTGAAAAAGACCATACCAGAGCACAGTGTTAGATGGCATATGTACAGCCCAAAGACAGACCAGAGATGTTCATGCGAGCCCAGGGCAATGTATTTAACCACAGTTAATGTTATGGTCTTCCGGCATGTTGTTCCTGTCTTCAGAGAGTGGGACAATTAAGCAGGAAAATAGGCATTTGCATATTAGCTGGAAATCCATTGAGAACCCAACAAAGAGAAAGAGGAAAAGAAAACTGATTTTGTCCCATAAATACGTTTGGTTTCTTTTTTCCTGAAAGACAATGACAAAGCCTAACATTTCCAGAGATTTTATGGATACACAGAAGGAGCAAACCAGATAAAATACTACTGCAAATCAACATATTTACAAGTTTATTAATTCTGCCTGAAATATGCCATCATGATTTGGTGTATTACTAAAACCCTACAAAATACAGATCACTGTAGCTAAGAATCTTCATGACATTGTTTCTTAAGCTCTGGTACTAAAATAGCTTTACTGTAAATGAATATTTACAGTAAAAGACGCTCATAAAAGTTCCAAAGCATTTTCTAGTGACAGTCTGTTCAACTACTTAGTGATTTCAAAGAGAACTCTCCAAGAAAAGCACCGTATCAGTGAGGTACATAAAATATAGAAATGTATGAAAAATGACAAAGGCAGTAACAGGATGTTACTGTTGAGGTGCCTCTAACTTGATCGCTAAGCTGGTTGAAGTAGTTTTTCATAAATGAAATATCTCCTCACTTTTCCTAGAACAGATAGAATAAGAGCAAAGTCAACAGAAAGTCTCTTCTGTATTTTCCTTTCAAGACATTACTTTCTCTAGAATACAGTAAAAAATCTGTATTCAGGGCACGTTAGTTAATTCTGAGGCATGTGTTCACAAGCAGATACATAAAAGGCTAATTTATGTGCTTAAAGGCAACTGAAACTTTGGTTTGCATATGCAGATGTACCTGCCCAGTGTAAGAAGTGGACTCTCCAGCATGCCTATGTATGAGCTGAATTTGCAGGCTTAAAAAATAGTAATATTCTGATCCACTACAACTGTCACTGTAGCTGTCATCACAGAACAATTCGGGCAGAAAACCTCAAGACACCTATTAGCCCAAATCCTGTGGGCCTTACTCAAGCAAAAAATGTTGTTGATGTCAACAAAAATTTCCCCCAAAGAATCTGTATGTGCTTGAGCCTTTTTCATACATTCAGATTTTGATATCATTGAATATCTGCAACAAAAATAGATTAGTTTTTCTTCTTTAACCCAGGGGTCAGGGCTTTGGGGAACAAAAAGTAAAAACCAGCTTTCTGTAAATCCAGATAGACACTGCTTTTATAATTTTAGGATACCTTGGAAGAGTCTGGGGTTTTTAGGTAAGTATAGAGAACTGTTTGAAGAGCAAATACTTTTAAAGTCATTGTGGTCAGATACAGGAGTCTTAAGCACTCGGAGTATTTCTTCCTACAAAGCAGTAAGTTTGATATGAGAAGTATGCAGTTAATGTTCAAGTTGGTCAAAACAGTAACTGTTAGTCAGCAAACTTGCATCTTGGATTCTTTCTTTAAGATCCTGTCCAGACCAGGGCCATTCTTTCAAAGATAGTATGTCCTCAGGACATGATTCTAGCTGTCCTGTTGTGCTAGTTTGAGCCTAGCTAGAATGTTTTGGTAAAAAGGACTAGATTACAGGCTGTGAAAAGGAAAACAGAATGATGTCTACTTCCCTCATAGGCTTGCTGAGAGATACAAGAAAAAGAATCCAAACATAGATAACTCACTTCTGCTGGGGAGCTCCAAGCTACATGTCTCTCTCTAGCCTCTCTGCTGTTTCTCTGATTAATCCACTTTGCTTCCTAACTCCCTGGCTGAACCTCCTATCTGAAGGGAGGTTGTAGCCAGGTGGGGGTTGGTCTCTTCTCCCAGGCAATCAGCAATAGAACACGCAGTCTCCAGTTGTGCCAAGGGAGGTATAGACTGGATATTAGGAGGAAGTTCTTCACAGAGAGAGTGATTTGCCATTGGAATGCCTGCCCAGTGACGTTGTGGAGTTGCCATCCCTGGAAGTGTTCAAGAAAAGACTGGATGAGGCACTTAGTGCCATGGTCTACTTGACTGGATAGCGCTGGGTGCTAGGTTGGACTGGATGATCTTGGAAGTCTCTTCCAACCTGGATGATTCTATGATCATCAGTTCCCAGGTCTAACCACCTCCCTACCACATACTCCAAGTTTAGGGTTATAAGATAAACAGACCATGATAAACTGCCAGCATCATAGAGAGTTTCACCCTCAACAGCACCTTTGAGTCCAAGAGATGGAGAAAAGACCTCAGTCACTTGCTGCAGAGGCAGAGTCTCTACTAGAGATAAATATAAGAGGAGAAATGAGACCATTTTCAGGAAACACCTTGCTGTTTGCTGTAGTCAAAGGCTAGATAAAAAATCATAAAATGGAAAGAGTTTCCGGAGAGCTCAACCTACTTTCAAATTCAGCAGCAATAAAGAGGAGACAGTTTCAGAATAGTTTGAGAATCGCAGAAACACAAAAGGTTAGGGGCTGGAAGGGATCTAGAAAGATCATCCAGTCCAACCCTCTGCCAGAGCAGTATCACCAATCACACAGGAATGCATCCGGGCAGGTCTTGAGTATCTCCAGAGAGGGAGACTCCACAAGCCCCTGGGCAGCCTGTCCCATGTTCTGTTACCCTCACAGGGAAAAAATTCTTCCCCATGTTGACATGGAACTTTCTATGCCTCAAGTTCCACCCATTGCCCCTTGTCCTGTCACTGGCCATCACCAAGAAGAGACTGATTCCATCCTCTTGGCACCCACCCTTTACATAATTGTAAAAATGAATGAGGTCGCCCCTCAGTCTCCTCCAAGCAAAAGAGTCCCAGCTCCTGCAGCCTCTCCACACGAGGAAGATGTTTTCCACTTACTTCATCATTTTCATGGCTCTGCGCTGGACTCTTTCAAGCAGTTCTCTGAGGTCCTTCTCAAACAGAGGGACCTAGAGCTGGACACAATATTTCAGATGTGGCCTCACCAGGGCAGAGTAGAGGGGGAAATGCTGAAATAGTCCCCAGTTTGAAACAGTACTGCACATTTGGAGGTAAGACTTGGTTTTGTTTTGAAAATGGGAGACTGTTGAGAGAGAAAACTAGAGGATAAAAGATTTAAAATTCCCTATGACTTATAAATGAAACCAGACATTTATTTTTAAAATATCTGTAGAAAAGACATCATCCTTTACTAAACTCTACCAGCTATTAATGTATCATAATGCAAATGCTTTAATTAATCTTTAATAATACATCACTTTCCACAGAAACTGATCTCAACAGCACACTGCCTTAGAGAAGGGATGTGGTACTAGGAGAAATACATTTATGTGAAATGGGACAAATCTGTGGTCCATGCTAATAATTTTAGCTCCAACAGAATCAAGACAATTATATTGATTTCTACAAGTTTATGACCTGCAAATGGTATTACGAATAACATATATTATCATAGACTCATATAATCCTAAGGGTTGGAAAGGACCTCTAGAGATTATCTAGTCCAAACGCCCTGGCCAAAGCAGGATCATCTAAGGCAAGCCACACAGGAATGCATCCAGGTGGATTCTGAAAGTCTTCAGAGCAGGAGACTCCACTGGGCAGCCTGTTCCAGTCTTCTGTCACCCTCACAATAAAGAAGTTTCTCCTCATGTTGAGATGTTCAAGACTTTTAATCATCCTCATACCTCTGTGTTGGATTCTGTCCAGCACATCCCTGGTTCTCTTGAACTAGGGAGCCCAAAACTGGATGCAGTATTTCAGGTGTAGTCTCACCAGGGCAGAGCAGAAGGGGAGGAGAACCTCCCTAGACCTGCTTATTCCATACATCTGTGCGGGAATGACTTTTCATGCACAAAAAATACGTGGAACCACTGAACTGCAGTGCTTGAGACAATCTTTGTAGTGCTACCCCCTCTAGTGCAATGCACTCTGATGGCAATTTCACCATTCTACTAGGTGCTAAGTTATGCAGCAACTCTCTTACTACATAAAGAGCCTATGAAAAAAATGCACAGTAGTTAATAATGTTTTGGACTCCATGGTCTTAGAGGTCTTTTCCAACCAAAACAATGGTATGATTCTATGATTTAATGATACTTGATAAGGTAACTTTAATAGTAATCCCTAAACTCCAGCTGCAAAACTGCCTGTGGAAGCAGTAAAAGCAAATTAAAAATTATGTAAAAGATACATATCCAGACAGATCTCCTCCAGCTGTCAATATTGTAAACACTAAATGTATCACATAAAGTATGAAAGACTTGAGTAGCATTTACAACCTACATTGCTTCACTTAGTATTTTGCCTTCTCTAATTTTCCAGGTTTCTTCGTTGCCCACAATAAGGAAACAAACTAAAAGACACCTTCATTTCTAACATTTCTCAAAACTGTGGAATTTCAAATAGATATAATTTTCCAAGTGCTTTGGACTATGTCAGTCACAGGGCTATTCTTGGTATAGCCAGTGGCAATTCAAAGGCAAAGCAGAATGAATTCTGGAGCAAGAGAAAGACCAAATGCCTCCAAGCCAAATTCTAACTAGGTGGAGTTATCTGTAGGAAAGAATTACAAGATCAGACTATCATGGCATGCCAAATCAAAGAACTGTCTGGGAAGAGGAGAGAGACAAGTTAATCTAGGTGCTAGTATTTTATTTTCTTCAGGTATACTTCTAAATATCAAGATTTTGTGACTTTTCACATTGCCTGTTTTTTCACACACAGCTGCATACACACACACACACTTACTAGCTTTTGGGAAATGCAGGGATGTGTTTTCAGCAAGTGAATTTGCTCCCAACACCTACCTACACTGGGCTTCATTGCAATTCAACAAAGCACTGAAGTTCACCACCAGTGTAACTGTTTTCTCAATTAGTTACCTATGTACAAATTTATAATTTGCTTTCAATTTCTTCATTGGTTCCATTACATGGTACATGTACTCCAGACAATTTAAGCTCACTCAGCCAGTTTGTCTCCTGCAATGAAGGGCCCATTTCCTTCAGTGACAATTTATGTTAATGATAATCAGATGCTTTTTTAATTAACAATGACCTACAAGCATCCTAATATATTTCTCTCTTTCCCTGATGGTATTTTTCACAGGGCTGTGTCACTCCATTTCATTTGAAACTTGGCGGCTCTTGTATTTGTTCAGACAGCACAGATCCCACAGCCCCTTCGTTTTTGCCTTTTCAGCATTTATGTTCCTATTTCCCTGTCAATGTGTGGAGCTCTAAATACAGTTGTATAGTGGAGGGCTAAAGTGCAGCTGTGATGCTCCAGGAGTGCAGAATTGATCTCCACACGTGCAACAGCTCTGTAACTGCCTGGATTGCCTAAACTTCCTACACATACCTAGAGTGACTCCATATTACACATATGGAAGTAGGATTGCCTTGGTTTAAGAGCTAATGCTCAATTTTGGTTCTACATTATAAGAAGGAGACAGGAACTTTCTGGACATTCTTCTAAATATAGAGTGAATGAGCAGGGCATTGGCTGTAGAAGGAAAATAACGATAAAACCTACATCATTCATTGGTTTGCTAATTGGTATCAAGTGCCAATATATAAACAACTCCTCATTCTTTGTTCCTTTTGCCTTCTATCTTCCATCTCCTCCACTGCTCCTCTGTGCATGACTGAATACTAACCTGGACTGAACTGGTAACACGTGAGGCCTTGCTGCTTTCCTGTCTGGGAAAGAGAAGAAGGTGGCGTTGGCCCCTTCTGGGCTTCCTTTGTCAAAGGAGGAAGGATTGGATTTCTGTATTATTTCTAAACTGTAAGTAATTGTATGTAATTGTAAATGTATTTGGTAAATGTAGCTTGATGCAAAATACAGCTTTATCTTACTTCTAAACCTTCTGAGCTAGTCTGGTGACTTCAGTTTTATTTGGGGAGGAGGTAATTTTCTCAACCCACCACGCTTGGGCACACTACTAAAATGGGAGCTTATATGATGCTATCAATAACAGTCATGGTGTACAAAATGGTGGTGTAGGTTTAGGACTAATTGTCCTACCATAGAGATCCAAACCCTCCAGGGACTAAAAAGTCTTATGGGGGAGGCATGAGATATTGTAACTTGTTATTCTATTCCCTTTTCCTGTCTCTCCCTCTATACAGAGCAGGCTCTCCAGGCAGGTCTCTCTCTCCTCTCTGCTCCAAGTATGTGACTGCTATTATTGCTCTGTTTGACGGGGAGGTAGGCCAGGGTTGATACTGAATGTACATAAATGTTTCTATCTTGGTACCTTCTCCTGTCAATAGTATTTCTATTTAATCTCCAGTTCTGTATGGGTGTGTTTATTTACTTCCTTAGGGTAAACTAATTCAGTCCTCAGTCCAGAGCTGTTCCAGCTCAAACCAAGACAGGCAACCAATAAAAATAGGCAGTAGAAACAGTAGACATATATATAAAAACATATAAAAGATGGGAATGGAAAATGTAATTTGTTTTATTCTACATCATGTGTGTTTCTAAGAAATAATACTATTCATAAATTTTTTCAGTCCCTGATCTTGCCTCATTCACAGAAACAAAATAAACCAAACCAAAAAAGCAAAGAAACAACAACAAAACACAACTAAACAAGCCAGTTGGCTTATAGTTCAGAATTGTTATAGTTTCTTTCCAGAGCCTTTTTTCTGCACTTCTTGTCAGGCTTATTGCTACCCAAGAGACAGTGCAGGCAGCTGCTTAGGACAGAAGACTGCAAAGGGCAGCAAAAATGTGCCCCTATCTCAGCTGTCCTATGTCACTCTCCAGTCTGTTAATAGAAATCTGCTTTCCTCTTTGACTTCTGCTAATAATGCCGAAGTGTGATCTGTGATGGCTGAGGCACTGTGCATGTTGTGCTCCCTGCCTTTGCTGATACAAATCCAGCAGCAACCCGCAGAGAGCAGGACACACATCTGGCTAACGCAGCTGGGGTTTGGATGTCTGCTGCAGGTCAGAAGTATCCAAGAGTGTCAACATCTTTTTATGCTGTCTGATCATAGCCTGATCACATATCTCAAAGCCTTGTTCTGAAGTCTCTTGACAGTTTTTCCAGTTGATGCTATTTACAAGCCATGGCTGTGTAGATGCAAGAGTTTTCCTTCAGTAGCACAGGAAGGGATCCGAGCCCATTCCTCTCCCATGGCAATTTTTAACTGAAGAGAGGGACACACAACTGAGTTGTCCCAGCTTTGGGAGAGTCAAAACTTTTTTCAGAGCTACGTACCTTTACTCGAACCTGTAAATACTCACTATGGCTTTAGAGTTTTGGAGTCCTGTTTGGGTAACTGGGACTCTATCAGTGCAATAACAAATGTGCCGGTTGATGTCATACAATCCTTACCAAGTCGCTGTAATAGAAAAACTTCACTTAATGACCTAATTATGGATTTAGTTGACTTCCTGGACAACAGCACTTCACTGAGCTATGCCAGGTCATTGCCATGAGGAGTCTATGACATAGGCTGTTGCTTTTGTTGCAATAATAGAGTTTACTAAAGATACCAAAACCTACAAATGAAATCCAGCTAGGCAAGGAAATTAATGTAAACACACAGGAATGTGAAAAGTTAAATAACTGAGTTGATACAGCAAAGTGAATGTAAGAGTTTGACTTAGCTGCCTTCCTTTCTTGCTTCCTCCCTTCTTTCCTTTAGAATAGACTATTTCAGTTAGTGTTGTGGTAGGCCAGATAGGCCAAAAATGGGCTTATCCACACCCTCCCTTGCCCAGGCATGTTTTTCTGCTCTCCCTGCAGAAGAAGCAACCGTGGGAAAGAGGACGAAGGACCTGGAACCATTGAGTCTGGCTTGTCCAGACATGTTCCCTGCTCCCCCTCCTTCTGCGCTGAGGGAGGCAACCACAGGAAAAGAAAATGAAAGCCCTGGCCTCACCTAATATGGTCAAGCTTGGAAAAGTGCTATTCTGATTGGTCAATCTATGTCCAAAGACCCATTAGTCTCGGGCCGGTACTGATAAAAAGGGATGAGCAGGTAGCAAGGTGTGCTGCTGCTGCTGCTTCCTCATTGCATCTTGAAACTGCTTGTAAACACCACTGCCTTGCTTCCTGGAGCAGACTCTAGATGCCCGCATGCAATTGGCCTGCATAGCCAGTGTGACATTGTGCCAAGACTGCACACTGCACTGCATCCTGCCTGCTCCTCTGCGTGGCTTCTGCTGAATGAGGAATCAAGAGGAACCAGGTCAGATACTATGCTATAGACTCCCAGCTTCCTGAGAAAAGAGCTTTGAGACCACCGACAACAACCCCTCCATGTGCTTTGGGTACCGTGTGATAGTATTTTGTTTGCAAAAACCTAAAGCCTCTTCTAATTCACTAACTGCCTTTTGCCATAAGCAGAAAGGAGCTTCCTGTGTCCTCTAGTGGATAAGTGATACAATTAACCACAAGAATCTTCTTATCCAGTATAATGGTTGCGTTTGCCACTTTAAGAAAATAAATGCTCCAGTTTTGCTTGTTGCCTGCATGTATAAATTTCCAAACCATGTGTTCTGAACCCTGTGTTTATGTTAATAAACAGTTTCATAGTTATTAAGCATCATTGCCTGGATATCAGAATTAATACAGATTATTAATTTTGCATAATCCATCACAGTTAGGAGGGACCCATAATAATCATGCAGTCCAAATGCCTGACCAGTCCAGGGTTGAAGAAAATTTAAAGCATATTGTTAAGGTCATAGTCTAAATTCTCCTTGAGTGCTGACAGGCTTGGGACTTTAACCACCTCTCTAGGAATCCCATTCCAGAGTTTGACCACCCTTGCAGTAAGGAAATGTTTCCTGATGTCCTCTCCCCTGGTGCAGCTTTGAACCATTTCCACATGTCCTGTCATAGGATACCTGCCCTGGGTTAGGGTGGATCCCTCCCCCAGTAGAATAAACTCACCACAGCACAGGTTTTTTTTTGGGAAGTCAGGGAAAGATGAAATCGTATTTCTTATAGTTTAAGTACAACAGTATAAAGAGAAATAAACTACCAAAAAAAAGAATCATATAATAACCTTAAGGAAGATGGGGAAGGGGTCAAGTGGCGGTGAAGCAGCAAAAGCAGCAGCAGCCAAACCAGCAGAGGGGGGAAGATAGCAGCAGGTGCAGCTCAAGCAGCAGAAGCCAGCAAGGGGAAGAACAAGCTGTTCTAGCATAAAGCTCTTAATGCTCCAATAAAATTACATTAACTTATCCATTGCTGCCATTATATAGCCTATCCCTGGAATGTTCACCTCTCCCCTATGTCTGAGCTAGAATATCAGCCCAAACGGCCACAATACCATGGAGAAAAGATAAACACCTCTCTCTTCACCTCCTCTCCTTTCTGTCTACCTTCTGTTCTTCCTATCTACATTCCTGCTTAGTTTGCTTCCTTTTATCCTGTCTACCTTCCTGCCTTAATAAGCAGCCAGCTAGACCAAGTGGCTTCTATGGTTTAAGATCTTGCTTTCCATAAAATCTAGCTGAAACATCCAATATTTTTCATACCTGCAATAGGGAATTACTTCATCACCTGATCTGCTACACAGAGTCTAGTAAGAACTTTCTTTGACTTAGGAAGTGGAAGAGTTTCATTCCCTTCCTCACGACAAACAACATTAAATCCCACCAGTATGTATATCATCCTCTTTCCTTCTGTACTAGTAGAAAGTTTTGCAAATTAAAATCTCTACTAAGTGTTACTGCCCCTTTCCTTTAGAAGAGAAAGCAGCATATTGTTGATTTCTTTTGAAGAGATCAAATTTTAGGTAGATGCCAATTTGTAGCACCCAATCCTCAAGAGACATTGCAAAATATCCTTCTTGCTTTTGAACATCTAGGAAAAATGGAGTTTTCAAATGCCTTTTTTTTTTTTTTTTTTTTTTTAAAGTATTTGATATTTGGGTTGGTTTTGCCTTTTTTTTTTTTCCTTAAATCTAACAGGTACCACTTTATGTTTCCCAGATGCACTTCCCAGAGAATATTTCCCTATTCACAAATAACAAACAGACACAAGAAAAAATCATATGGAGAATGAAACACGCAAAATCATGGAATCACAGAATCAACCAGGTTGGAAGAGACCTCCAAGATCATCCAGTCCAACCTAGCACCCAGCCCTGTCCAGTCAACTAGACCATGGCACTAAGTGCCTCATCCAGGCTTTTCTTGAACACCTCTAGGGATAGCGACTCCACCACCTCCCTGGGCAGCCCATTCCAATGGCAATCACTATCTCTATCAAGAACTTCCTCCTAACAACCAGCCTAGACCTCCCCTGGCACAACTTGAGATTGTGTCCCCTTGTTCTGTTGCTGGTTGCCTAGGAGAAGAGACTGACCCTGGCCTGGCTACAGCCTCCCTTCAGGTAGCTGTAGACAGCAATGAGGTCACCCCTGAGCCTCCTCCAGGCTAAACAACCCCAGAAGAATGGAGTATTATTATACCTTCCTTCATGATAAGTGAATTACACTCCCATTATACCTTCGTCTTGCTTTTTTTCCCCCATGTGTTGGTGGGAGCATGTAAAAGCCAAGGGTAATTTATTGTATCCCAATGGTCATGTCATTTCCACGGTGTGAGCTTCCTACTGCCTCTCTCCAGCTTTCCTGTCTATGTCAATTTTAATGGACTTCATCCCAAACATCACAGATTCAAAAGCCTACCAAGAAAAAGGAAGGCTTTTCTATATTTAGACCAGTTACCCTTAGCGGGTTAGCACAAAATGAACAGCACAAGAACTTGATTCTTTGCATGGAGTTTTGTGAACCTGAGGGTCTGTGGGACCTGAATGTGGTTTGGTAGATGCTACATAGAGGTGTGTGAGAGTGACAGAGCCACTTCATTGGTAGAGGGTTCACAAGAACCTGTGGAAGAACACGATGTTCCTCTCATAGAAACTCTTCCATGAGTTTCGGTATGAAGAGGACTGAAAATGTGGGAGAACTGAGCTGAGGACATCAGCAGATGTTACAGCTGACTGTTAGCAAAGTCACTGAGATTTAACTGCCTGTTTCTGAGGAGCGCAGCCTTTGCCTAGTCCTGCAGTGAGCGGGAGTGGTGAGGACCTTTGCTTTCATGGAGGCCATGGGCTCACATGGAATGCCTAAAGGATGTCTCATTGTACGCTTCTGAGAGAAGGACAAAGCCCTCTGGGAAGTGCTTCATATTAATATTTTGTAGAGGAACCCCTTTAAAGATTATTAAAAAATACGAAACAGAATAGTCTAAATCAGTGTGTACCAAGTTTCAAGAGGCAAAGCTTTCATATTATTATTCACAAACATCACTACAACTATGTTGATACTGTTCACATCCAGATTGTTTTGAAATAAAGTAACAGAAAATTAAATACCAGAATTTACATATCTCTGGAGAATTTATCATACTACATTATCATGCCCTTCAATAGCCGAATGCATGCCACTTTTGTGAGACAGTTTAATGTGACCTGGAATAGTTTTGCATTAATATCCTCTTAGGCTAAGTCTACATTAGCAAATAGTGCTGCATGGTAAGAGTGGGTCAGCAGAGTGAAGTAGCTGATATAGAGGATCTGACATAAACACTACACATTTTGGAAGGGTTTGCTTTGGAGCAGGTCTAATCTGATCCTGTGAACTGAATGACTCAGTGTTTGGAGAATACCAGTGTGCACCCAGCGTCTATCTAGTTTATTTTCATCCAGAACTTAGCATATTTTTCATACAAATATGAAACAGAACAGACTAAGGGTGATAAGAAATTTGTTTTAAAAAACTCATTTCTCATCAGAACTAAACTGTTATGTAGAAGTACCTTAGAGACCACATATGGTATTAAAAGAAATCTTAAAGTCAGAGAATTCATACTACGAGGCCTTTGATGATTAATTTTAACAATGAAAACAACTGAAAGGTTCCCCTATGAATTTTAGTGCAGGTCTCAAGTGGCTGTCTACACTCAGCTCTAGCATCTGGATATGCAGCTTCTGGCAAGAGAGAGGATGTCGTCAGATAGTGTGGACAGTGGGGCCTATGTGGTGCAAGGCAGAGCACTCCTGCACCTCACAGCTTGTCTCAGAGGAGGTGGATTTGCCAAGGCCAAAATGTGCCATGAGGAAGAGAGAACTTGGGATTTGACACAGATCACATGAACTTCACAGGCTGTAAGGGCAAGCTGTGGTCCTCCATCTCAATAAAGTAATGCACACTTCTGAACAGGCAAGAGCTGCCTGAAATATTCCAGCTTGTGAAACGTTTGGAATTTGGATGATAAACTGCAGGAAATAAAACTTTTAAAAAATGTTGCCCAAAAAGAGGAGAAAAAAAAAATCTTCTTAAGTCACTCCCTGGAGCACAAACAGCCATTCAAACAGTATTCTGAGTAAATATTCTTTATGGGACATGGGACAGACGTTGTAAAAGTCAGGGAGAAATTCTTTTGCTAGAGCCTTGCTGTTAACTGGTCTAAAACCTCATCAGCAGAGGGGTAACTGAGACTTCTGAAGCCTCTGACATAAATAAACTTTAATAGGTGTAATAATGTCACTATTATAGCAACATTAGAACAGGCAGATCATTTCTGAGGTGGAGATCACCAAAACCAGAGATAATACTAAAGGTGAAAGGATGCTACCAGTATCTGACATGAGCAAAGTCTTTTCAAGTTTATTCTCCTGATATTTCTCAATGCAGTTTGTGCTTATTAAAAAAAAAAAAAAAAAAAAAAAGTAATTAATTTTACCTCATGTGCTTACATTTTTGGCAGAGATTTTTCACTCAGCAGATGTTTTTTACTAAGCTGGCCACTATGACACATAGGTGTTCTAGGATCCATCTATCAAGAGTCCATTGGAGACTATCCATTACCCGCATCTTTTCCACACGTTTTCATCGAGCAACACAGAATCACAGAAATCAACCAGGTTGGAAAAGACCTCTAGGATCATCGAGGCCAACCTATCACCTAACCCTTCTAATTAACTAAACCATGGCACTAACTGCCTCATCCACCCCCCTTTTAAATACCTTCAGAGATGGTGACTCCACCACCTCCCCAGGCAGCCCATTCCAATGCCAATCACTCTTTCCATGAAGAATTTCTTCTTAATGTCCAGGCTAAACCTGCCCTGGCACAGCTTGAGACTGTGTCCTCTTGTTCTGTCACTTAGTGCCTGGGAGAAGAGACCAACCCCACCTGGCTACGACCTCCTTTCAGGCAGTTGTAGACAGCAATGAGGTCACCCCTGAGCCTCCTCTTCTGTAGGCTGCACACCCCCAGCTCCCTCAGCCTCTCCTCACAGGGCTGTGCTCCAGGCCCCTCACCAGCTTACTTGACCTTCTCCGGACATGTTCCAGTACCAGTACCACAACATGTCTCTTGAATTGAGGAGCCCAGAACTGGACACAGGACTCAAGGTGTGGCCCGACCAGTGCCGAGTATAGAGGAAGAATAACCTCCCCTATCCTACTGGCCACAGTCTGGCATTAGTTTATTGACATTTGTGTTGAGATTCCTGGAGAGAACCTTCTCCTTTTGGATTTTCTTGTCCAGTTGCATGAGTGTACAGGGCAACATGAGGGCCTGATTCAGAGACAGCAGGACTCTTGACAGTGATTTCAACAGCCTTTGGATAATAAACAAAGCAGTCAATTCCTGCAGCGTCCAAATTTGGTCAAGCTTATCACATAAGCTCAATGTAAGCACACCAAGCTGTACCCCTGGTCCTTTCTGGAGAGGCAGACTTCTTGAACTCACATAATATAAAGACATCACCCAAAGGACACAAAATAAAGAAGCCAGATACAGGTTCCCTCACTCACCAATGACATAAAGAGAGCTATAAAACTCCCTAAATAAACCACTGCTGGACACTGTCATACTCAGAAGATATTGCAAGGCTGAATGTAGCTTTGACAAGGATAAAAGGGAGAGGAAACCAACAAAATATCTCCTGTAAGACCAGAATAAGAGCATTCTCTTCTCGGCACAGTCCTAATGAGATGAACACTATTTGCCTGTCTAAAGCTACTGCTAAGCAGAAGGCAAACTAGAACTGATTGTCTTCTAACATGCACATTTGAGACCTTGCGCAGCCAGGTGACCGCTCCTGCCATTCCCACCGACAGATGAAAACACAATCAAGTGATGAAGAGGTGAAAATACAATCACGTGCAGCATGCTGCCATCAACTGTGCTGGAGCTAACCCCAGCTTAGCCCTTGTGTGTCAGTGTGGTTACTTCAGGTGTGTATCAATTTGGCTGAAAACAACATCCGAGCAGTACTTTAAATTAAAAAGTACAAAGCTGCAGTAATTGCAGTTACCTGGATATACTGAGGAGAGGTTCCCGACAGACCACCAGGCTTGCTGGCATCTCAAACCTTTAATTTTTTTAATCTAGATGGCAAAACTTTAAATTATTGCCTTCCTGTCTGAATGTCACAATACTGAACTGATTTCCTGCTCACTGAAAATGTCATATCCTCAATCTTCTGTTTCACCTTGGTTACACATCTTCCCCATTATTAACTCACTTCACATACATGACTGTCTTAATTGTGACCTTTTCATCACTGAACAGCAGCGTTGCTACCTTACTTGTAAAACCCAGCTAATGAGCTACGTTAAACGAAACAAAACAAACCAAACAGACAAAACTGCTGCTAGTTACCTTAGAGAACCCAGAACAGCTTTCTCAGCTTTTGCTGCACCATCTAGTGACTTAAGGGCAAGTTTGAAGAAAAAAGGTGAGAGACGGTGTCTAAAATGATGTGCCTTGTGTTATAGCACCTTGCTTACTGAAGTCCTGCTCCTTGGCCTTTGCCATTTGCAAATGCCTCTGTATCTTCTCAGATGAGGTAACTCATCTCCTTGTGGCTCCTGATTCATGTCTAGTATTTTTAAAATCTGATTGCTAGGTGTATTTCACACTTGTCATCTCAGTCCACAAGTATTATAAGGAGTCTTCTTTTGTACGTGTTTGTATGTCACTTTTCCTTTCTCTTCCTCCATCCTCCTTTCTCCTCTCCATCCCACTGATTAGGGACCCTAACATCTAAGTGCTGCATAGCACACTTGCTCCCTGCCTTGCAGGGGTGGATAGGATGCTCTGAATTAGCAACTGGCTATCAGGGTGCAATGTTTGTTAGGCATTCAGGGTTTAAAATTTCTGAGAGAGTTAATTCCTGGGTCTGTGGCCAGAACCAAACAGCCCTGCATAACATCCTAAGAACCTCAGTACTCTGCAGAAGCTCTGCCTTAGGAAATGTGCACACTCCCCAGCTTTTCTTCCCTTATAACAAAAGGGCCTACAATCAAAATATCCACTTATGACACACAACTCTACACAACTGCAGCCAGGCTAACACCTATACCAGGGGCTCAGTGTACTGTACTGCTGCTTAGACTCACAGACTTCCCCTTGAACCTCAGTGTTGCTTGCCTAGGGAGGCAGTAAACCTTAAGATATCACCCTGACATCTACATCTGTGTCCTAGAAGTCCCCAGTGTCAGTCTGTTGGGCTCACTGCCTGGGTAAGGACCCCTCAGAGGGAGCTGGCTGACTTCAGGCAACCCCAGCCTCTCTCCTTTCTGAGAAGGTGACACTCCTGTCTGGGTTGACAACTTCAGGCAGCTGCAGATAACCACTACCTCTGGTGATACCATGGCAATTCACAGCCAGTATTTACTGACACGGGTAGGTACAGTTTCCTTTTGCAAAGCAGTGGTGGCCCTGAGGCCCCAAATCATATCAGTAAGTGGAGGGGGTGTTTTGCCTTAACTGTCACTTTGCATACATGTAATTCCCCAGAGATTCTGGCATCTGTTCCTAACAGCTCAGGCATTCTTGTTTTCAGCAGAACAAAACGTTGTGCCTACAGACTAGCCACTGTCAAAATCAGTTACCTTCTGACTGTCTTCCTTCTTAATGCACCTGTGGATGCTGTCTGCAAATAACAGTCAAAAGCCATCTCGCTTGTTTTCTACAGTTCCAGGCAATCTCAGGCCTCTCATTTTCACTTCTTACTCTTCTTCCACTCAGCACAACATATATTTTGATTGCCTTTTAATTCTTGAACTGTGGGGCTCTCAGAGCTCACTTAGTGCTCAAACCGCTTCAGGATGATTGGCTCCAGCCTTTGCTGTTTAGGTTGCTCATTATAACAGCAAGAGTTTATGAGTTCCTGGCTCAGGCTTACTGGATTCATCCTGCTAGGTTGAAACACTTTCAGGAGAAATTTTGTCTCTTCACACTCCTTATAGCTAATGGGGAAAGAGAGGAGGATGGGAGCTGTTCTCTGAAATTGCTTCTTCCTCATTCTTATCCATTCATTAGCTGCAAGAGGAGATAATGAATGCAGTGAGAGAGGGTTCCTCCTGGAGGTGTCTCAGAAGAAAGGTGGAGATGGGCCTGAGAGCAGTCCAGATTTTGGAGTAGTAGTTTGTGTTTTGTTTTGGTGGGTGTTCTTTTTGTTTTGGTTTGGTTTTGTTTTTTTGTTGATAGAACTTCTCTAGAGCAAATGTAACTGGAAGCAAGTTAACCCTGACAGATTCAGTTAAACATCTTGCTACATCAAACCTTTATTAATAAAACCCCTTGTTAGGCAGTTGAATTATTTAGGGTTGGGAGATAAGAGGTGGTTTTTCAGTTTCTTAGAAGCAGTCAGATCTTTCCCAATTATAAAGTATAAATTACAGTGAACAGAAGGTATACAGGGTCTGTTATCTTAACAAGCATATTGCTACCTTCAGTTAGATGAGGCAACATATCAGACCTAGCTTTAAAAGAAAACACAAAAGGAAAAAAAAAAGCTTTCCTTGGGTAGAGATAAATTCCAAAGCTATGCATTCCCTATAACAAAGAGGACCATGACTCAATGACACCATGATTCTGGTTTTATCCCTGATGTCTTAAGAGAGCAGGAATCTGGCACATGGAAGCCCTTCACAGTTTAACTATGTAGAAGAACAACTGGAAAGGTGAGAGATGCATCCCACCAGCTGTGCATGCACCAGGGCACTGCAAACCCAGAACACTGAATGTTGGTAAATGCTTGTATTTTCTAAAAATAAAACAGAAACAGCAGCACTTTCTGGTAGAGTTCTCATCTTGTCAGATGTACAATGGATGTACACTGGATTCTGCAGCCTGCCAGCCAAGATGCACTGCTTTTTTGTACTTGTCTTCTGGTGGATACCCACACAAGGACAAGATCAAGTCTTTACCTGATACCCTTGATTCTGGGTTAAGAAAACTGCCCCCTTGAGCACTACGTCTGCACCAGTCAAGAGCCTTTCTGGTTTTTTCCCATGTGTTCATCAGGTTTCAGAAGAATTCACTTTTCAGGAAGCTGTTGATGCTCTCTGCAAATGATTCTTCTCCAGCTCACATATGTTGGATATTGTTCAGTAATAAAATTCTCATAAGCATTTTGAGACAGTAAGTAGTTTTTAATTCTACGGTCAACACAATACACACTAGGACCCTGACAATTAATTTGCTGCTGTGAGATCACAGCGGGTTGAACTTGGCTGGCTGCCAGATACCCACCCTGCTCTCTCACTCCCCTTCTTAAACAGAACAGACAGAAGAGCATGTGGGTCAAAGCAGAATCGTAAGATTGCCTTGCTGGAAATGACCTTAAGATCATCGAGTCCAACCATAACCTAACAGAAGGCAAATCCTGAGCCGCATCAGAAGAAGCATGGCCAACAGATCGAGAGAGGTGATTCTGCTACTCTGCTCTGGTGAGACTTTATTTGTAGTACTGTGTCCACCTATGGGACTTCCAACATAAGAGTGACATAGACCTGCTGGAGCGGATCCAGAGTAGGGCCACAAAGATGATCAGAGGTCTGGAGCACCTCTGCTATGAAGATAGGCTGAAAGAACTTGGGCTGTTCTGCCTGGAGAAGTGAAGACTCTGGGGAGACCTTGTAACTACATTTCAATATCTGAAGAGGACCCACAGGAGAGCTGGGGAGGGACTGTTTAGAAGGGCATGTAGCGGAAGAATGAGGGTCAGTGGTTTGAAACTGGAGCAGTATAGATTTAGGCTAGACCTAAGGAGGAAGGTTTCTACAATTAAAGTAGTAAAATACTGAAACAGGTTTCCCAGGAACGTGGTTGAGGTCCCATCCCTGGAGCCATTCAAGGTCAGACTTGATGTAGCTCTGGGCATCCTGATCCAGTTGGAGGTGAACCTGCTGACTGCAGGGGGGTTGAACAAAATGACCCTTGAGGGTCCTTTCTAATCTGTGAATCAATCTGTGAATTTCCCTGTACACAACTGTTAGGGCATGTCTCCAAGCATCTCATCCAAATGTCTTTTAAACAACTCTGGGGATGGTGACTCCATCACTCTCCGGGGTAAAGACAGGCAGTTCCTGTTGCTGTCATGGCCATAACAGTCTTGACTTGGGAAAATTTAATTTGGTGCCAATCAAAACAAAGTTGAGTTGCAAAACAAAGCCAGAAGGCCTTTTTCCCAGGCTCAAGTTCGCTCCCAATTCCTTGAAGTCTTCCTGCCCATGGCCAAGGCCCTGAGCAGCAGAGGGGAATGGGAGACTTCAGTCAGCCCACAAGAGCTCTCTACCTCTCCTTCCTCCTCATGCTATTCCCCTGCTCCAGCACCAGGCCTTTCCACTGATTGTTGTCCTTCAGGAGAAACGTCTGACTCCCCGGGGCTGCACTTTCCCTCAGGGCATGTCCACATGCCTTGCCAGGGTCCCTGCTAGGCCCCACAGGGTCTGCTCTGCAGGGCACCGGGATCACCCTCTCATCAACTCCTGCCCTCCCATTGGGGCTGGCAGGGCCACTTCCCACCCAGTTTCCCTCAGCCCTAGCTGCTGGGTACCTTTTTGCCCTTTCTTATCCAGGCTTTCCCTGCGGCGCCTGCCAGCCTGTGGCTGAGGGTCTCAGCTGTGCCCTGTGCTGGGGTCACTGGAGCTGATTCTGCTGCTGGTGCTGCTGCCATGGTGAAGAGAGTTCCAAACCTTCCCCTCTACATATAAAATACAGGTATGCTGACAAAAGAAAAATCAAGGAGTGCTGGAAAAGTGCCTTACGAACCAGATGCACATTTTGAGGATGTCTGCAGCAAACCATAATATACCAAACTTGGCAGAAATGTTTCTTTATAGTAGTCAGTTGATAATATGCAAAGCTAAACAACAACTACTGCAGAAGTGTCTGCAGCTACTAGTTGGAGATGTGTGATACATAATCTTGTAAAGGCCCAGGCCTGCAGTGACTAAGGAAAGCAGGAAGGAGATGAAGGAGAAGCAGAGACATCCTGACATCAGCAGTAAAGAGGGGCCTGCTGACCAAAGACGCAAAAACCCTGTGAGGGAAACTGTTTGCACTCATCTCAGGTAATCACTCAAGACCACAGGGGCAGGTTGAAACCAGGGCAGAGAATGGGAAAATACCTATGTTAACAAACTCCAAGAAATAATTGTAATAACCCTATCTCTTATTATGAACATGTATGCTCTTGTAACATAAACTGTGGCTGTGCCAGCATGGGGTGTGCAGGATTGATGGAGCAATCCTGCCTGCAGCCAGTGTTGTAATAAAATATACCTACGTCATAACTCTGCAGGAGTTTTGGGATTCATTTAGCAGGCCAATGCAGCATGCACATCTATTTTACATATGTGTAACTCAAACACACATGTAAATATGCACTTATGGCTTAATTATGTGATACAAAAAAGCTGCTCATCTCTGTAAACCCTTTGTTTGCTTAGGGAGCTAAGAGACGTCGTTTCTCTCTTCCACACCAACTCTTCTTTAAGTGATCAGCCAGACAGCCCCCCCCACAGCTCCCACAGGCACCAGCACCATCAAGTGCATCTCACTGTGCAGTCATGAAGAAAGGGGCCTCTACAAGTAGTGCTTGAGCTAGGAGCTAAATCAGGATGAAGTACCCTTCTTTTTACTGACTACTTAGGTAGCTTGTCTAAAGATTATTTGATTCACTACAGACGTTCACTTAAATCTTTTATTTTGGGATAGCAGTTGTTATTTAAGACCATATGATCTCTGCAAAGTACAAGTGGAATATTGGTATTTTGGCACTAATTCCCCTGTCAACACCTCATACTCCTAGATTGTTATTTTTATCTACAGTTTAGCTCCGTGCAATTTAGAGACAGAAAATATATATTAGCTAATCCTGTATGTTTCCTAGAAATGTGCCATTGCTCCCTGAAGTGCTTTCTGTAGGTTTAGTTATTTTCTTTTTCTTCTTTAAATACACACAGAAAAGAACCATTTTTAATGGGGAAAACTAAAGAGTGTTTTTACTGTTTAAAACAGGCCTAATACATGTCCTTGCTTGTCCAGGCATGATCCCCTGCTCACCCCTTCCCCCTCTGCTGAAGTGGGGAGTAGCACTGGGAATAACACAAAAGGTCTGGAGCCACCAAGTAGACTCTGCAGTGGTAAGCCAGGTACATACACTTGGCCTGTGTTTGCCCAAATTCAGGTAAAGCAATCCCTGGCTTCACCTAATATGTTTAGTTTGGGCAAAGTGCCATTCTGATTGGCCAATCTCTGCATCCAAATGGAGCCATCAGACTCAGGCAATTAATCAATATAAGTGTAGTGGTAAACCAATGTGCTCTGCTCTGCCTTATTTTGCTTTGCCTTGCCATGCTGCTGCCACCACGCTCCAGACCAGCTTTGCTGGGTAACGACAAGCTTTGATGTTTCAATCTTGTCCCCCCAGAAACTTTGCTGTGCCTGTGTTTACCAGGGAAAGGCCTTCAGAAACTCCATGCTGTAGGCAAGAATTAGCCATCAGCAATACATCATGTCTGTGTGCACACCTGCAAATCTCTACGATGAATCTGGAGTCCTGGAAGGAATCAAGACCAAGTCAGAGACTATCTAACTCCCAGTGTCCTGCTAGAGCCCTGGGAAAACT
The DNA here is from genome assembly GCF_015220805.1 of Pogoniulus pusillus. Classification (NCBI taxonomy): domain Eukaryota; kingdom Metazoa; phylum Chordata; class Aves; order Piciformes; family Lybiidae; genus Pogoniulus; species Pogoniulus pusillus. The sequence continues at coordinate 8,170,289 of NC_087284.1, read as the reverse complement.
CCAAAAGCCTCCAACAGCTACCATACCACCAACAGAACCCCTCCAAGTGTTTGGGTACTGTCTGGAACTATAATGCAGCCCTGAGAATCCAGAGATACTATTTTGTGAGTAAATATTCTTAAAGACCCTCTCTGTAATTAAAGTTCTGATTTGGTTCTGTAACTAATTGATTGTGCCTTCTGCTTCAGCAGAAAGGAGCCTCCCCAGTTCCCCTAGAGAGCAAGTAGCATATTGACCACAAGAATCAAATCAATGTTTGCATTTTTTCTTTTCCTTAACTGTTTAAATTGCCTGCTCCCTGTGTGTAAATACCCACAACCATGTGTTCAAACCTTATAAATAAGTTTTCTGGTGAGAGAAAATATTAATAAACCATTTTCATAGTTATTACTTTTTTAATGGATTATTAATATTAAAATGAATAATCATGAAAGTAATTAATCAAAACTACCACAAAAGGTTTTGGTGAGATGTTTTTATCCTAGGTCATATGACTCAGAATTGATTTGTGCCTGAAGTCAATCCAGTCTAAGCAAAACCTAAACTGTAGCTGAGATGCTTCTACACCAAGCTCTCTGCTCCTACATTTCTAGTTGCCTAAGCTGGGATTGGTTCAGAGAAAACAGCAGCTGTCTGCATACACAGGCTTTCTTCCTAGCATGGGTCACATCAGGTCCTGTTCTTCCAACATCAAGGTACAGCAGCAAAGTGCCACAACAAATGAGAAGCATCATAGGGTGTGGGGCTTAGAGTTAGTCCTGGTGGGTTTAGATCCAGCCCTTTTGCTTCCATTTAAAAACATTTACCTGATAAGCTTTTTGATGCCAAGACCACACATTATAGGCTGGTGATATCTTGAAGGATGAAGGGGGACACCTTAATTTAAAAAAATAATGCATTTTTATGGCAGCTAAGAAGACTTCTTTTTTCTTTAAGTTATCAGTTATCTGTCAGTTGAGAAATGCAGCAAGAATGAAGGTTCACAGCATCTGTTTGAGGACTGAGAGTGCTGATGTGCAGCGTACTCTTATTTTTCGTGCTTAAACTGCTGTAATTCTCTTTTAACCGGTCTTCCCGCTGGGCAAACTTAACACCTTCAAGCTGCACAAAACCATGCAGCTCATCTTCCCATTGGGAGTAAGCCAAATCTACATATTTTTCCTTCATGGCAGTAAAGTTCTGCAGTGATTTCAAAACGCTATCGCTCACATTTTCTAAGGCACTCTGTGGTTTGTCTCCAGGACCTGCTGACAGCATATTCCAAACAGTTCAAGCAAGAAAAGCCTCTCAAGTATCCTCAGACTTAGGCAGAAAGACTTGCCAAAGCTGCTTCATTTGATGTACAGACACAGAAATACTTTTTAAAAACCATATCCTATTTGACAGTTGCTTTCCTTTTTGCACTCCATACTTTAGATGAAAGGACTTTTTTATTATTTTTATTTAGCCCTGAGTATTTTAACTTATAAGTGGCCTACCATATTTTTTTAATGTGGTTTAAAACATACTTCAGGGCTGAGAATGTCTCTGCCAACTTTTAACTGAGATTAAATTTTTATGTCTTGGTGTGGTTTATAAGGAGACACTGACACAATCTTAACTTGGTAGCACAAGGAAGTCTCTTATGCACTTTACTTCACAAAACTGAATTTTGGGCTTGCAAAAAGATGCTGGATCAAAAACATAGGAAAATTCTGCACTCTCTTTATTCACAAGAAGAAGCAAACTCCAAGGACTAACACTTCAATATTCCTCCAACTGCCCGAATAATCTGTTTTATCTCTGTTTTGGAAGAACTGACTATAGTCCTTTCATAAGAGATTAATTCCACCTCTGTGCCCAGTCTGTCTTTGGCTTCTGCACTGAGGCTTGTGTGAAGAATGCCAAATGTAATGAGAGGATTTTTTTGATGTCACAGACATCTTAGGCTAGAACCACCATTCATTTTTCATAGGCCACCCAAAAGTAGTAACTCTCATTTACTGTTGATTTGGAGCGCGTTTAAACCCTTGACCTCTGAGATGAGAGTCCTCATACCAATCCCAACCCACTTAAGTGGCTATTCAATCATCTGTAAAACGACAGAGTTTGACTCTTTCAGACCATGATATTGACACCATGTGTATTACAGGGGTGTATTTTATGTGTAAACAGTGCATACAGACATCTTGGAAATAATAGAAGCTTGGACTACAGTCAGGAGTGTTTGAAGTTTAAGCAACTTCACTTTCACATTTGGTGAAAAGGTAAATCACTACAGCAGATGAAATGACTCTGACAGTACCTGTATGTACCAAATGGGATTACCTTGTTTTAAATGAGTTGGTCAAAATAAATAAAGACCACTCCACGGCACAACTTTGTGGATGGTTCTGAACCTTTGCAGACGTCTACAGCAGGTTTTCTGTGGTATTCAGGATGGCAGAAGAGTTGCCTTATTCCCTTCTTTCTCACTGCTTTTGCTCCTGCCTATCTGATACTACTGGTTTTTGCCTCTCCTGCAGGGTCTGGCAGCTACCACCAATATCTTTTTTACTGTTACATTGCAAGCAGAAACATCAACATTACCTGCATTAAAAACACCACTTTAAAGAAATAGATTTTAAAAAACTCAAACCAAACAACAACCAAATGAGAAAACCAACCAACCAACCAAACAAAAACAACAAACAAAAAAACCCAACAGCAGCCTCCCACACATACACAAAAGCAAAGCTAAGCAAAGCAACAAAAAAAGCCCAAACAAAAAAACCCCAACCAACCAAAATAAAAACCAAACCAAACCAAAACCAAAACCAACCTTTTGTGTTCTGGTTTAAACCCTAAATTATTTCTGTGTTCTGATTTAGATTACAAGGGGCAGATGGGGTGAGGACAGTGCAAGCATGGAGAGTCAGTGAGAAAATGAGGGAAAATCTCTTAAAGGAAGAAGTTTCCATTTGAAAAATGGACCCTTCAGTGAGAAAAAATACACAACTTTACTCTCCTCCATATCAGGTGTGAAATAAATAATAGGGTAAAAGATATGTAAAGCCCTGCAAAATTTGAAACTTCACTCCTTTAAGCACTATGAGGTGAGGTATTTTGGCCCTAAATTATAGTATAATTTTCAAAAAGGACATTTTGAAGACAAAGGAAGTGAAATAAACTGTAAAAAATGCTTTCAGAGAGGCTGCAAAGGCCTGTTTTAGAGTGCTTGAAATGTTTTATTACAATCTTTGCTTTTAAACCAGACTATAAAATGACTACCATTAAAAGAAACATCATACTCAACATGTTTAAAAACACTTCAAAATAAAATGTTTTTGTACCACAAAAAGGATTGATTTACAGGTCCTCTCTCCCTCTTTTTGTCATAATTGACATATTCCCACAGGCATTGCTTTGTTCTGATAAATACCATTTTCTCACAGGACAGGTTGCAGTAAAGTTTCTGACTAACTGGGACAGAGAGGAAAAACTCTCTGAGTCTTTGAGCTTCACTTTTAACTTTCAGTCCATCTGAACTGTCATTTTCTGTATCCATTTGTTGATCATGCTTATATTTAAATAATTTATTTAATATTAAATAAGTATTTTAAGAGGGAAAAAAAAGAGAAAGCTTAATTTGAATTTATGTGCTTTTCCTTTTTCCCCAGCTCATTGCTGACTTTCAGAATGTTGTCTTCAAAAGTAATTTTTAAAAGCACCTTCAATGCTTAACTTCTTCACAGAATCACAGAAATATCCAGATTGGAAAAGACCCTCAGGATTATCAATTCCAACCTATAACCTTACTCTACAAGATTCACCTTGTTGGTTTCGTCATGAGAAACACCACGGCATCTGTTCTAGCATCTCATGAAGAGTTCCCTGAGATGACTTTTTCTTTGGCAAGTGGCTAGTTAAGTTTTGGCTTGAGTGTGTATGATAAGACCACTGACTAGATGGAAGGCAAAACCTTCTTACACATAATGACATAATAGATCAGCTATTGCCCACTTCTTTTTCTTTACTATTTAACTTGCAAAAGGTACCAGAAAATGAAGTCAGCTGCCTCTTGGGCAGATCTGCATTAGCAGAATTGAGCAAAGTGTTGCATGCATTAGTTTCATATTCACAAACATTTGCTCCTGCTTGCTGCCTTTTTGGCTTCTGTGGAATTTTACACAGTCACAGGCTTCTCCTTTACACCCTCTTTGACAACCTGTCCTATCCTGCCAGGAGTCTTCTCATTCCTCAACAGAATGGGCTACACAGCCATCAGCAAAAGCTGACCTTTGGCTCCAAGAATCAAAGGTCACTGCCTCACTTGAGCTGAAGAGAACTTCCACTGAGTTTGTATCTGACTAGATCACCTTAATTGAGATCTTCTGGGTCACTCTCCAGAAAGAAAAAAAAAGATGGTGTCTCACAGGTAGGTTAAACGTGTCTAGTTCTAAACTGTACATATCTCTGGGTTCATTAGGCACTTAAGAGCAAGAAATGAGATTAAGCCATTTACCCAAGCCCTATTTTGAAAGGTGAAGAATGGCTCAGATGTGTGATGTACACACAGGGAGGTTCATCCTCCTTGTTAGCGCCAGCAGCCCTGAGAAAGGTCTGAATCTTCTTCATAATTACTCCACTGTGCATGTGACTGAACAGGCTGAATATGGCCCGAACTGGTACAGTAGCTCTACTGCTACATATCCTCTGTATTGGGCAGAGATCTCAGACTTGTTGGAGAAAGATCACAGAGGACTACCACGTTTTAGCCAGAAAATACTGTTTGCAGTGGTGAAGGGAGAAAGACATCAGTGGGTCCATTTCTTTAGAGAAGAAGCACAAAGTGAATCGAGGAGATGTTGTTTTTGTGTATTATTTGGTCTTGAGCATGGACTCCTACAGTTGCTGTTCTGCTGTGAGGTCAAAGTGAAAAATTGTAGCTATTATTTCACTATCACAGTGTTTATTTTCCAGAACAAAAAGATAGGTTGTTCCATGCAGGTTTTATAATACAATACAGGTTTTATGTTAATTGAGTTTGCACTAGAGGAAATGTTCTTTGATTTGCCTGAATAATGTACAGCATCTGTTGCTTTTTCTGTGGCATCTGAAGGTATCTGAGGTAGCTCAGAGAATCACAGGATTGTATCCACTGGAGAAGACCTCTAAGGTCATCGAGTCCAACAGTCAACCTAACACCACCATGGCCATTAAACCACATTCTGAAGTGCCATGTCCACATGTTTCTTAAACACCTTCAGGGTTGTTGATGATGCCACCACCTCTCTGGGTAGCCTGTTCCAATGCCTGACCCCTCTTTCTGTAAAGACATTTTTTGTAATATCCAATCTAAACCTCCCATGGCACAGTTTCAAGTAATTTCCTCTTGTTCTCTTATCTTACACAAGGGAGAAGAGACAAATCCCTGCCTCACTAAAACCTCCTCTCAGGGAGCTATATAGAGTAATGTGGTCTCCCCTCAGCCTCCTCTTCACTTCAGCAAAACCACAGACAATTTTAGTGGAAGTGAGATACATAGTGAAGTAACAGGAAAGACAACAAAAGATGACCATGCTGACGCCATGCAGAATAGACATCTTTAGGCTAGCAATAAGTTAAGCAGGTTAGTCCACTTAGTTTACTTCCAGACCTAGCCTGCAGGGTGGAGACAGTTAGGGATGATAGATCTGGGAGCACAACCCCTTCTTAGACAATCCATAGGTAATGGACAGACCAAACAACTGTGGCACTGGTGGTTTTGGGACAAAACCCCAAAATTCATCTCTCTAGAAGCTTCTGAAAGATCTGTGAGACATTTTATACTGCCAGGCAACATGCATTAGTACAACAATAACCTCTACCTTTTACCTCCTGGGGCTGATTTTATCATTAGATTGCAGCTTCTTGCACTGGCCCTGTATTTATGGAAAGACACAGGGAAAGACTGTAAGACATGTAAAAGTAAAGAAAACTTGCAGATGGGCCTTGTTTTATGAATTGCTCTTAAATGGTAGGCATAAATAAGGGCAGTAGATATCTGTCTGATTTGTAGATGCAAAGAAGAGCTGTGTTGATAAATCAGACATTTAGATCAGACATTTGCTCCCACATCTCACTGTGCCTGCATAAAAAAGGTCCATTTAAAAATCTGCTTCAAGAGGTAGAGTAATAAAGAAGGTATATTTGAAATTTACTGTAATACTTTTCTGCTCATTTAAAAAATACTTTTGAATAGATCTATCTTTAAATGGGTTCTATATAATACAGCTCCCTTGGGCTGATTAGCTCTAGGAAGGCTGCTAAGAAAAAAAATCCTGACTCCTGCAATTTATGTTGTGTGCACAGGCATTGGTAAGGCCTGGCATATTCTTCCTTTCTTTTTAATGCCACATATCTTTGGAGATAAAATCTACAGCTCTTGTAGATGCTGACTGAAGATAAGTAATACATGGACATATTTCTGTAGGGCTCATTTCAGAAAAGCTCCCGAGGGACTGAATCAAGAATACCTGTAATATACAAGATTTTGTTCAATGAGGATAAGTATCTTTTAATCAGCTTTCTACGCTCATTTAAGTACTTTCAATAAGAACTGCTGATCATGACAATATCTGCATTACAATAGTATATCTATGGCTTTTCATTTAGAAATTTCATATCAAACTTTCCTTGAATTCTTATGACTTAGCTGTACTTAGACCTAAGTTTTCCCTCTGTTGGTCCAAATATAATTTGCCATCTAGCCACAGAAATATCTTGAATCTGTCTGCCTTAAAATATGTGTTATCTAATACAAAATATTGGATTAATCCCAGCCCCTAGAATAAAGGAATAAATGCATCCCTGGTTGTCTCTACAAGCCTTTAAAAACTGCTGAAAAGTACTCAGCTGAATTTGGAAAATTCAAGTCCTCTTGCAACCTTCTGTTTTAAACAATTACCTAGACACTGAAGGTAAACATTTGGAGACAACTTCTTTTGAATTGCATTATTAAGCAACAGTATAGTATTGATAGGTAACTAATTTATGTAGTACCATTCCCTCCACTTTCCAGTGCATCACTGATTTGAAATTACAAAACACACTACAACCTTTACCAAAAATACAGCCCTTTCTGGACAGAAAACTGCTGGCTCCCTAGCCAGCTGCAGAGTACCAGAAAAAAAAACAAAACAACAAACAAATGTTGGAACAGGAAACTGGAGGGGAGTATCAGCAAGCAGAATTATTTGTCTGTTGAGAGCTCAAGTGTGACTGTCATCAGCCCTGTGCTAAACAAAGAAGCTGAAGTAAACTCGAGACAGAGACAGCGTTGGTTCTTCCTGCCTCCCACCTGCTGTGTTTCAGTATTAATGTGCTCCACTCACTGCTCTCCAAGCACTGCACATCTCCTCCCCGGAGAGCTGGCAGGCAAAGCTGAGTCTCCCTCATTTCCTGAAGCTGTCTTGCTCCTTCACTTTCCTGTCCAGGCACGTCGGGTGCATCGCTACCCAGCTTGCAGCCGTGGCAAGGTCACACAGGCATCCTGTACATGTCTGTGTCCTGCTGGAAGGAGCCCCAAGGAAACTGCCTTGCCAGTGTTCATATACACTGACCAGGTAGTCCTCATGTTTTGGCCATTCATAGTGTTGCAGCCTTTTATTTGCCCTTTCTAGCCTTAATAATAGTTTCCTGTTGCTAATCACGCTGTATTAGGTTACTCTGGCCGTAACTCACTGAACAATGTCTCATGTGAGACAGAGCCCACTTTTGCTGGGCTTAGAAGAAGCAAAAGCAAGGGGACGTAATCCAGAGCCTGGCTTGTCATCAAGGATGTAAACTTCTGGTGCTATTACAGCTCTTCAGAATAAGTTATCCTCTGCACAAAGCTGGAAATGAAGCTTGGAGTGCTAGAGACCCTGTAGTTAGTAACACTGCTGCAGTCTTTGCCCTATAGTCACCTTGCATCCTATAAATAATGTGTGGAAAGGTGATTACCATTGAATATATATACTGTTATCAGTTTATGTAACAAATGGCTGAGATTCTGTCTTGGAGAAAGGTTAGGAAAACAGGCTCCTGTGTTACTGTACTACCTGCCACTCTGTAATTCACCATTCTAACAAGAAAGGCAGAGCTCTCACATTAAAAACACACTGATTGCTCTGTAGGAGACAAATGGGTATAAAATCATGGCACAAGCATGTCAGGAGAAAACACAAATAGTCTGATGGCAAATATTCCTGAAGAGGAGGGCGAGTTGGAAGAAGAAAGCCCAGAAGGGGAAATCTTCCCATATAATACTCTCTTTCACCTTGCTCAGTCTCCTGATTTTGTCAAATGTGGCACAAACAGGAAAGTGCTGTTATTATAGGAGATAAAGCTGATAAGTTTAATAAATAACCTCTTTAAGGCTGAAGGCACAACTGGTATGTCCCTTTTACAGCAAACAGTAAATAGTTTTTGACCATGTGTTGTCTGAGAACATCAAACCATCTGTCTGCCTTTGCCATGCCTAGTTAGCTTGAACCAGATAATCAGCAAGTTACTAATAACATCTAATGAATGGCCTTCAGTAAACTTTTGTCATATCTGTCAAAAGGGAAGATGATCTAAATGAATGAATAATGCATATAAGAAACATTCTGCTTGTGTGTGTCTGTGTGCACATCTCTAACACAGGCTTGCATTTTGACATACTTGTAGCCCAGGAAAATGGAAACAGATACAATTTACTTTTGTTACTGACTATTCAATTAATAGCTGGTTTATGGAGAGAATTCAATAACCATGTTAAAAAAAAAGCAATCAATGCCTGCATTTTGTGCCTGAATAGGGAAAAGTCAGTGATAAATAATTACATACTGACTCGCAGGAAAAGACAGATACTAGTGGAAAGCAGACAGAGTTGGAATAATCTGGATCGCTATTTCGTCTTAACATGAACAACAAAAATTCCAACACATTACATTATGCTCTGCTATAATTAATATGAGACTAAACAAAACCAATATTGCACTAGTGTCAGTATTGGATTGCCTTTTATGGAGCCTGATTAAAAGGTTCCTTCTAATGCACAGCACTTTTCACTCCAAATGACTGTCTAAGATCAGTAAAATGACCTCCAGCAATGTTAGTACACTATTTCTTTTCTGTTTTGAGTGTATCTGGCAAATGACATTATCTTTGCACCCACTGTGCTATGAGAGAAACAAGAAGTAGTCCAAGGGAGGGCTACGAAGATTAAGGGGCTGGAGCACCGCCCTATGAGAAGAGGCTGAGGGACCTGGGGCTTTTTGAAGAAGACTTAGAGGGGATCTAATCAATGTTTATAAGTATCTGAGGGCTGGGGGTCAAGAGAGAGGGGACAGGCTCTGCTCAGTTGTGCCCTGGGATAGGACAAGGGGTAACAGATATAAACTACAGCACAGGAAGTTCCACTTCAACATGAGGAGGAATTTCTTTCCTGTAAGGGTCACAAAGCACTGAAACAGGCTGCCCAGAGAGGTTGTGGAGTCTCCTTCTCTGAAGACTTTCAAGACCCATCTGGATGTGTTTCTGTGCAACCCAAGCTAGATTGTATGGTGTGCTCTGGCAAGGGGGTTGGATTCTGCACCAGTACAGGCTGGGAGGTGATCTGCTGGAGAGCAGCCCTGTGGAGAGGGACCTCAGAGTGCTGGTGGATAACATCCATGGGGCAGCAATGTGCCATTGTGGCCAAGAGGGCAAATGGGATCCTGGAGTGTATTAGGAAGAGTGTATCCAGCAGATCAAGGGAGGCTCTCCTCCTTCTCAACTCTGCCCTGGTGAAACCTCATCTTGAGTACAGCATTCTGTTTTGGGCTGCCCAGTTTAAGAGGGACAGGGATCTGCTGGAGAGTCCAGCAGAAGGCTACAAGGATGATTAGGGGACTGGAGCACTGCCTGATGAGGTGAGGCTGAGGGACCTGGGGCTTTTTAGTCTGGAGAAGACTGAGAGGGCATTTAATAAATGTCTGCAAATATCTGAGGGCTGGCAGTCAAGGGAGGGGGGACAGGCTCTGCTCACTTGCTCTCTGGCACAGGACAAGGAGCAATGGATGTAAGCCGCAGCACAGGAGGTTCCATCTCAACACAAGGGGGAACTTCTTTACTGTAAGGGTCACAGAGCACTGGAACACGGTCCCCAGAAAGACACTGTAGAGTCTTCTCCTCTGGAGACTTTCATGATCTGTCTGGATGTGTTCCTCTGTGACCTGAGCTAGATTGTATGGTCCTGCTCTGGCAGGGAGGCTGGATCTCTTTGGGTGACTTCCAGCCCCTAGCATCCTGTGATTTTGTGTGAGAAAGCTGTTAACTCCACCTCATCTTAAATTCTGAATGTAAATTGTACGGCAAATGAGCCAAATGTGGCTGGCTGAGGCTTGGCAAAAGCAGCAATATCTTCCAAACTGCAGAAGCAAGTATGGTAGTTACTCTGCTTTTTGCTTTGTCTGTAGGCAGTATTCACAAAAGAGTGCTCTAATTTGCCTTACTAGAAGGTATAACTACTGTGCATTATCTTAGCAGGAGGCACAGATACCTTTCTGGCTGTTAGCATTTATAAAAAGCCAGAACTCCTGTAAACCATCATTTGCAGAGATCAGAGCAGCCTAAACTGACAAAACTACCTAAGTGCAAAAAAAAAGTCTTTGTATGAAAATTGTGTTTGGAAGAATGACTATTTTTACTGTATTAGGCAGTGCTTGTTTAGGCTTCCATCCTCATCAGTCTGACTGCTGATGTATGTAAGCTGTCCCACATGCTTTATGCTTTTCAGGCTCAAAGAAATTTGGTTAGAAAGTAAGATTAAATGTATTGAAGCACTTCAGTCTGAAAACTCCAGGGCCTACTCTGCAAGAAACCTGGGCTTAAATAGCAACAAGGGAGATTCACATTAGATGTTATGAAAATATTTCTAGCAGTAAGGATTGGAACCGAATTTCCTGCAGGAGGAATTGTCAGTACTGGAGGTTTTCGAGAAGCAGTAAGAGAGATTTCTGCCAGGGATGGCTGAGGCATTGTTGGTTTTTTTCCTCAGGATGGACAGATGTATGAGAGAAGTTTTTGATGTTTCTTTCAGCCCAGTTTTCTTCAGTTCTGTTGCATAAAAGCAGCACATCCACAGAAAAAAATAATGCAGAAGACTGATAAACATTAAGGCAAAACATTTTGCCAGAGTTCATTATGCACCTCACTAACCAATTTAATTATGCATTAATTTATTATTGATGAAAAAAATCAGTATTATATCTCAGCATCTTTTCTGACAAGAGAGTGCTATATAAAAATGCCACCAACCTAAAATAAATGGTACAACTAGACGTTTTTTCCCCCTTCTTCTCAACAAAGATAAAGCATCTCATCATTATCAATTAAAGAACCAGAGAAGTCTTTGAAAAGAGGACTTGTTTGCTTAAAGTAAGTGAAGGTCATATTCACCCTGTAACAGTCGATGAAGAGCAGCCATTTGTTATTTTTAAGCAGGCTGTCATTTAGCCATTATGAAGATGAATAACATTTGTTATTACCTAATAATCCTCCTGTTGATTACAGAGGCAAGACACTTGCAGACACCTTATGTGCTTTGCTTAGGATTTGCAGATTATTAATGTATTTTGATTAAACTTTGTAAACAAAAATAATCAGGATTCAAGTTCTCTGGATGCAGTGACTGGTGTGTAATGCAAGAGACTACAACATGTCCAATCTCTAACATTTGGCTCTGCATGTGTTACTGGCCTAGTCCTCATGCAACACAGTAAAAACAAAGTTCATTTTTTAATATCAAACAGATTGTCAATGGATCATATGCTGCTCTATTAAGGTTAGTTTTTGGATGTGTGCCTTCCCAAGGAGAGTTAATGAAGCTATATCTTACCTGTGTGGCTTCATTTGGAGTCAGGCCTAATTATCTGGATCATGGCCACATTTTGCAAAGTCCGAGCCTCATTTCCAAAGCAGATGGAGTCACTCAGGAATGACTTCATTTGTATTAATTTGTTACACTGTCTTCTGCTATTCATCTCATGGAATGTTGCTGCCTTTGCAGTCTAGGAGGAATGGAATTAAAAAGATTTAATTTGGGGATTTCTATTTTCTTTTCAAAAAAATAAATCCATTCTCTTCCTCCACAACGACCAATGGTGAAGCGCAAAGGCAATTAAGTGAGGTCCAGCCCATGGCCATCACATGCTGTAAGATGGTGATTATGTCACTGAAGATTTATGAGGCTTTTCCTTCTTGTAACAAGTGAAATGACCAAACAGTGACCCAGCAGCTTTATCAAGATAACCTATGGAGTACTTCAGATTGGGCTTCGTAACTGGAAGGTTTTGAATTCAGCCTTACCACGAGGAAATTCAAAAGAGGAAAAAAAAAAAAGAAAGATGGTTAAGGGCATAGAAATGAGGATAATTTTACTGATGTTTCAATACATTTATCTAAGAGAAAGGTTAAGTTACTCCAGTAGGGCAACCATGCCAGGATTTCTCATTTGACACAGCTGTTTATGCATTAAGCAGTGGAATTGTATGAAATAAAAAATGGATGACTCCAAAGTAATTGCACCACATTTCTGAGGTTAGGAGTACAGTGAAGACTAAAGCCAGAGTGGTTTAAAGGTGTCTGTGGCACAATTACTGTGCTCTATCATAGCTGACATATCTTGGCCTGTCCCCTTGTTAAATTAGGGCAATACTCAGCACTGTTAATTCTTAAAAGACTTCACCGATGAGCATTACTATTTCCATTTTGTGCAATTTGTGAAAAGCAAAAGGAGCAAGGACAAATGAAAACAGCATCAAAGGGAAAAATAAAGAAGCTGGGTTTGTGTTCTATCATTGCTTTTATCACAGCACTTCTAGATAACCAAATTATGACTTGCTGAACATATTCTGTGATCTGCTTACGCTTAGAAAGTGGAGAAGTGCATTTAGATGTTGGAAATAGAAGCCAATCGATTCATTTGGGATTTCTCTCATAGAATCATAAAATGGTCTAGGTTGGAAGGGACCTCAAAGATCATCCAGCTCCAACCCACTGCTGTAGGCAGGGACACGTCCCACAAGAGCAGGTTGCTCAAGGCCTCATCCAATCTGGCCTTAAACACCTCCAGGGAGGAAGCAGCCACAACCTCCCTGGGCAACCTGTGCCAGTGTCTCACCACTCTCACTGTAAAGAACTTCCTCCTAACATCCAGTCTAAATCTCTCCTCTTCCAGTTTAAATCCATTACTCCTCATCCTGTCACTACAAGACCTTGTAAATAGCCCTCCCCAGGCTTCCTGTAGGCCCCCTTCAGATACCAGAAGGCCACTATAAGGTCTCCTCAAATCCTTCTCTTCCCCAGACTGAAGAGCCCCAACTCTTGTCACCTGTCCTCATAGCACAGGTGCACCAGCCCTCTGACCATCTCCGTGGCCCTCCTCTGGACTCGCTCCAACACTTCCAAGTCTCTCCTGTGCTGGGGACTCCAGAACTGTACACAGTACTCCAGGTGGGGTCTCACAGGAGCAGAGCAAAGGGGCAGAATCACTTCCCTTGCCCTGCTGGCAACACTTCTCTTGCTGCAGCCCAGCACATGGTTGCTGTCTGGGCTGCACTTGCACAGTGCCAGCTCATGTTGAGCTTTTTATCGACCCAGACCCCCAGGTCCTTTTCCTCAGGGCTGCTCTCCAGCCATTATCCACCCAGCCTGTATCTGTGCTTGGGATTGCGCCAACCCAGGTGCAGGACCTTACACTTGGCCTTGCTGAATGTCATGAGGTTGGCCTGGGCACACCTCTCCAGCCTGTCCAGGTCTCTCTGGATGGCATCCCTGCCCTCTAGCAACTTGACTGTGCCACACAGCTTGGTGTCATCTGCAAACTTGCTGAGAGTGCACTTGATTCCTCTGTCCATATCACTGACAAAGACATTAAACAGCACCGGTCCCTGCACTGACCCCTGTGGGACACCACTTGTCACTGGTCTCCAGGTGGACATTGTGCTGTTGATCACTACTCTCTGTGTGCAACCATCCAGCCAATTCCATTCTGACCTTCTGGAGGCAGCTTTAAGTGCTTACGTGTGATTGAAGACCCAGTGGTATCTGGGATCCTCTAAGTTACAACAGGCTTCTGCTACCAGTTCAGGAGCCACATGAATGATTCACAGCCAGTTTTCTGCTACACCCCAACAGGACTACTTCAGTGGCTGTGCTGAGGAGTGAATGAAAAACTCACTAACAGAAAACTCAAATATCCAAGGCTTCCAAGTTTGCCACTTCCAAGCTTTTCTGAAGTTTTGGAACACTCTGGGAACAGGGAGAGAGATGGTAGGACAGCCTGCCCTAAGCATGCTCACTCGCATAGCACTGATACCTGAGGGAAAGGAAAGGCAGGAGTACAGGAAGAACATCCTCTTCATCAGAATTGTTGGCAGAAAAAAATGGCAAAGTTTCTCATGGGAGTCTAGAACTGTCAGTGACTAAAATGTACACTCTCAGCTATGACACAGGAATACAAAGCAAGGGACCCAAAGGCATGAAATCCCGTGTTATGGGGAGACTAAAGAGACACTTGCAGGGAAAGTGACCCCCAAAGTTCTTGTCGACTCAGTTATGACTCCAGGAAAGGTCAGCTGTCATTTCTGCTTCCATTATATCATAAACATCCTTTGCCTATTGGCACCAAGTACCTCCTGTAGGTCTTTAATCACACAGAAACAGAGTTATAATCCTCCAGCTCTCTGTGTTTGCACATCAATAATATTATTCATGTCTCCCGACTATCAAGGCAATAAGGAAAGGACATTCTTTTGGTCTGGTATCTTCTTTCTGAAATGAAATATGAAAGCTTTGATTTCCATAGGAATAAAAGATTAACCATATGTCTTTCCCTGTTTCTGACACTATTAATTATACACATACACTTCAGATCATTGACTATTGGAAGTACAAGGAATAGCATGTTTCAAAGTGTTCAGAAATGCCCTAGCATGTGGGAGTTTTTTCTGTCCTGAACAGTAGCCAGTCCAAACGGGAGAAAATGCTAATGCATGTAATTAATTCTTTCCTGTCTGTGGCAATAAAGGCCAAATTCCTCAGCTGGAATCAACAGGTTAAATATTCCTCTTATGGGAATTTTCTAGCAAAATACTCCTTGTAAGGCAGGCTCTAAATGCTAATTTAAAGATGTGGAACAAGTAGAAGAAACAAAGGGTATGTGGGGTAGTTGAGTGGAGAAAGGAATACTGCAATACTGCAAAAGGAAATTCAGTTCCAATCCTTACTGCATTTCTATCATGGTGCAACTGCTTGCAAGACTCTACATAACCTATAAGAAGTCAAGAAAGAGGAAAAATATCTAGTTTAACATCATAAGACCAGTCTAAAAGCAATGAGAAAAGTGCCTATCAGATCAGACTTAATCTCTCTTGTCTTGCCACCTGTCTAAGGCAACACCTGGTTCAGGGTGTTTCAGAAGAAGGTATGCAATACCTGTGAGCTTCACATGCTCACAGCTCAGCTTGCATCCCACCTACCTATTTTAGCTTTAAGTTGGCACATGCCCTGAAGCATGAGACTGTATTTCCCTAATTTAATTTTATCCTATCTAATACTGGATTATCAGTTTTGAAAACTTCAGGGAAAATTTTGGCTCACAAAACTCTACTGTAAATAGTTGACTTAGTTCAGCAAATATTAGACACTGCAGAAAGCAAATGGTGTTTGGGATTCTGACAGATGAACTCTGGCAAATTGAGCTAGAGTGGTTTGCAAGTTTATTACCCAAACTCTCTCTGTTAGGAGCCCTCCTGCTGCATCAATATGTACTGGAGAACACCAGCACTCCTTCACTAATTAACTGCCAAGCCCAAACCTCATTAAGAAAACCCTGGTCTTCTGAGCTGCTATGGTAGACTGTGATGTGAAGCCTTCTGCCAAGCTTGTAATGGATCATAGGATAAGAGCGGGAAACAG
The DNA here is from genome assembly GCF_015220805.1 of Pogoniulus pusillus. NCBI lineage: Eukaryota > Metazoa > Chordata > Aves > Piciformes > Lybiidae > Pogoniulus > Pogoniulus pusillus. Next base: position 8,154,362 of record NC_087284.1, on the reverse strand, counting down.
GAAGGTAACTTCTCACACTCTCACCCTAGAGCTTGCCTGTAGGAACAATTCAGCTCCAGTAACTGAGCATACTTAACAAGGACGATCCCAATCTAAAAATCTAATTCTAAATAATTGTTAGAGTTTTCAAGTCATGTCTAAGCAAAAGACCTGAAAATTGTCACTATTAAATTGCCTGCATGGCACAGATGTGCAGAATGCCACTGTGTTATGGATGTGTAATGTCCCAGATACAGCAAGACTGGAATAGAAACAGCAATGGAATGTCATCCCCTGCTCACCCAACAGCCAGCACACTCTTCACCAGCTTCAGTTTTACAGCCCAGTCCTTGGGCCCTATACTGCCTGGCACACTTGCATCTTCCCCCTCCCCCCAAGTTGCTGCCCTTTGTAGTGATAGGGCTGGCAGGAATCGAGCAAAACTAGAAGTGAGTAGATTCAAACTGGATGTTTGGAAGTTCTTCACCATGAGGGTGGTGAGACATGGGAACAGGCTGCCCAGTGAGGTGGTGGAAGCCCCATTCCTGAAGGTCTTGAAGGCCAGGCTGGATGCAGGTCCAAGCAACCTGATCTAGTGTGAGTTGTCCTTACCCATGGCAAGGGAGTCAGAGCTGGATGATCCTTGAAGTCCCTTCCAGCCCTGACAATTCTATGATTTTTTGATTCTCTGTAGCCGCACAGCTCCCTGCTGGGGTGGTTCTCAGAGACAAACAGTTGCTCTGAAGAGCAAGTTGTAACAGCAACATGCTCCTGACAGGGCACTGCCTACAGAAGAAACATTTTGAGATATTTGCAGGAAAAGCTTTATAAGAGAGTTCTGATTTTTTTATAATGGTTTCCATTTTCTTAATAGTTTGGACAAGCTAGAGTTTATATGGACCACTGAATATAACTTCTGCCTACTCTTTTCCTTCAGTATTTTACACCTCTTCTGTTAATGGCGTATGAGTACCACTAATGCCTTAGAAAAAGACCCATTTGCAATGTTTTGGGTGTTTTCTGTCAGTGGTCTAGGCTGGAATTTTTCCAGCTGGCTACTGCATGTAGACTGTCTGCCAAGTAGGCATTTAAAAGCCATATTGACTTTAATACAGACAAAACCTGTTGTCAGCTTTGCCATCAAATAGAGGCAGGCACCTTCTGAATCTGCCTCCAACAGAGGAAAGTGATTTTGAGGTCCCAGGCTGTTGAAGCTACAGGCATCAATCTACCAAACTATCTACTTAGCACAACTCTGATGGTTATGCTGTGATTACCTCTTCTGACAAGTACATATTACCAGTGGTTTCCTTCACTCAGAATTAAGGAATTCTGCAATATGGGAAGTAAAATAGGTGGCCCTGGAGAATGCAGAATCTTTATGGCTCTCTTTTTTGTATTGCTCAGAAGTGTATTAGTCACACTGCAGGAAGCGTGTGGAAGATATGCTGCTCCTTGGGGAACTTACAGCCTCACCGAAGAAGAGAACAAATAAATACAGGCAAAGGAAGAAGAAGAATACAAGAGGAAGGATACAGCCTAGGTAGGGAGATTGATAAATATTTCATAACACAAGCATAGAGTGGAACTTGTCCTGCTTTCAGCTGGTGGAGATTTATAGATAAGATTATAAAAAATAAGGAAGACTTTGCTGGCTCTAATCAATGGTTCATTTAGCCCAGGATTCTTTTTCAGTGGTGGGAATACATGATGCTACTTAAAGGACACAAGCTTGGCCACTTTCTGCCGTCTATACGTAAAGCCACAGGGCACCACAATGCTCATCTATTCTGACCTCTACAACAAAAAACTACAGAGCCTCATTGAATTAATTTTTATTTGAACTAGAAGGCAGCATCACACACCTCAATGGCAATCTGCTGCTTAACAGTAGCTGTGGATTTACTCAGAGATCTTTGTGGCTTTGTTTTCCTCTCCTTTATTATGTTTGAAATGTTAATCTGCTTCCTTTTCTTAGTAAGTTACCATCATCAACATCAACACTTGTTTTTTGTTTTTTACCTTTCACAACTCAGCAATAGAAAGAAAAAAAGACCTATCATAAAACCTCAGGCATCAAATGACAGAGCTAATTCCCTGATAGCAAAAGCTGGGAAAGGGAAGGGCAGAGATTCCCTACATCTGGAATGCTTTTTGAGCCCAATGTCCATCATATTCCTAGTATCCAGCCTAGTCTTAAAGACCTCCAGGAATGCAGCTTCCACCGCTTCCCTGGGCAATCTGTTCCAGTGTCTCACCACCCTCATGATGAGCAACTTCTTCCTAACATCCAATTCAAATCTACACACTTCTTGTTTTGTTCCATTCCCCCTAGTCCTGTCACTACTTGATGTCTAAAGAAGTCCCTCCCCAGCTTTCTTGTAGGCCTCCTTCAGATACTAGAAGGCCACAATAAGGTCTCCTTGGAGCCTTCTCTTCTCAAAACTGAATAACCTCAACCGGAACATCTTTTGCTTACAGCTCTATGTCCATCATATTCCTAGTATCATAAAGTAATTCTTATCTGTTGGTTTGGAGAAGGGGTATTTCACCTCTATTTCTGTATGCCTATGTTTTATATATTTTATGTCTCTGTTTTGTGAATCTTTCTGTATGTCTGTGCCTGTATTATTTTTGTCTTTGGGTTTTTGCTGTTTGTTTTTGTTTGGTTGGTTGGGGTTTTTTTGTGTTTGGGATTTTTTTATTGTTTTAGTTTTGGTTGTTTGGTTTTGGTGGGTTTTGCTTTTTGCCTTTTTTATTAGTGTTTTGTGTCAACGGCTACTTAAATACTGGTGGGGTAGTTCAGCAACAGATGTACACATTGAGGGAGGTAATTCACCCCCTCTACTCCACTTTGATGTGATCCAGCCTTAAGCATTGCATCCAGTTCTGGAGCCCGTATTACAGGAAGGATATGAATGTGCTGGAGTGTGTCCAGAGAAGGGCCATGAGGATGATCAGAGGGCTGGAGTACCTCTACTATGAAGACAGACTGAGGGAATTTGGGTTGTTCAGTCTGGAGAAGAGAAGGCTCCAAAGAGACCTTATTGTGGCCTTCCAGTATCTGAAGAGGGCCTACAGGAAAGCTGGTAGGCGAGTTTTTAGGATGTCAGGTAGTGACAGGACTAGGGGGAATGGAGCAAAACCAGAAGTGGGTAGATTCAGACTGGGTGTTAAGAAGAAGTTCTTCACCATGAGGGTGATAAGAAACTGGAACAGACTGCCCACGGAGGTGGTGGAAGCCGCATTCCTGGAGGTCTTTAAGATCAGGCTGGATGTGGCTCTGAGCAACATAATACAGTGTGAGGTGTCGCTGCCCATGGCAGGGGAGCTGGAACTAGATGACCTCTGAGGTCACTTCCAGCCACAATTCTGTAATTCTGTGATACATAATGTTAACATCCTTAGGGAAGTTTACTGCTTCTACTAAGCCCACAGAAAAGGACTATGCATTCCCCAACCAACTCTGAGAACTGTGTGCCAGATCCTTGTTTGATGTAAACTGGCTTAGCTCCTTTGAGGTAAATGAAGCCTGGTGAGTAATGGCAGCTGAGGCACTTAAGACACACCAAATGAAGTGTTACACAGAAATGCACAGTGCACAGAAGCATTGCAATCCCTTTACGAAAGAGTAATAAACATCTGAAATGATTTTCTGCAGATATCTGTGATTATCTCAGGGAAATTCTTCACCCTGCAGTTTGCAGAACTTCTCTAAGTTTTCCCTCTTTCTCATTTGTTTTTATACTCCAGTACTGAATATAGACACTGAACAGAAAGGGGGCTATTTTGATAAAATTCCTCATCAAACTGTAAAGCAAGTGAGAGGCGACATAACCTTTGCTCTCTCAGTGACTTTCCAAAACAGCCACGTAGCATAAACAACCCAGGAAAAACTATTTTGTCCCCAACAAAGTAAATCAAACAACTTGAGAAACTGTTATAACATTTCAGCTCGGTCATGAATCACTAGATGCAACCCCAAAGTATTTATAGTTTCTTTGATGGGTTTACACTTCTTTTCTAGATGTGAGAAAAAAACCCAAACTTCTGTAACCTGGAAATAATAGAATTAATGATATTATCTAGTTGATTGTATAATTAATATAATTGAATCACTGTTCAGCTCTATCTGAACATTATTGCTTAGATTTTTCAGTAGTCTTTGCACTTCATCTCAATGTTCTGATTTGTACTTTGGAGAGGATGGTGCTGGTCTCTTCTCACAGGTAGTTAGTGACAGAACAAGAAGGAATGGCCTCAAGCTGCAACTGGGTAGGTTTAGACTGGACATTAGGAAAAATTTTGGACAGGCATTAGAACGGGCTGCCCAGGGAGGTGGTGGAGTCACCAATCCTCAATATGTTTAAAAGTTGTCTGGATGTGGTGCTTGGGGATATGGTTTAGGGTGAATCTTGTAGAGTAGGTTTATCAGTTGGACTTGGTGATCTTGAGGGTCTTTTCCAACCTGAATGTTTCTGTGATTCTGTGAAAGTATCACAAAGGCCCCAGCAACAGCCATCCTAGTGGAGAAGGTTCAAATGCCAACATGTCTTTCAATGGCTCAAGCTACTCAGACTTTCTCTCTTCTTTCTACTCTAGGTGATTTAATTAGAAATGTGTATGTATACAGATTTTTTTTTGCAGTTGTTAGTTTCAAGGCAGCAACACTCATATGAAGCCCTGCTATCAGTTTTCCTCTTCATGTCATCCCCATGTTTATGGCTGCTGAATCTGTAACATTTTGCCATTTGGATTTTAGCCTTCTGCTCAAAACAAAAGAGGAGGGTTTGCCTTAGGGTTTACATAGTCTCTGCTAACTGTGGAAAAGCTGCAATGAATTCAAGGTTTGGATCTTTGCAGCTGTCTCTGTCATGGGGAGGATATACAAAATTACTGGCTCCTGCCTATTGCAAGGCTGCAGTGCATCATTTGGATCGCAGGGCCACGGTCCCTTGGAGCTCAGCATTACATGTTGAGTCCTTGGGAAATCCATTAAAAAATGGTAGGGCTCTCTGTCTAGCTATGAGCCAGGTTGGTGCTGGGTTTTAAATCATTTTAGACTTGTGGTGACTGTGGAGACATTCCAGTCACATAATTAATCTACTAAGAGAAGAGCTGTAGAAAGCAGTTGAGCTGCAAGCTCCAAATGAGAAAGCTGCAATCTGTTGTTCACTGGTAAGTCTGCACATGAGTGGCATCCCAACGCAAGATTCAGCTGCATGCAGTGGTGTGACACAAGGATGAGAAGAAAACCATGAGAGAAAGTCCTTTGCTCTTCCCTTTCCTTAGGAATGGGCCCCTGGCAGGCTCTGATGGGTCTGGTGAATGCCACAAAACTGTTAGTGTGCTGAAATGACAGAAAGCATTCAGTGGGACTGGGGAAGTGCTAGTTACATGCCAAATACCAGTAGCCATGGTGGCTCATATGCTGCCTCTTGGCTCTGGTAGCTCACTGAGGATTGGTGAGGACAGGTTTCTTAGCAGGAACTGCTGGTAGTGCAGTGGAAAACAGCAACCTTGGAGGCTGGAGCTGGTCCTGCTTTTAAACTGACTTTTTATCTGTGGCCAAATGTCTTCTCCACTGACCAGAGCACAACAGAATTTCTCTAATGAGAATATATTAATGCTAGCAAATTCCCATCTAGTCAGCCATGCTCAGAAATTGGCTATTAGCTTTTTGTTTAGATTTCTTATTTAAAAAATGAAAATGCAATACCCTTGTCTAAAACTCAAGGCATGAACGTACAAGACATTTTAATAAGTGTGCTAATGTTCTTATTACAAACCTCTTGGTGCACCAAAACAAAAGCCTTTCCTCACAACTCAATTATTTCCATTCACTCCATCTGCACAGAAAGGCCAGAAAAATACAGGAGCTTAAGCACATTTGGAAAATCATTGATTTGGAGTACTGTCAGATCAGGGTTGGAGCAGTGAATCTCAAAGGCCTTTCACTCTGTGGAGGAATTATGTCCTCCACAGCCTGTCCCACTTTTCTTTCTAAACCTTGGTCTGTTGGTTAAAGCAGATCTGGCAATTTTATTTCCAACAGGGGTAGACACAGGAAGAGAGAGGGAAGACCTTGGTGGCATCCAAGACTTAGGCAAACTGTGTAGGTCCTTATTTGCTGTACAGACAAGTGATTGGCCAAGAAACAAAGTGGAAGGCAAAGCAAGATCTGTGTCTTATGACAACTGTATTGCTTTTCTCCCCTGCAGGCATTGAACAACACTTATTGTAGCACTTTTGGGAGACTTTGAAGTTCCTTTACTTCTAATTGCAGAACTTGTGTCATTTGGGGAATTTGAAAACAGCCTCTTTTCATCTTTTCCAACAGTCAAATGTTACATGTTAACATTTCATTCCACAGATGATGAATTCAGATACAGAAATGATTGGCATTTCGTTCCACATGCTGCTGTTTTTTTCTCAGCTAAAAGACACCTATTTGAGCCCAGACGCTGCCACTCTGCTAGTCTCCTGCCCCATCACTGGTGGTCTTTTGTTTCCAGACACAATGTGGCATTTGGACCCTTCTGCACCTGAGCTGCGGTGCTCGTGCCAGGTGCTCCTGAAAACAGGCTGGGAGAATATGCCTGGAGCTGCCATCCCTCTCCAGGATTTGCCACTGAACAAAGCAAGGATTGAGTTTGATAGCCAGTGTGGGAGCAGTGGGGCAAGGACGTGTTTCTTCTGCTGAGATAGGTTGTAACAGAGCAAAATGTGGGTATGAGTAGAACGTAAATAAAGAAAGAAATAATAAATTGCAAAATCAAGTCCTGTAATGAAAAAATAAATAATCTAGATTGAATGTCTTAGAGTGTCAAAGCCTGATTTATTAGCAATTCTGGCTGACCATTATTATTATTAGGTGAGCAACTTGCAGTGATTTTTCACCTGGTGCTCTGCAAATTAACTGTGCTACAGGATGAATGCAGGAGATTGGTGTTTATTGTTTTATGAAATTATACAGTAGGTAAAAATTCACTTGGAACATCACCACCATCACTTTGCAGTTTTATGACCTATAGCGCATCTGACACACAGTAGTGCTGCTGCTCAACACAGATGAACAACAACATCAGTACCACTGGTCATTTGGAGCAGTGAATAACAGCAACAGGAGGAGAGCCAATATTTGTTTCAGGTTGGCAGAGAAATCCACTTACCTGCAGGTTATTCTCATGTTTATTCCATGTGGAAGAGCGGAGGAAAGCTTTAGCTTTTCTGACACATTATATGCTAATGTTTTCCACGCCAAAATTCTGAGCCAGGTATCCTAATTATGCACTAATTCCCTCCCAGCTACTCCCATTACAGTGACAGGTGAACTGCTGGCCATGTTTATTTGCACTCCTCAAACACAGTGCAACTATGACCCTGAGTAAAAAAAAAGGCATTTGCATATGCAGAAGAAGCCGGTGGCAACTGGGATTCTAGTTTAGCTCTTGTTGTAGTAAATGACATTACTGCACAGCCCAAATATTTCTTTTATGTCAGATTCTACTTACTGGTTTCCATTTCCTAGAGCCAATACAGGAATCAATCATGTCAAAAGGAGAATTCAATACAAAAATCCTTTATGGCATAAGCTTAATTATAGATATATTTTCTTTTGTAAAAATAGAAGAAATCCAAGCATTAGAGCCCTTTACAGATCTTCCTATACAATCTGAAGTAGCTCTATCTATATACAAAAAATTATGATTGAACTTCTTTGACTCCTTACATAAAAAGAAAAAAAACATGGGAAAGGCCTGGAAACATTTTGTCCTCAGCAAAATCACTGCACAATGTCCTCTTAACTGCACTGACAGAAAAGGAAAAGCACTGCAAATTAACTATGAGACTGCAAGGTTTCAAAATCTTGATGTCCTTCCTGCAACTCATTGTTTTAGTCACTAAAGCCCACATATTGAAATTGATTGAGAAAAACACTGGGAACTGATCTGTCCCTGGTGTCTTCATATCAAATGAAACTATTTTTTCAGTCTCTTAATTATCTATCTAATGAGCTAGGCTGGAGAACAATGTTTCATATGAGTTTTGCTGGAAGATAGTGCAAGTGTTGGTGCCTTCTGTGCAAGGACGGGAAAAGGGCTCACCTTAAGCTGGATTCCAATCTCCTTACTTTGTAAGTGTGAACTAAGTGCATATGAACTACTACTGTCATGAAGCAGAGCATCAGAATCTAGCCCAGCACAAGATACATATTCTACATGATGCTACTAAAACTTTTCTGGTAGAATTTCTTTGAATCATAAGATAGTTTTAGATTTAGAGCTCAAGAAAAATAAGAAATTATGCAACTCAATATGCTGTGAAATGGCAGATTTTAAGGGGTGAAAACAAAATCTTTGCAACAGCTCTCAGTTAAAATCTCCTATGTGCATATTTTTAGAAAGAGCCTACTTCACTTTTGAAAATACCAGAAAATTAAGGTTTAATATAATCTGAAGGGCAACATCTACTATATTAATTCCTCTACACAACTTTCTCCCCTTCTTGTTTAATTTTCCCCACTTTTCATATCCAGATTATAATTTAAGAATTCCCCTGCCATTCTCAAAGCAGTAACTCAACCCTAAACAGTTTCCTTCTCATAGCATGTAGATAGCAGTGATGGAGTATGAACTTTTACCTCCACTGTTTTGCTTGCCCTTTGTAGGACTTTCTGTGGAACAGCTAGTTCCTTGCACAATCATGCCCTCACAATTCCCTAAAGACACAAGGCAGGATTTTAATATCTTAATTTCAAAGCTGCCCATCCATCCTAGACAAGGTACCGAATGAGCACTGTGCCTGCTACGTGTGGATCTATGTCAGTGGTGGTTAAGTTAGACTTGGCAGAAAAGGCACTTAAAATTATAGCTTGTGCCCAGACTTTGCCTAGGTTTGGTTCCCATCCCACCTCACCCCAAGGTGTTCTATCAGCATAGCCTTGGCTATGACAGCAGGCAAATACATCCCAGATTTATTTGGATAAACCTGCTCACGAGAGCAAGAGTAGAAAAAAGGCAAATGTCGTAGTGCTTTGTTATCTTCTCTACGAAGTTATTATCAGTAAGGGACAGTGCACAAGATCAATGTTTTTTCTGAACAGAAATTGGAAGTACTCACTGCCCAATTAATTTGTGCCTTTCAATTCCTGTTACCATTAATGCTGGATACAACATTGCCAAGTGTTTGTTACTGTGCTTTTTTCCCCCTTGTTACTGTGCTTTTTTCCCCCTGGAGAGCTGGGTGGATGCAAACTTCATGAAGTTCAATAAGTACAAGTACAGGGTCCTGCATAACAACAGGCACCCAGTACAAATTGTGGGCTGCCCTGCTGGGAAGCAGGAATCCTGGTGCACAGCAAGTTCTGCATGGGACAGCAATGTGCCCTTGGGGCCAGGAGAACCAATGGCATTCTGGGGTGCATCAGGAAAAGTGTGTCCAGCAGGTCTAGGGAGGTTATTTTCCTCTTCTACTCTGCCACAGTGAGACCACACTTAGAATACTGTGTCCAATTTTGAGCACCCCAGTTCAAGAGAGACAGGGACCTGCTGGAAAGATTCCAGTGGAGAGGCACAAGGATTACTGGAACAACTCCCCTACAAAGAGAGTCTGAGAGACCTGGGGCTGCTTAGTCTGGAGAAGAGAAGACTGAGAGGGGATATCATCAATGTGTATAAATATCTGAGGGTTGGGTGTCAAGTGGATGGGGCCGGTATCTTTTTGGTGGTTGTGGTGGGCCTGATAGGTCAAACATGGGCTTATCCATGCCCTGGCTTGTCCAGATATGTTTCCCTGCTCCCCCTACTTCTGTGCTGGGGGGAGGCAACCGTAGGAGGGGAAGGTGAAAGCCCTGGCTTCACCTAATATGGTGAGGCTTGGTAAAGTGCCATTCTGATTGGCAAATCTATGTCCAATGCTCCATTAGTCTTGAGACTTCTAGCTAAGTCTAGAAGCAAATTCTTGGCTCAACTACCTGTCCACCAACATCTGTACAGCTCTGACAACACCTGCTGAAGCAGGCTGGAAAATGACAACAGTCTTAACTGTAGACACTAGTAACACATGCCACATGCTAAAGATAATGCTGACGCAAAATTCACCATTAATCTTCTTTTAAAGCCTCTTTGAGAGCAAACATAAAGTAACACCAAATATGTAACTAGAACAACTGAATGATTACTTTTATACATTCAGTTAAATGGGAAAGGACTTGGTTAATAGCACTCTGGGCTACTGGCTACTAGTTGTTCACATTGAAACTGATCCAGCTCCATGCAGGATAACACCAAACAGTAGACAGGCTAGATTATGAGCTCTTCCCGCCTGCCACCCCAATACTGAATACCATTTCCATTCTGAATTACAGTGACAACACAAAATAAAAAGCTAAAAGTGGAAGTGAAGAGCTCTGCAAGTTTTCTTTCATTTAAATGTGTCAATGAAGTCAGCTTTTGCATGGAGTGACAACTTAACTTTGCTCCTCTGAGCTGCCACAAAGTCTTGTGCAAATTCTAATTCTGATTCATGCAGTCCTGTTCTCCAGCCTGCTTTGGTCCCTCTGGCTTGACTACATTTTAGTCAGGGGTTACACTGCCTCATTATAGCGGAGAAATGGAACAGAGCAGAAGGAAGTGTAGCTGTTCAGTGCAGAGATTAATTGAATTTCCACTGAATGCATTAATTTGGCTTAAGCATATGGTAGAATTAGGTAACTATGATTCTAGCCTTTTGAGTTACTAAACTGTTCCTGGCCCTGTTCACCAGCAGGGTGATGAAGCAAATCACCTCAGAGGAGACACGCTTCTAAGCATTTCACAGGTCACACTACAGCAAAAATAAGTTCTCTGGGCCTTTTTCTTTGCATTCTGTCACTAGACTATCTTTAGGTTAATGCTTTCCTCTGCTTCTGCACCTGCCTCTGTGATGGCCTCTTACTGTGGCTCTTTCACTTCCCTTTTCCTGCTCCACACGTTCAATTCTCCTCCATCCGCACCAGCACACCCCCCCATTTCTCAGGGATGCATCAGAGAAGTAGTGACAGCAAGTCCAAAGGCAATGAAGGAGAGTTCAGGGCCGTGGGATGACTAGTTAAGGCATTGAGAGCACAAGCAGTGCTCTTCTCTATCCCTCCAGCTGAGGAAATGATGAGGGAACACACAGGAAGAGTCAGCAGATCAATGCCTGGCTCTGAGCCTGGTGTAATTGACAGAACTTTGGGTTCTTTTACCATGGTTTGATTTACTGGACACCAGGCCTGCTGGAAACAGATGGGATACACCTATCTCAAAATCGTGGGAAAAAATCCTACCCCAGGAGCTAGCAGGGCTCATGGAAAGAGCTTTAAACTAGATCTAAAGGGGGAAGGGCAAGAAATTGGGCTTGCAAGAAATAAGCCCGAGGGCAGCACAGCAGTGTTTGAAGGATAGTGTGCCAGCAAGGAAAAAAAGAGGACTAAGTAGAATCTCTATCATTTAGTGGATGCATGAAGGAACATAATGATCAACGAAGAGGAAAGGTTTAGGGACTGAATACCTCTTTTGCCTCAGTCTTTAGCATTAGGACTGGTTGTCCACTGGATACCCAGCTCCCTGAGCTGGAAGGTAGAGATGGAGAGCAGAAGGAAGCCCCCATAATCCAGGATGAGATGATTAGCAACCTGCTGCACCATTTAGAAATACTCAAGTCTATGGGGGCAGATGGCACACACCTGAGGATACTGAGAGAGCTGCTGGAAGTGCTCATCAAGCCACTTTCCATCATTTACCAGCAATCCTGGCTAACTGGAGAGGTCCCACTTGGCTGGAGATTGGCAAACGTGATGCCTATCTACAAGGAGGGGTGAAAGGAGGACTGAAGAACTGCAGACATGTCAGTCTCACCTTGGTGCTGTGGAAGGTCACAGAGCAGACCATCCTGAATACTATTATGCAGCACATATAGGGCAACTGGGTGATGACCCAGTCAGTATTGGTTCACGAAGGGCATAACAAGATGACCCACTTAGTGGACTAGAGAAAGGCTGTGGATGGTGTTTATCTGGACATTACTAAAACATCTGACACTATTTCCCACAACATCTTTCTGGAGAAACTGGCTACATGTGGCTTGGAAGGATGAACACTTCAATGGGTAAAAAAGTAAGTCTGGATGGCCAGGCCCAAAGACTGGTAGTGAACGGAGTCAAATCCATATGTTGTTATGTTATTCAGGACTCAGGATTGGGGCCAGATATTTATTAATAACCTGGATGAGGGAATCGAGTGCACCCTCAGTAAGTTTGCAGGTGACACTAAACTAGGAGGGACTGCTGATCCTCTTGTTGGTAGAAAGGCTCTGCAAAGGGACCTGAACAGTCATACGCAATTCAACAAGGCCAAGTTCCAAGTCCTGCACTTTGGCCACAACAACTCCATGCAACGCTACAGGCTTGGGGCAGACTGGCTGGAAAGCTGCCTGGCAGAGAAAGACCTGGGAGTGTTGACTAAGAGATGACTGAATAGGAGCCATCCAGACAGGGGATGGCCAAGAAGGGCAAGAGCATCCTGGGCTGTATCAGAAATGGCGTGACCAGCCAGACTAGGGAAGTGATTGTTTCCCTGTACTCAGCACTGGTGAGCCCATACCTTGACTACTGTGATTGATTTTGGGGCCCTCATGACAGGAAAAACATGAGGTGCTGTAGCAGGGTCTAGAGAAGTACAACAAAGCTGATGAAGGGTCTAGAGAACAGGTCTGATGAGGAGCAGCTGAAGGAATTGGGGTTGCTTAGTCTGGAGAAAAGGATGCTCAGGGAAGACATTATCATTCTCTACAACTACCTGAAAGGAGAGTGTAGCAAGGTGGGTGTTTGTCTCTTCTTCCTAACAACAAATGATAGGACAGAAGGAGTTGCTCTTGCTGGCCTTGAGTTCCACCATGGGTGTTTTAGTTTGGATATTAGCAGAAAGTGCTACCAAATGCTGGAATAGGCTTCTAGAGAGGTTCAGCTTTCTTGATTTGAACATGAAACCAAGTAACACAACCCTTACTCATCTTTTCCAATAGCTGAAGAACTTGAGTCCCACATAATCACACAGGCCAGTCATTTGTGGCTGTGTCTAACAGTAAATTGCATAGGAAATAAATAGTTACTAGGGACTGAATGTGCTTAGGCTACATGAGCTGTCACAGTGCTATGCTACTAAATTCTCTCAATCTCTAACACATAGTGACCACAAAGTACCCATTAGGAATAGCTTATGGTAAATTCCAGTTCCCAGAACTTGGCTGGGTGTTATTTGAGAGGACTGGAAATGGGGCAAAAGCCAGTAAGGTGATGTCCTAACAAATCAAGAGTACATATCATTGCTTTTCAGTGTTCAGAAACATCCCTCAGCAGTATTTTACTAATGTAAACTTAGGCTGTGTTTGTCTTCCAAGTCAATGAAGCAACTCCACCGTCCCTGTATCTTTGGTTGTTTACACAGATTGAAGTCTATTCAAAACAAGACAAGAATCTGTTATATTCCTTGCACTCTTATCATGCATGTATTTCCCAGTATGGCTCTTATTGTTGGTGTCTAAATCAAGAAGATGATTTATAGTTTATTTAACATGTGTATTAAAATAGTGATAGAAAGTAAAATCTTTCAATGAGTAAGTATAAAGATAAGCAAGCTTATGGGATCCCACTGTGCTGAGTGCTGTGCAAACCTACAGAGTGAGACAGCCTCATGGAGATTACAGAGAGCTCTCTTTACATTGGCAGAAACCTTCAAGCAGCAGGGATGTGCCACGTGCAAACAGAATTAATGACTTGAGAAAGAACATGTAACAGGTCAGTAGCAGAGATGGGTCAAAGACAATGACTTGAAGGCTGCAGTAGATGTCAAGTGGAGGACAAGCCCATGGAGCACTGTCACTGCAAATCAGGCATTGGGCTGCTTCAGGGGGAGTCTGAGGAAAGCTCTTACCCACATCTGCTCAGCACTGATGAGGTTGCCCTGACATGCTGTGTCTAGTCCTGGGCCTCCCAGCTTGAAAGGAATGTGGAGAAACTGGAGAGTGTCTTGCAGAGAACTATCACGACAGGCATGAACCACGGACATATGTCCTACAAGGACAGGTGAAGAGGTATGGTACAAAGTCTGGTGAGGAAGAGAATATGAAGCAATATGGTACAAGCCTATGTTTACTTGAAGAGAGGTGTGAGGATGCCTGACCTGCACTTCTTTCATTGTCAAGAGATGGTATAGTAAGAGCTGGAAGTCACACACTGTGGCTTGAGTGGGTTGGATTAAGACAACTTTAGGGAAAAAAGCCTTTTTCATTAGGAGAAAGCTACCAGGCTAGCAGGAGAGGCTACCAAATGTCTGCCTCTGGAAGTTTGCAAGGCTTAACTAGAAAAAGTAACTGCTAACCTGACCTACTGCTGGCATCACCTGACTTTGTGTGGAAGTGAGCTGGATGGACTTGATGATCACTGCTCTTTCTGTAATGGAAAATGCACACATACTAGTTCTGGCCACAAAACTTGTGCAGAAATAAGTCGCATCACCAAATTATTTTGCTTAGAAAAGACCACTGAATCCAACTGTCAACATAACACCACCACGGCCATTAATCCATGTCTGGAAGTGCCCAATCTACATGCTTTTAAAACACCTCCAGGCATAGAGACTCCAACATTCCCTGGGCTGATTTCAAAGCCTGACCACTCTTTCAGTAAAGGTACTTTTCCTAATATTCAACCTAACTCCCCCGGCACAGCTCAAAGCCATTTCATGTCATCCTATCACTTTATTACTCTATTCCACTTCAGTGTACATTTGATAAACAAAGGTAACTATTCTCATAGTTACTTTCTCTGATTGGATTTATACTCTGCCCTGCCAGAGCAGCAGTGGTGTTAACATTTTGGAGAAGTGTATTCTGATCACTATTAGAGAAGATTTCTTTCCTATTCCAGGAAATTTACTTTATCTGCAGTCTGATACTGAAGGTCATCACATACTCAATCTGTTTTTTCCTTTCTAATAAGCGATACACAATTGCCATTTTCATCTTTACAGGCTCATTTTGCATTCCTTTTATGAAAAGAGAATATGACCTCAAGGAGATCCAAATTTTGCCTATATGCACAAAAAAATACTTGAATCTGCTGACAAATATATGTCAGGACTTCATAAGGACTTGGTAGGCACTGATGGCAGAATATATTTGACAAGATTAATCACAGACCAACTCATGGAACTATTAGCCAAACTGCACAAGTATGAGTGAAAAGCACTTACACCCAAAATAATTTAATAGAAATACTGTTGCTAACACAGCACAGTCCACTAAAGATAAAAGACAGTGACTGGTCAAAGACAAGAGCACAGCCAAGCATTTAATCCACTAACTATGCAACTTCCAATCTGGTCATGGTGTGTCAGACAACCACACAATCACAGAAGGTTAGGGGCTAGAAGGAGCCTCGAAAGATCACCCAGTCCAACCTCCCCTGCCAGAGCAGGATCACCTATAGCAGACCACACAGGAATTCATCCAGGTGGGTTTTGAATATCTTCAGAGAGGGAGACTCCACAATCCCCTGGGCAGCCTGCCTCTTCCAGTGCTCTGTCATCCTCCCAGGGAAATATTTTTTCCTCACATTTACATGGAACTTCCTACGTCTTAACTTCCACCCATTGCTCCTTGTCTTGTCATTGGGCATCGCTAAGAAAAGGCTGACTCCCTCTTCTTGGCACTCACCCCTTACATATTTATAAACATGAGGTCACCTCTCAGTCTCCTCTCCTCCAAGCTAAAGAGCCCCAGCTGCCTAAGTCTCTCCTCGTAAGGGAGATGTTCCACTCCCTTCATCATTTTCGTGGTTCTGCACTGGACTCTTTCAAGCAGTTCCCTGAGGTCCTTCTTGAACTGAGCGTCCCAGAACTGGACACAATATTCCAGATGCAGCCTCACGAGGGCACAGTAGAGGGGGAGGAAAACCTCTCTCACAGTCATTCTAATACACCCCAGGATGGCATTGGCCTTCTTGGCCACCAGAGCACATTGCTGGCTCGTGGTCAACCTTCCATCCACTAGGACTCCCAGGTCCTTTGTCCCTTTACTGCTCTCCAGGTCAGTCCCCAACATATACTGATTTATGGAGTTGTTCTTTCCCAGGTGCAAGACTCTACACTTGCTCTTGTTGAGCTTCATGAAATTTCTCCCTGCCCAACCCTCCATCCTGTCTAATCTCCCTAAACAGTGATTTGTATGTTTGAAGAAATGGTACCACAGCATGGCCCAGCTCCCAGTCCTGCTTTGCTGGAGATATCAGCATCCAACACCGAGTACATGACAAAGCATGCAAAAGCTGCTTGGTATTATCTCATTGTTAAGGCACACCATAAACTCAGTATTGGCTTCTTTCATGCCTCTCACGTAGGATGCCCCCCATTATCTGGGAGTCCTGACAGACAACAGGATGACGAGCCAGCAGTGTGCCTTTGTGGCCAAGAAGGCCAATGGCAATCTGGGATAAATTAAGAGAAGTGTCGCCAGTAGGTCAAGGGAGGTTCTGTTCCCCTTCTATTCTGCACTTCTAAGGCTTCACCTGGAGTACTGCATCCAGTTCTGGGCAATTCAGATCAGGAAGGAGAATGAACTACTGGAAGGAGTCCAGTGCATGGCTGCGTGGAACGTCTATCAAATGAGGAAAGGCCGGGAGAGCTGGGTCTCTTTAGTTTGGAGAGGAGGACACTGAGGGGGAATCTTATTAATTAAGGGGAGTGTGTCAGGCAAATGGGATCAGACTCTTCTTAGTGGCCCCCAGTGACAGGACAAGAGGTAATGGACACAAACCTGAATGCAGGAAGTTCCACCTAAACAAGAGAAGGAGCTTCTTTACTTTGAGGGTGGCAGAGCACTGGAACAGGCTGCCCAGGGACGTGGTTGAATCGCCATCCCTGGATGTGTTTAAAAGCTGTCCAGATGTGATCCCCGAGGATATGGCAGATCAGACTTAATGGCTGGACTCAATTACATTGAAGGTCCTTTCCAAACTAAATAATTCTGTTATTCTATGGTTGGTGTTACCTAATGCTCTGCATATTTGTTTCATTCTGCTTTGTATTAGTCTACACATATATAGTCTTGTTATTGTAAGAGAGCTGCTCTGCTTGGCTCCTCATGGAACCAGAGGTTATGCATTTACCTAAGTGCATGTCCTGTCTCTGTCTCCCCAGTACTTTCTGAAACCACTAATCTGTCAAATCAAGTTGAAACAGCTCTCAAAAATAATAAGCTCCTGCAGGTGACATGAAAAGAAGAATTATTCTATTAGCATCCCCATTGAAGGGGAAGTTGAAAGATAATTCTCCCTTTAAGGCAACATGAGAATCACAGAATCAACCAGGTTGGAAAAGACCTCTAGGATCATCGAGTCCAACCTATCGCCTAACCCTTCTAATTAACTAAACCATGGCACTAAGTGCCTCATCCAGTTTCCTTTTAAATGTCTCCAGGATGGTGACTCCACCACCTCCCCAGGCAGCCCATTGCAATGCCAATCACTCTGTTTGTGAAGAACTTCTTCTTAACATCCAGCCTAAACCTGCCCTGGTGCAGTCTGAGACTGTGTTCTCTTGTTCTGAGACTGTGTTTTCTTGTTCTGTCACTGGGTACCTGGGAGAAGAGACCAATCCCCACCTGGCTACAACCTCCCTTCAGGTAGTTGTAGACAGCAATGAGGTCTCCCCTGAGCCTCCTCTTCTCCAGGCTGAATATCCCCAGCTCCCTCAGCTGCTCCGATTAGGGCTGTGCTCCAGCCCCCTCACCAGCCTTGGTGCCCTTCTCTGGACACATTCAAGCACCTCAACAAAGGAATTCAACAAGGCAGAAGCCTTTGATTGAAAAATAGTTCCTTCCATTAAAGACACACCTTAGAGTGGCATCCAGGCCTTATTAGATGCCAAGGAACCTAACCATGAGATTTGACACCATGAGAAAGTAGGTTCCAGTTTGTTCACTGAATTCCTTATTAAGCATATTTCTTCCACAGGGTTGCTCTTTGTTTAACCTCTCTGTGCGTGTTGAGAAAGCCTGACACAGGAAGCAGTGTAATTGCAGATGAGCTTTTGGAAGAAAAATGACAATCAAATACCTAAAGCTCTAAACACATTTGGATGTGGGGAGACAAATGTAAACACAAAATGGCAAATTTGACAGAAACCATACAGACATGATACAGGATCATCCTGCAGACTGGTCTGAGCAGGAAATTGCCCAGAACAGTAAATGCTCTTGGTGAGAGTGGTTATCACTGCATTGAAAAAGAGGCTTGTCCTGCTGTGGTAATCAAGGCTGTGCAGCAGTTCATCACAGAAACACATTCTCCTCTCACTCATGGTGAGAGCAATAGGTTTCACTCCTACCCCAGCTTTCCAAACCATTGCCATTCCCCTCCTCCCACCTTCTTGTAGAAGCAGCAGTTGAACCCCAACTTCCTCCCCAGCGGCCTCCATACTTCATAGCAGTAAAACTGATCTTCCCCACACCTCTGAAAAACCTTAAACTGGCTTAGGATGCAGTGCAACAGGGCCAATGTGCTTTCAATGGAAGCAGTACAGCACACAAGGAGCTGTCTCTTCTTCTGACAAGTTACTCTAAAACTCTTACACGGCATTTTTAACAATCCTGAAGTCGTGCCAGCTACTGCAGCAGTACTGACACATGGTGCCTGATATTAAGCCACAAAGTTTTGCCATTGCATTGAATGGGGACAGTTTAAAAGCTTACATATTTAAGACAGATAATGCTTTGCAACTTTAGACTGTAAGTATATAAACTCCATGGACATTTACATTTATTTCTTATACCTGCTGTACTATTAAAGCTTCAGTAGCTGAAAGTATTTTTTGCTAGACTGCTTCAAGCCTTGTGACCCGGTATTTGTGCAAAAGTTGAGCAGAGGTATCACGGTAAGCTGCTAAGTGAAGGAATCATTCTGACTGCACTTAAAAAGTCCATTCTCATCCTAGAGATGTTATTGGTCCTCCTGGCACTTCAATTTTATGCACTGGTACCTTCAGCAGAATCAGTCATGTCTCTGAAACTGGAACAAGCTGTGCAAATAGACATCATGGGAAAGAGAATATGCAGTAATGCGGCATTGGGGAAAATCCGCTGCAGTGAACCATCCAGGCTTCAGCCAGCATAAGCACTCGCCAAACAGGAGTCTGCTCCTCAAAAAAGACTAAAACAGTGTCCCTCAAAGAGCGTCCCCTTTGCCTCTGTTTCCCTAGGTGTACATAGGAGATCCTTCCCTTATTACAAGAGTGGCTTTCTCCTGTGGAACACAACCTGAGGGTGGATGAAGAAGGGACCTCACGGAGCTGGCCAGACTCCAGCTGTGACGAGGAGCTGCAGAAGCCACTTGAGCACTCAGGGAGCTTCTCACCACTCCAGCCTGCCCTGAGCCCTCCCCACCTGAGCTCCCCTTGCTGTCTCTCACTGGGGTGGCACCTACTCAAGTGTCATCTCATATTACTTCCTCTGAGCTGGACTTGCAGACTCATATGCAAGAACATGCTTGGTGCTTTGAAGGGTGAGAAGGAATGAATGATCACAGAAAGACCATAGGTCTTACAAAGTAATAAATGAATGAATGATGAAAGACCATCGGTCTAGAGAGACGGGGAGATAAGAAAAGCCTCAAATGAGGATGAATATCCATCTTGCTCAGCAGAGCATATAAATTTGGCCAAGTAAGCATTTTTAGTGGTTACAGACTAACTATAGATGAACTTTGTGTGAACTGCAGTCATTACAATGTGATTAAGATCCAACTGACACACCTCCTCTCTTAAGATACCCACCTCCTTGAAGGGCATTTCCCCTCTTGAGCATGTGCCTTTTTTTATCATACCTTTAAATCAAAGCAAGGAATGGAGTAACCAACAGAAGAATAGAATAGTGACAAATACTTATTAAATGGGAAGTGTTTACTAAACTGAGCTGTATAAATCATAGAATCATAGAATGGTTTAGGTTGGAAAGGACCTTAAGGATCATCCAGTTTCAACCCCCTGCCGTAGGCAGGGACACCTCCCACTAGAACAGGTTGCTCAAGGCCTCATCCAACCTGGCCTTAAACACCTCCAGTGAGGGAGCATCCACAATGTCCCTGGGCAACCTGTTCCATTTGTGTGATTCAGTTCTCACTTAAGTGAATTATCACCTTGTGTGCCCCTAATTGCAGATATACAACAAAATTGGAATCTTGGCTCTGTGTACAGAGTTGTAACACAAGCTGGGTGAACGACCCCTCTTATTAAGGGGCAGCAAAGCAGGAAAAGTGTTTTCACTGAGATGACAGGGCTCTGTAGCTAAACTCAAACCAGCCACATTTTTACTTCTTCAGTGAGATATTTTGGGGCAAAAGTGGCAGTGGGAGGATGTTAGGGTAGAAAGGACTATTTTTTCACCAGCAATGTATTTAGAAGATAAGCCTTTGTTTCCAACTTCAGGAACAGAGAGACATTTTAAATATAGAAAGACTGATTTGTCTTTCCTAATTCCAGTATGCACCAGAACCACTACAGTGTTAAAATTCAATTTATGAAGTGTAAGAAATGGACAGAATTAGGTGATCTGTTTTCCACTGAGCCTTGTCTTTATGCTTAGCTGCATATGAAATATACACAAGCTATATATTATCAAATAATGCATGTAAAACTGGTGATTACTGACAGCTAACAGCCCACTCATTTCACAATCCCAAGCAAACTCTGTGCTAACGTGCTAATGTGACATCAAATAAGTCACTAAATACTGTAATGACCACTTTAGTGGAATTTACCGATACTATACTAAATGCTGTATTTAGTGGTTTAACACTTTGATTTTTCCACAGGAAAAACCTTCTGCTGTCTACCTGCTGCAGAAAGGCAACTGAGATTTAGTTTAGTTAAGATTAGTATGAAATACAGACTTATTTAAAAAAAAAAGTTCTCATACATGATTTCCTATTAGCTCATTTGCATCAGCACACAGACAGGATGTAGGTAGGCATTTAGTACCTCATCATTAACACTCATGTAGTTTCCAATTCTAATTTACTAATAAAAAAGGAGAAAAAGAAAAATACCTCCCCTGCTGTAACTGAAGGGAAGCCTAACTTTTGTTATTATTTCAATAACAAAGCTTATTTATTCACACACAGAGAGAATTACAGAACGCAACATGGCTGAGAGCTGCACAGATAATTTTATTCATCTTCATGAGTGAGCAAAGTGATAACTCGTAACAGGTAGAGCTAAGAGTGAGTTATTAGATCACTTCTCAGAGATAAAAAGATTAGAGCAGACTGAAGCCATCAGATCTTGTAATGTTTCTGTGTATGTTCAACAGTGAATATAAACAAATAGACCATTTCTTTGCTTTGTGCTCTAGCAAATTGCTATGCAACTTTTCCACAGTTGCCCTTGGTTTTCCTTGTATTTTCCACCCAGGCTGTGCAGACTTTGCTGCTCAGAGTTTTGTCTTTTTCATCTCAACATCTGCATGAACTATTTATTCAGCTGGGTAGAAGATCAACAGCTGTTTGTTTTTTTCAGAGACAGAGTAATAGCTTGATTTCTAGTGGCACCCAAGAATACACATCTAGGCAAACTTCTTATTGACTTAAGCCCATTGTTCAGGGAAAGAGTAATTTACATGTGCATTTAACCTCACCCTTTCACTTCAGTGTGACCTTTTTATTCCAGCTGCATGGTGGTTCTTGATTAAAGGCAGAGAGCAAAACTCATCCTGTCACATTGCACACTGGCTGTAAGCACTCACTGGATTTGGAGCACTCAGGCAGGATCAAACAGCCGAACAGGCTCCAGATTTGCAGCACCTCTGTTATATTGCTAAATATATTTACTATTCCCTCTACAAAGCCATGGGTTTGATTATAGATGTCTAAAGATAATATTAATGATGCAAATATCTGCAGTAGTTGTTATTTTGGTTCACTTGCCACAAGCTAACAAAAGGGGGAAACAAAATGTGCTGCAGCTGAAACTAAAGAAACACATTTCATGCAGGCATTGCAAGGAACTCCACTGAGCTTCCCAGAGCTCAAGCACTGACGGTGACCTTACGCATTTGTGAATGCATTGCACAATCAAGAAATCACCTAGCTTTCACAGATCTCACTACTATGTACTAATTAAGTTGTTTATAGGTGCTTTATCATCATATTTTTAATTTGGAGAATCTATTACTGCAGCATGTGCAATGCTGACTGTATGTGTAAACTTGTTATTTGCAAATGCTGCATTTATTTTATTTATAAATACACCCAAGTAAAACTGTTATCTGAACTGGAATGTATATATAAAACCACATAGGTCACTTCTTTATATTATTAACTTTGATTTATATAAGGAAGATTTTCCCAGGGTTTAAAGAAGGGGACTGAGAACACAGACTCCTGATGTACATCTAATGATAATTAGCATCACTGGAGTGATTGCAGCTATATTGATTTCTGCTAGTGGAGTTTCTAAACCACAAAATGCAATCTCCCAGCTTTTCAGGACTCAATGCTGGCCATGTCCTCAGCAGCAGTTAAGACAAAATAGGGTGCACCTGTTCTTTATTAAAAGAAACAATCTGCTCTTGGAAATATTAGTGTATCTATGACAAACGAGCTCTGGTTTCCACTCAGAAGACAGAGCAATGTTTTAGTTTAAAGTAAAGCTTTCCTGGAAAAAAATGTAGTGTGCACTGTAAATTAAAAAAAATAGTGGTAGAAGCACATTTTACCTTTCTGCAAGTGATGCATGTGTATGCATTTCCCATCAAGGGCTTTCAGTCATCAAGCTAAAAATACAGGCAAAGAGAGAGAGAAGAGATGAGATTAAAAACTAAACCAAAACACACTGTAAAATGTGATTAGAAGAACGAGGCAGGCTTGACAAGGTTTATTAACTATCAGCCTTCCTGCAACAATACTTCAGCCCAAGAGGCTTTCGTCAAAATTTCTTACAAAATAGGCGGGGGGAGGTGGGTCTCATTTTCAGAAACTGCCAACATGCACAACTTGAACAGGAGCTGCAGGTCCTCAGAAAATTAAGTTCATGGTCTAATAGGTTCCACTTGCCTCTCTTCCTGTCTGCAGGTCATGCTGTAAAATTACAGCATTCATGCATAGCAGGTATAAAGCTCAGAGGAATTGACAGGGAAACACAAAAGCTGTCCAAGGTTAGGGACCCAGAAAGGTTTCCGTAAAGCACCAGATTATCAGCTCTTCCCAGTGAAAAATGAAAGGAGAGAGGAAATCTTATCTCCAGGGTTTGGCATCAGTCAATAAGAAATCATAAGTTGCAATACAAAGTGAATAAATTGTTAGCAGCCTTATTGCACATATCCATTCTGGGTGGACTTTTTCACACTGGACCAAAGAATCGTATTTCTTCTGCTGTGCTCTTCTCTAATGCACTACATTGCACCTGAACCCTGCAACATAACTAGGGGGCTTTCAAATCAATTCATTTCAAAATCTTTGGGAGGATTTACTGCATCAGTTTTCTACCAGGATGTTCTGCACAGTGGTCAAACAGCCACAGGCCTATCCATTTGAGGCTGGGGTTTGGTACAAAAACCCTTAACCTACAGCTGAAAGAAATTAAAAAACTTCTACCTTGAAAGAAAAGGCAACAGGGCTCAAGGAATGCAAGACAACTGGATGTTAGCTTTGGTTTCAGGAGAGGACTGTTCAGACCTTATGCCTCCTAGATGTGTCTGTGTTTTGAGTGGAGCAGAATCAGCTGGGAAACTGCTGATTCAAAAAAAAAGAAAGGGGACTGGGGGGAAGCTGTAAATGTATTCTTTCAAAGTGTCACTTGGGAAAATGTTAAAACAATTTTTAAAAACAGTTAGTGATTTTAACTGTTGAGAGGACTGATTTTTCAGACCAAATGTAGAACTTCTTGTCAATAAATGTAAATGTATGTTTGCTTGTTTTTAAAGACCAGCCAGTAATTTGGTGGCTAATGAATACCCTTAAGTGCCAAACAAATCATTGTTCCTTCTGGTTCAGGCTAGAGGCTTGAAGTCATTGACTTCCAAGATGAATACCCAAGTCATCGGATTATTATGCTCTAGTCCTCTGCGTGCTTCAGGTGTCTGCATCTGAACTCCTTGTAGGAGTGTTACCTCACTTTCCATGGAACAGAAGTCCAACATTTTGGCTTTCCACACTGATGTGCACAGCATAAGCACTCAGCTGAAGAGCTGCTTCACTGAGCATTTCAGTAATACAAAACAAAGAAGCTTTGACAGTGACAAGCAAGAACTCTTCAGTGCTCAGCAGTCAATAGCCTGATTACTATCAGTGTCAGTAAGTGATACATCACCTAAGGAAGAGTGTACTTTTCCTCTCCCACCTCAGATATAGAAATAATAGTTTCTTTCCCTCATATTCAGGGTATTAAGATAAATGCAGTCAAATTGGGAAGATGCAGAACAAGGTGGCTAGCCATACATGCAACTAAAATGGCTTTTGAATCACCTGTATAGCAGTACACTGTGAACAAGACCTAGCTAAAAACCCATGGTAGCAATTGCATCATTAATAAACAAGAGCCTGTTGATCAGTTAGGAGAGATTCAAAGAAGAACTGTTGTAATCAGACCCCAAGGTCACAGAAAATAAAATCTAAACTATCCTTTTTTTTCTAAAGACTACATTTGCCAATAATTCTAAATTTTAGGGAAAATACTTTGTATGTATTCATCCAGGAGTCTAAAAAGAGAGTAGAGCCCCACTTCCCCTCTATAAAAATTTTCTACCAAACTTAAATTCAATTACTTCAGTATTACTCCTCATTTACTCTGGTGCAAAGATGATCAGGGCTCTGAACCAGGAAATTGTCATATTATCATAACTGCCAGGAAGAAAATGGGAAGGTAGTTTAGAATTTTCCAAAATACATGCTTGTGTCAGAAGTTGTCAATTCTTTGAAACAGAAATGTGTCTCAGAAATATCATTTAATGAGCTGTCGATGAGCTACAGAAAGGATTTCTGTCAGAAAGCTGCCTGACTTTTAGCCAGCTCATCTAAACAGTCGCTGAGACCTGGGTACCTTGGGTTAACAAATATAGGATGGTCCTTCTGTGCCACATCATAAGAGCACAGTCGTCGTGTTTTCTGCAAAGAGCTTGAAAGTCATGAGAAGACCATGCCTAGCTTCTCTTGAAGTTCACAGCTTCTGTAGAAGGGTGTGTCTTCAAACAACGGGAAACTGGAGCCCTAGAATACCTTGTTACTGCAGCAAAAGATCTTACCAGCTCTGTCTGCTAGACTCTTACATTTTGACATTTTCTGAACTAAGAAATTTCTGCTCATCTCTCGATAGTTTAAAAACAAGATTTTGCCTCTTGCTCCAGAAACAAAAGTGTTTGTCCCCTCCTTGTCTCATTTTCTCTTGATTTCTGTCAGCCTCAAGAAAATGGAGCAATACTGCCAAATTCAAACACCTGAGTAATCCACTCAGTGTACATTAGCAAAACGTACCTGCCTTCCAGATCAAAGTATTTACCAAGCCATCCATATAAATACACATAAAATAGATCTATACATGCATAATATATAGACACATATATGTGTGTGTGTATATACCTCCCAGTACCTTATAAATACTCCTATTCTTAAGTTTGAGGTAGAAATCTACCTTACTGCTGAATTTGTAAGAAGCCATTAAAGATGGAATAATGTAATTTAAAGTAGCAGAGTTTTTCCATCATTACAGTCATAGTATCTAAAGAGAAAGGCAGTTTTCAGAGAGAAGAATTCAGGTAATCAATTGATGTACCCATCAAGTCTGGTGTCTGGTTCTCCACCAGAGATAAGACTGGCAGAAATAAATCTGTTTCTTCTATATATTTCACATTCCTGCACAGTTCGAGGCTGTTTCTCACACATTTCACATGTTTACACCTGGGGTTTCCTGTATTTAGCAGCTCCTTTCTCCTCCAGAGTTCAGTTACTGGCTGAGGCTGTTGCTAAATGGACTAGTGGGTGCTGCAGTGGAGGAGCTGATTTCCTCATTTGTGTCTACAGTCCATCACCCAGGAATTTAAATGTGCACTGCTAAATAGCTGTGATGTGCTATTTAATATCTGAAGTAGGTAAATATCAGTGTTTGGTAAATAGATGCCTTCACCACCTACTTTACAGCACCTCAACGAGGTACTTTGAGACTTAATTGATAAATGCTTGAAAATGCATTCACACCCTCTGAAAACACAGAGCAGGTGATAATACATGATCACAATG
This sequence comes from Pogoniulus pusillus, assembly GCF_015220805.1. Lineage (NCBI taxonomy): Eukaryota > Metazoa > Chordata > Aves > Piciformes > Lybiidae > Pogoniulus > Pogoniulus pusillus. The sequence continues at coordinate 8,128,081 of NC_087284.1, read as the reverse complement.
AGTATTTACAGGGATTCAGAATGGCAACTTAGGGTTTGTTGATGCTCTGCTATAATTATTGTGTGTGGTTATTAGGAAGAGATTCTTTACAGTGAAGAGTGAGACACTGGAACAAGGAGGATATCCCCTCTCCTGGAGGTCAGGTTTAACAAGGCCTAGTTTAGTGGAAGGTGTCCCTGGTCCCTGGCAGATGAAGTTGTAACTGGGTTATCTTCAAGGTCCCTTCCAATCCAAACCATTCTATATGTCTTTGATTCCTCTGCATGTTCTCTGATGAGAATGATCCCAGGGACTATCTCTCACCAAGACTGTGTTGCTGCTAAGAGGCAAACACAATAATGTGTAGCATCTGAAAGCAATACCTTACAACAGTATATTTAAAGTTATTAAAAAACAGGGCCCCCAAACAGTTCAAATAACTACAGTGACAACATTTCCAAATGAACAAATCCTTAAACAAAACCCATGAATGTGAAGGCTGACATTCAAATCCCTCCAGGAGGAGCACTAGATATGCATGAGTCACCAAATGATCAGAGCAAATTGACCGACCCCCATATCAAGAGCAGCAAAAGTCCAAGAGAATTACAGGTGAGAGATAGCTACAGGGAGCAAACAGCTAGAGAAGCAGTCTCAGGGTTTGGAAAGGTTTCCAAAGCCCTCTCTGAAGATTGAAACTGGCATTCCCAGTTGATGAAAGATAAAATGTATCTCTCCAAGTCCCTGCTCACAGCTATGATGAAATAAGGGAGAGCAAGAAAAATTTGCTTCTTGAGTGTATGGCCAAGCGACCTCAATTTGGCTGGTGGCTTTTTGACCTGCCAACTTTCTTCTGGTGCATTTCATTATATGGAGATGGAGAGAGAGTAACACAAGCAGGCTTTGATACTTGAAAACCTAAGTATACAAGGTAGGACCAGAAAAAGGTGTCTATTCTTTCCACAGCCTTACTCATACAAGTCCCAGTATACAGACTAGAAAAAGGCAGCACAGCTATCAATACTCTAATACTGATAAACTAGCCTAAGTTGCTGATATGTGTGATCTTCACTAAACTACACCTTTTCTTTTCTATAAACAAATACTAGAGGCTGTACCAGCTGCTTTGCTAATGTGCAGGACTGTTCTTTGTCCCGAAATCAAGGGCTTTGCACCATGCAGACCAGACAGCTTCCAACTTTGAGGAAAGTTCAGGCAGGCCTTCACAAAGGCATGGAACTCTTTATGTTAATTAACAACTGAGGAAATCCAGGAGGAACTTATCTTTTATTTCTCTGGGGACAAAAGGGATCATTTTAATGAATAATGTTCTGTGGTAAATTACTAATGGAGACCTGCTAATTGTGATTCCAGCTCATGCCACTTGTCTGGGAGCAGCATGCAGTCACAGTGGAGCAGAGTTTCTTTTTGATGCTAATGGAAAAGTTTGTTTTGTAGTTCAGGCCTGAGGGAGTAGCACCTTGCATCTTCTCCAGTGTGATGGAGAAGCCTTTGAAGTTCTTTGTCCTCTACCTGTGAGACAGTACTGTGTGCCAGAGGGATGCCTGTCAAGTCCAGTTGCCTGGCAGGACAGCAGCAGATTGCATATGGAGACTGTTTTCAGTGGGAGAGTCTTCAACTACAAGGCTTCTCTCAGTGGCACCCTTTCTAACGTGAGATCGCCCTTCTGCTGTGTGGCCATGTATGTTAAAGCTCATCTGGATGATGGATCAGATGAAGTTGAGCTGGCCTGGCTACCAGAGTGCATGGCCAGGCACAGGCTCTAATGCTGCACTGCAATGCACGATCATAGAAACACAGAATGGTTTAGGTTGGAAGGGACCTCAAAGGTCATCTAGTTCCAACCCCTTGCCACAGGCAGGGACACCTCCCACTAGAACAGGTCGTTCAAGGCGTCATCCAACCTGGCCTTGAACACCTCCAGGGAGAGAGTAGCCACAACCTCCCTGAGCAACCTCTTCCAGTATTTCACCACCTCCACCGTAAAGAACTTCTTCCTAACATCCAGTTTGAATCTCCCCTCTGCCAGTTTAAACCCATTACTACTCATACTATCACTACAAGACCTTGTAAATAGTCCCTCTCCAGCCCTCCTGTAGGCCCCATTTAGATACTGGAAGGCCACTACAAGGTCTCCTTGAAGCCTTCTCTTCTCCAGGCTGAAGAACCCCAACTCTTGTAGCCTGTCCTCATAGCAGAACTGCTCCAGCTCTCTGATCATCTTTGTGGCCTCCTCTGGACACATTCCAACAGTTCAATGTCCTCCTTGTGCTGGGGGCTCCAGAACTGCACACAGTACTCCAGGTGCAGTCTCACAAGAGCAGAGTAAAGGGGCAGAATCACCTCCCTTACCTTGCTGGCCATGCTGCTCTTGCTGCAGCCCAGCACACGGGTGCTGTCTGGGCTGCATCTGCTAACTGCCGGCTCATGTTGAGCTTTTCATCAACCAAAACCCCTTCGTCCTTTTCCTCAGGGCTGATCTCTGCCATTCACCACCCAGCCTGGATTTGTGTTCGGGACTGTGCTGACCCAGCTGCAGGACCTTACACCTGACCTTGCTGAATTTCATGAGGTTGGTCCAGGCCCACCTCTCCAGCACCAGTTAAGTGAGCACAAGATGTCAGGACACTGCAGGGTTCACTTGAGTGTATGACTGTCACCATTTAAGGTTTCAGGCCACAAACCCCACAGGACAGAATTTAGATTACCCACCCCCACACCCCTCTCAGGGAAAAGACAGGCAGGGAAAGCAACGGATACACAAAAGGACTTGCAGAGAATTGGAAGTTTAAAAAACAATTTTAACAAAAACTAAAATGTATTTAGGTAAAAGAGGAGAGAATAACATGACCTGGGGAACCGACCAGGGTCAAATTTCTACCTGCCCACTAGTTAAGCCTTAAACCACAAGAGTGGCATTTACAGGTTTTCTGAGCAGAATGGCAGGACAAGCTCTAATTCCAAGAAAAAAAGGTATTTTAAGGAATCATAAATTTCATGTGTTTAGAATTAGCAGTTAAAAACTTAGGCCTATTCATACAGAAGGGAAGACATATATTTTTCCCAAGAATTGAATTCTTTTGGCAAAGGTTCTGTATATCCCCATGGTATGTCTCCTATAGAAGAAGGTAAAAATAACTCATGGATGCTTCCTGTGTATGCCTCGGTGCCTACAGTCTGTCTCTGAGACGGGTAGAGAAAGCAAAGAAAAGGAAGGTGCTTTACAGTGCTGGCATATTTCTAGACCTGGGCTAGACAGCACAAAGTAAACAAAGCCTGACTCATGCCTTATAATCTATTTTGTTTCTGTCCACAGCATCTGAAAGATAAGGACAAGAAAAGGCCATCTAATATTTGCCTCACTCAGTGAGCTCCTACTGCTGCTTGCACCAGGTGAGATGACAGAACCAGGGAAGAGGCTGGCAGTGCATATCTAGTGAGGAACAGCTTCCTTCCCTGACATATTTGGTCATGGCAGATGAGCCTGCAGTGTTTTGAGAGCAGCTGGTTATGCCTAGCTCCAGCCCAGCATCACCTTGCCATTATGGTATTTGATACCAGAAAGGGCAGATGAGCTTGATAAAAGCTTGTACAACCTTGTTCCAAAACTCTACCAGTTTGCAGGGGAAGGTCTGCTGAGAAATACTAATTTGACAATGGAGGGAGAGACCATGGGGAAATACATACGTATGGGGCACTGTGAGGGATCAGTAATGAGGAAGATGGGAAGGACTACTGCCAAGGATAACCACCACGGGTGAGAACAGCAAAGATAAGCACAAAACATGGGTGAAGGGGACTGCAAGGCTGAGAAGTGGGGGCAGCTGTGAAAAAATCCTATCAAAATGAAGATACAAAGGGAAGACAATATGCAAAGGACAGCTGCTGGGAGCAATACTGAAGCAGCTAAAGGAAGAAGATGGCTGTTACGATAGACACCAACAACAGAAGTTAAAGTGTTGCTTCAAGGCAAAGTTGCCATTTGAAGGGCAAACTAAAGAACACGAGATCACAGGAAAGAAGGTAAAAGCAAAGATGAGAATAATTCCTTCTTCATCAAGGAATGAGAATAATTGAGCGCAGAGACAAGGTGAGAATAACTGAGCTCACAGACAAGGTAAGACTTCCAAAGAAATAACTACACTTACTGAACAAACCTTCCCAACAGACACAAGTGTATTTCTCCCCTTTTGTGTATCACATGAAGTCCTTTGGACTTCATGGAAAGAAAGGAGACAAAAGCTTATTGCTTGTATTCCTCATCATGGATGTTGTAGCTGATGGGAGTAATAACCGTTTCTTTGTGTAGGAGCAAGGAACACTGCCTGTGCTTTTCCCTTGCCAGCCTGGAGCATTACTTCTTGGAGTACGTTTCTGTGCCATTTTGCTCCTTAGAGAAATGGCACTGCTAATTTCCTCTTTCAGCTGTGTTTTCACAAGCAGCCCCTCTTGCTATGTTTTAGAAACTGGAGGTTTTCCCCAGTGGCTAAAATTTATTTTACACACATTAATCCAGGGGCTGTATGCAGAAGTACACCTCCATACTCCTGAACACTGCTGCCTGTTGTGGTATGCATACAGGTATCTGCACATGCTTTACCCACTCCTGGACAAGCTTTACCTTGCAAATGTCAAATGAAACAAAGTAAGGTAGAAAGTGTTTACAGAGTTGAAATCATACTGGAGACAGCCTACTTCATGTGTAGAAAATCTGCCTTTGCAGGACAATAAGGACAAAGAGGAAATGCTGATATTTCAAAGGTAGTTTCCATCATACACCATAACCGAATATTTAAATAGCATAATTCTTTGTAAATCAGAGGTTTCAAATATTTTCAGCTCATGAATAATTTCAGTTTCTTTGCAGAAAAATGTTTCAGTGGGACCTGTTTACACAAATTGGTTTTGCCTTCCTTTTTCCTCACTCTTCAGAAGAAAATTGCCTACATTAAAACATTATAATCCTCAAGAGAAGTAGTGGATTCCCCTACGCTGGTGTCACGAATTGAATTCAGTCTGCTGCTGATACTCAGTGCATGCTGGTGCCATGCTGGCATCAAAATGTAAGTGCTGGCTGAAGCAAAGCATCCTGGGGCTTGGAAGTTCAGATTGCTTCCACTTTCCAGGTTTGAGGTCCTGGTCTTTTCTGTTGGGCTGACTATGGGTTTGGGTAGAGGGAACTGTTTTATTACTGCTTTCTGCTGCTGCTTCTGCTTTTGCTGTGCTTTTCTGAGAAACAGGCCAAGGTAATTGTAGATTGTATTATTTTCAGTAAAACTCTTTATCTCAACCTAAAGCTTATTTCTGCAATACTTTCCTTCCCACCTGTGTGTGGAGAGAGGGGCTCATGAGAGCAGGGCTGTGTTAATCCAGGACAATTGGTCCATTTTAAGACTCAGACTGACAGGGCGCTGGGCAATCTCATTTAGATTATACTATTGCCTAGAAAGGTTGGACCAGATGATCCTTGGGGGCCCTTCCAACTTGACAGGCTGTGATTCTGTGATTATGTATTAGTTTGCAGTGGTTTGCTATGTTATGAGAGTCATGTTCAAGATCCATGTCCTGGGAATAAGTGGCATTTTCCATGGTATACTCTATGTACCGTATTTCATCGCATTTCACAATGCAACGGCACGCTTAGATAAGAGGGAAAATGAGCACTATTTCTGGATAGCACTATCATCTGGCCTGGCACTCTTGTTCTCATGGCTACATTCATACTTGGAAACTAACTGGGCCAAGGTTACTGTCTGTTTCTGAGACCACCAGACGCAGAGCGGGGTACAAGCATGCTGCTACTGGGGACAGTCCTTGGCCATCTCATTGTTTGGAAAACATGGTAATTGGCTCAGGCCAAAGTCATGCCAAGAAAGATTTTTTTTCAGTTTTATGATACAAACAATAGAATCTTAATGTCAGGAAACATCCCTGGCAGCTGCTTAATTTATTAGCACAGGACCATATGCAGCCCGAAATTACAACTCCTTTAAGACAACATTCCACATTATGCAGCGTAAAGCTGAAGGGATATACTGTCTAGATTTTCCCTGAGAAACAACTGAAAAATGTTCAACACTGATTCTGTGGATGCTGCATTTTTGTTCTGAAAACCATGAATGAGCAACTCATACATAATGAGATCCAAACTTCAACTGAATAATGAATTCTTTAGGCCTTTTACTATGTCAGCTTTGCTAGGGCTTTTTTTTAAAGTGTTGTACAGGTTAACCCTCCAGGGAGAGTAACCTTGAACCTGACCCTAGGTGGTTATGACCCCTCCCCAGGGCTGGGTCTGAACACCACCAGGTGATTCATGGTTAGCCCACTCCCGCTTCCTGTCTAAAGGCCCATAAAAGCAGGGGGACTCCCTGCCTCCCTGCTTACCAGCATCACCATCCTGTTCCTGGTTCTTACCACATGGCAGTCACTCACGAGGCAGACAAACCCCTTACCATCAAAATCCGGTTGTATTTACACATTTTGTATTTGTTTTCCCTTCCCTATACCTTTGTAACTTCCCCACCTCAGATACCTTTTTAATTTATTGTTAAACTTTTCTTCTTTTTAACTTCCAAATCAGAGTGAGTTTATTTATTTGGGTGTGCTTAGCTTTTCTCTCTCTACATCTAATTCCTTTCTTTTGGGAAAGAAGGGGGAAGAGGGAAGGGCACTCTATAAAATTGTTATTGGTTCTATCAAATATATATTTGAGTTTCTGGGAATTTAAATGAGAACCGAGACAAGTGTTTCACAAATAATAACTCTCAACACTTCTGTGAGGACAGAGTAGTACTGCGTAAGTGGGAGAACGAGTTTCAATGAGATCAAAGCAAAACGTGTGCAGTGTTGTGCAGTTTAACTCCTACTTAAGCAGACAGCAGCTCTTCTAAGAGAAGATTTCACAACATTGAAAACAACATTAAAAAAAAAAAAGAGAGAGAGAAGCATACCAAGAAGAAAAAATATTTCTGGAGCAAATATCATGCTGGGACTCTGGGTAGAATCACAGCATCACAGGATGTTAGAGGTTGGAAAGGACCCAAGGAGGTCATCGAGTCCAACCCCCCTGCCAGAGCAGGACAATACTATCTAACACAGATCACAGACAGGCTTTGAAAGTCTCCAGAGAAGGAGACCCCACAATCTCTCTGGGAAGACTATTCCAGTGCTCTGTGACTCTCAGAGTAAAGAAGTTTACCCTAGAAGCAGGAATCCATTCACATCCCTAGGTACCACTCCACTCCCTTAGTCACCAGATTATTTCATCTTTCTTTGGCTCCCTGTTTCATTTAGCTCATGACTCTGTTTTCCCACAACAAACAAAGAAAAATTCTGGGAGTTAAAAGGCAATTCCACTAACAAGTTCCAACTCATGTCCAGGACACAGTGCAGCCCAGAGCAGGTGTCCTACAGAAAGAAAAGTCGACTTGGTCATCATGCTGTGAAACGATATTGCTACATGTGGCAGTAAAATCACAAGACTGAAGTTGAAAGTAATGTAATTTCTGGTATCTCCTCAATTCTCAGTGAACAACTCTGCAACACTAACATTCCTTAGCACAATTTTGTACCTGTAAAATAAATTTCATTGGGGTGTGACTGTAAGAAATATCTGACATATCAGTTCAGATTTCTTCTGTTAAGAAGATGTGATCAGTTATGAATAAAGTATATAAATGTATATGCCCATATTAAAGTAATAAGAAAAAAAGACTAAAGTAAGGGAAAAGAAACCAGGTTATCAAATTGGGATATTGTCATTAGCAGACAACTAATGATTCCAAGGCAACTGGAGCAGGGATCTCAACTAGACTTTTGATATGTTAGCATGCATTTCATGTTTTAACTCTTAAGAGCAGAACCACAACAAAAGGTGACCCGAATTTGGTTATTATTTTTTCACTCCAAGCTCACTGTGTTTTGTTAAGAGGCTCAAAGCTGCTGATAGTTCCAAGCAGGAACCATCTGTCTGTAAGTAAACTACCTCAGTAACATACCGTTTGTAGACATCTAGCGGTGATCTAATTTACATACTGAGGAAAGGGAGAGAGAAGAAACCCTTACAGGAGGCCACTAGAGCCAGTCATCCCTATATAGTGTGCAGTGGTTTGCACTGGCGTGCACAGTGAAACAGAAATTCAAATAGTTGTGTAAATCTGCCAAAACTATCTTGAGAACTGAAGTATGTGTGAATAGGAGGGAGACATAAAGGGATGGAGTTGGTCATGAAGTGTAATTCTATATAGTTTTCCTTATCATCACCTATAACCATACAGGGTAGCCCTGACCATGAAGGAAATATTTCAGACAGGGAATGTTGTATTTTAACACACACGCATGTATAAACATAAAAGCCAAATAATTTATACTTGCCATTCAGCTGTATCAGAAATACCTGTCATCATCTTGCTTTCCTCATTTGTATCCTTTCAGTTTCTTATGTGCTCTCCCTGTCATGCATCCATGACAGCTTTTCAATCTCACTTCCTCTTCTCACTTTTTGTTCAACTACTTTCAGCCTTCAGTAAGTTTAACTACCTTCCTGCTTCCCAGATTCTCATTATTTTTCCATGTCTCTCCTTTCCACTACAATTCCTCTTCCTTATTCCAATGGTTCTATTAGGGCTCCCAAAACATCTCACTCTACTTACAATACTCCAAGCTCTCTTCTACCATCACCTTCCCCAGCCCATCACCCTTTATAGTCTCTTGTCTATTACCAGTTACTACTATACACAGCTGCACATTTATTTAAGGTTGTAAATAGCTCCATTCCTAGCTGTTTCTAGTGCTTAAAAAAAAGGGGGAAAAAAGTAAGAAAAAACACCAGCCCTTAATCCCTTCCCCATTTTGACATTTCTGTCTTATTCTAGAGAGGAAATAAATAGCCTTAATAGGTTGAGTCAGCCCTGATCAGCATTTTCCTTCCTGGGAGCAGGAATATATACATGCACCATGGTGAAAGCTCTGCCAGTACACAAATTTCTTTATACCTGTTTCTGGTTTTACCATGGAATAGTGGGAGCTGGGGAAAGTAGACATCTCTGTGATCATCAGAGTAGCCTCCTGGATTTTCTGATAACAGTGAGTGCAAAGCCAAGGCAAAGCAGCAAGCTAGTATGACTACTGACAAAGGTGAGACTGCCCAGACTGAGGGCTTCTTTGTTTAGCAGACTGATTTTTGTTCAGCGTGGCACTCTGAGTTACTATTCATACCAATTTTGCTTGCACTGGCATAAATATTTACTATAAAATTCATGAAGTTGCTCTGCTAAAACTCCTTCCCCATTATTTAATATGACAAGCTTTCCTGATCATGATACTTGGTGACTGTCATATGCAGCTAAATACTTGACTACACTATGTTTGGCCTCCTATATTAGCAGTCCTGCAGTTAAGTATAATGCACTGATGGTAGGGGACAGAATGAAGAGGCAGGACTAATTAATTTTTACAGAGACCACATTAATTTTCCATACTTCAGCCTAACCTTCTATCCATTTTTGAGCAGGATAATCTAACACTATTTCTCATCACATGCAAATCCCACCAGCTCTCTGGAGACAACTCATGGAAAGCACAACAGCATCACTTTTGTGCTAATCCAAACCTTTTCCCAGAAGGGCTGAGCATATTTTTTGGCAGATCAGCACTAGTTATTGTGCAGCTTTGCAGTCTGTTGTCCTGTTCCTCTTCCTTGCCTTTTGGCAGGTTGTCGGATATCGTTAAGATGATCCCAGTGATGTAGATTTTGCTTCTTCTTTACTTAAGAGTAAAGTTACAGCGGGACACAAGTTGTGTGTGGAAGGGACTGAAAAGCATTAGATTTTTCCCCTCTGTTCACTTAAATGATGGGTTTGTGTGTGTACCCTTGATGTATGAATGTGCACAAATACATGTGCCAGCACTGAGGTGGAAAGGCACAGGGAATTCTAACTTATCTCCTGACACACCTGAATTTTTTGCCAGTTGTGCTAGGAAGTTCCTAAAAGATCTGCTAGCAAGCTAGAGAGGTCGCAGTTGCAAGTTAACTAACCAATTTTCTGTGACAATGGTCTCAGAGGAAAGCAACTCTGCTTCTGTAGGGCCTGCCTTCTTCAGAACCAGAAACTGATCAAAGTTCTTAGCACATTAAGTATGAAATGTGATGGAGTAGTCCAGATGGCTAGGAATGCTTCAAGTGAGAGCTCTAGCTGCTGGCTACAGTACTTAATTGTTGTAAATATGAACTGTAATAAATTTTCAGTTTATTGAAATAATATTTCTTTGATTTAAATAACCAGCTTAAGCATGTGATTGGGAATTTAAATTTAAATTACATTTTGGGTAAATAGAAGACCTCAATTGTATTCAAATGAAATTATATTCCTCTCAGTCTTGTATATTACACCATTTAAAACACACTCACAAGTTTTCTAATGGAAATGAAGGAAAGTATGAAAAAGGCTTTTTAGAATATGAAACTAAAGTGTCAGAGCAAAATACTTCATTTTCTGCCATGCTTTTAAAGTATTCTTCACTACTAACCGATTAAAAAACCCTCACTTAATATAGCTTCACTAAAGTTTTTGACATCACAAAATCCGTATTGTTTTGCCCTTGAACTCTATAGTGTGAACATATTTGTACAGGTCTACTTCTCTCTATACAGAAGTCTTCAATTCTCTCTTGACTGTGTAATCCACATTCATTTCCTCTGTAAAGGAGCTCACACTGTGCAAACCTTTCTTTTTTGACTGCTATTTAATAAGATACACATTTACAAACCTTTTACTTGCCCCTGAATCTTAGCACTCACATTACTCTGCAGGACCTTTATAATAAACTCAGTTCCAGGAGCTATACTCATTTGCCACCTCACAAACAGCACAACATCACTGGCTCCACATCAGCCTTCAAGTTTCGTGGCAAACAAAGTGACCCTTGCAATTAAACCATGACATTACAAAACATGTTTTGTCAAAGGGGTATCTACCCCACCACTGTGCTCCATGAAGGTCACAGACTTTGTTTTGTGGGCAGCTTCAAACACGACCTGAATACAGCTAAAGGACAATCCTTTCTACCGTGTAAAAAGCCTCAATCATATTCCCAAACCATGCTATAACCTTGAATAAAGAGGCTTTAGCATGGTTGAAGGCAGAATTTAGGTCCCTTCTACACTGCAAAAATGGAGTCATGCTTTAATTGTATTGCAGGGATAAAGATATTGTAATTGAGTCCCCTGGAATATATTTTTCTTTAGATATAGCTAAACAGAAGGCTCTAAATCTCTCAAGGACATGAGATGTCATTCCATCTTTTGCAGTACTGGTGTAAGACTAAAGAATTGGGAAAAATGAAAGGGGAAGGCACAAGAATGGCTTTCACAGAAGTATGTTGATTTATGTATGTTGAAAAATCTGCCCCAGCCTAGATGGCACGGTCATTTTATCTAACCAAACAGAAGGAAATGTTCATTGGTAAAATCATTTTTCTTAAGATTAACATTTGTTCTTTACCTGCCGACAACTATAGAGAAACAAAGCATATTTATATACATGCACATATTATATATAAAACCCCAAAAGATTTAACTTAGGCTACATCCTAGCTCCTTCCATCCTACCAGGGAGAATTTGTCTTCTTTGGACTCTGAGGAATCTGCTTTAATAAATGGGTTTTTTTTTCAGATTTCCATAGTGTCTCCAGCTAGTCTGCTCACCTCAGGCTTTCACTCTCTAGCACAGCGGGATCTGTCTCACTTGACAGTTCTTCCTGGTGTCCTGTGCCTCAACACAAAGACCACGCAGGACTTCTCCAAGTGTCTACCACATCACTATATGACCCAGCTGGGAAACAGACTCCAAGATCTTCGTTTTTCTCTTGTACAAAATATGTCTACTTCAGAAGTCTTAACTCCTAATTTTACTGCTAGCTGCCCAAGAGGAATAAAAAAAACTCTAAGGAGCTATAAATGGAGTTATGCTCTATGCATGTGGCTAATGGTGGGATTCATCTCACCTAATCATAGCCATCTAGTGACGAGCAATTTAGCTTCATCTGGTTGTCATGCCTCCCATTTTTGCCGGAGGACAGACATAGGCCCTTTCTGGAAATCAGTCAATGTGCCAACAGAGACATTTATCTTAAGGCGGGAAGAAATCCCTTTTGGAGATGTCTTTCTCTCTGAAGCATCCACAAGAGAGAGCTTGGATAACTAACTTACAGTAGATGCATTTTTAAGGCACTTCAGCTAGGCAGGTGGAACCTTGCCCTCAAGTCTGCCACCAGGCCATTACTCTAAAATAAACTTTTCTCAGTCCTACTTTTATTAAAAGCCTATCCCTAAACAAGAGGTCTTGGACAGAAGCCAGAACCTTAATGTTGTTTGTTTTGCATTATCTATACCATTTCCTAAAAATTAGGAATGAACTCCCCAATCTTTTTCCCTCCACCACCAGTAGAGCAATGATCAAAACACAGGTCAGTAAAAAGAACAGATGGATCTTGAAAGAAACAAGATATAGAATCTTTGAAGAATTATGTTCATAAAGAGTCACTTCTCCATTCATAAGTTCATAAAATCTTTCATTTTTCTAAGATTTTTTTAACCAGATTTTCTTTATCATCCCCCTACTTGCTATGACTGTAATGGAGTGTCCTTTCCCCCTTTTTCACTTTGCTTCTGGTCTTTATTTTGATGCTGTGGGTAAGCTGCAACTATCTGAATCTCTGTGATCCTGAGGTGGATTTTTACTTCTTCCTTCAGGCCACAAAATATCTGGCAACTGTTTGTGTTCAGCTCCAGATTGCGAGGGAGGTATAGTCTCCAGTTTGCCTAAAGTATAAACACGGAATGAAAACATACCCGAGCCAGTGCTGTCAAACAAAACCAATTGGGTCATAACCTGCTCTACTGAGCATTTACACAGCAGGGCCATGGAAAGACTTGAAATGAGAAAAGCATGATGGGGACAAATCACTGCTGGCAGTCACATATATGCTACCACCTGCAGGTGCTTTAAAAGAAACATACTGTTGTGTGCTTTTTCTCCCCGCTCCTCTAACTCAAACTAGTTAAACTCTGAAGTGGCAGGCAGAAGTTTCCTGTCTACTCTCTAGACTGCAAAGTTGTCACACACATTTCCTAAGAACACTGTAGGAAGATTTCTGGCAAGCAATCCAAAGACTCCCATGCATGCCAGTAGTCCAGATATTAACAGCATTACACCTCAAGTGCCAAGAAAGAATCCATTCATCCAGCAGCAACCATAACTGTTTGCAAATTAATTTCCTTGAATATAGGCTCATTATTCTCATTACCCACAGAAAACAAATTCACTGAGAAATGTGCAGCCTGTAGATAATCCAAACAAAGCATGTTTTACAGATGGGAGATTTGCTAACAAAATCTGTCTCAGCTCAGTGCTAGAACACTTGTGTGCATCCTCTCCTTCCAAATTACCACAAGAAACAATTACAAGATTTAGAATTACACCTTCATTTTTTTCCACACTGTCCTTGACAGATTTTGTAAGCTGGGTCTTTGGTCGGCATCTGCACCGAGGCTGTTATGTTTACTTTGTACTCTCTGTGAAGCTGACTTTTTAATTTTTTTTTTTAGTCAAGTCCTCATTGTAGAGGTAAACTGTGAGCTCTTCACAAGAGGATATGCAGTCTAGCCATTGAAGCACTAAGCTGACTCTCAGGAAGGCTGGTCTCCATCCCAACACAAATTTGAATGCATCACTTGATCTTCTTATGCCTCTACTGCATCCCTGAGAAGGGAAATTAATTTTACTTCCTAGTATTTGTTTCACTGATTTTTAAAGCCAAAAACACCTGACAGAAGTCAAACACCTCTTTGCTGTCACACAAGGAAGCTGTGTTGAAAACCCCATACATCAAATATTTAACTTTCAGCTGAGTAGCACTAAAGCCTTTTAAAAATGGTCCAGTCTTCATTTTAAAATGCAATTAATAGAGCATCCATATACCCCCATTGCATTTGTCACACTGGCTGAAAGAAAACACTGACCAGTGTAAAATCAATCTACTGAAATCCTATTTCAGTTTTAAAAAACTTGCAGCTACAATTTACCTGAGAAAAATACCGTTTCATACATATGCAATATTTCTCCTCCCATAAACATATCCACTTCTCAGACTCATGCTGACTTTTAATTGCTGTGAGTACTGTGGTAAAGAACTGTTCAGTTAACCTCACATGTTGAAAAGAACCACTTCTGATTTGAACCAGCCATCTGTTTTCATTTGATGCTCTCGAAGTCATGTGTTGGAAGGTATTGACCAATCAACTGTAGTCACCCAGTCTGTGATTTGATAGAGATTTAGTCTCATATCAACCATCTGTCTCAGGCTGAACCAACTGTCCTAATTCCCAGGCTACTGAGCCTTGAGCTATTAAGCAGTTCCTTGTATGGAAGCTGCTCAACATGTTTCATCATAGAGCAGGTCTCAATGCCTTGTTGTCTAACTTTTAGTTGGCAAAATTAAAAACCTTTTGTGTTCAGAGCTTTCAGCTCAGGTGAGTGTCTTATTGCATTACAGATGAAGAGTTCCTGAAGATGTGAGCTTTAAGAGGACAAAGCACATACTAACAGACAACATGAGGCTCGGCTCTGAGAGCTTTAAGACATACAGTGGCAAGAGCTTTGGGAACAGACATAGAACTGACTTCTGTTCTTATTCATGTCAGCATGCATCTGATTTCCCCCCAAAATGCCAGCAGTGGTGCAGCATCAAATGACAGTGCAGCATCATAAACGACAGCAGAATCATGGTTCTAAAATTTGTATTTTATAACCTTTCAAGAACATGAACACAAGTCCCTGTGCTACAAATATTTCTAGAAAACATGCTCTGAAAAATGTTTGATCTCCCTAACTCCTTCCCTCTGGCAGATCACACTTCAGGATGCATACCTACAAAGTTCCATCAGCCAAGGCATTCCTTCTCTGAAGATTTAACCATCAGTTGACAGATTTCTTTTCAACACAAATAGTATGTTACAGACAGAAAGAAGGAATCAACTATTTGTTGTATTTTTGCCTATGTGTGAGATTTTCCTTTGCAGTGAAAAGAAGAAAAAAGCAAAGATGATTATTCGGACTGCTTAATTTCTTAAAACAGAAATTTTGCATTGCTCTAGTGACACATAAGCCAAATCAGGGAAAAGGCTTAGCAAATGTTAAAAGCTAGAACTGCACTATGGCAAAGCCAGAAGATTATCAAAATATACAATGCTGTATATTTAAAGATACCAAACATTGGTCATTCTGCCAAGTGATTTAATCTGTTCTTCCAGCTTACAAAGACTACTGTCTTATCTAGACATGACTAAAAGAAAGAAGTAGAAGCAGGCAAAGAAATAGCTCAAAGAGGCAGAAGTTGATTCGATGATTCTAAGTGTTTTGGGCTACCAGCTTCCTCTCTGCTCTTTTGAGACACTAGCTGGAGCACTGTATCCAGTCCTGGTGTCTCCAGCATAAAGACATCAGATTATTTGATTTGGTCCAGAGGAGGGCCACAAAGATGATCAGAGGGCTGGAATGTGTTCCCTATGGGGACAGGCTGTGAGAGTTCAGCCTGGAGAAGAGAAGGCTCCAAGGAGACTCTCTAGAAACGTTCCAGTACCTGATGGGGGCCTACAGAAAAGCTGGGGAGAGACTTTTTAGAAGGACTTGCTGTGATAGGACAAGAGGGAATGGATTGAAGCTTGAGAAGGTTTGATTCAGACTTGATATTAGGAAGAAATTCTTCACAGTAAGACTGGTGAGACACTAGAACTAGGTGCCCAGGGAGATTGTGTATGTCTCCTTCAGGGAGGTGTTCAAGGTCAGGTTGGTCTAGTGAAAAGTGTCCCTGCCCACGGCAGGAGAGCTGGAACTAGATTATCTTTAAGAATCATTCTATGATTCTATGCCTAAATGGCTACAGAAATGGCCACAGACACAGTGGTACCACATGGTTTGAGACAGCTAGCACCTGAAAAATAGGTCTGATGAGTCCTGCTTCAATTACACTTTCTGGATGTAAACAAGCATATACAGTCATATTAGTATTCAACCCCTTCTGAAATGCTCACTCACTGTATCTGTGGCTTAAAAATCTTCCAAAAGCCATTACTTGGGTGCAGAATTTCTTTCTGCTACTTATTTTCCCGTTTTCTTGTACATTAATCAAATCTTAGAACTGACAGTGTGACAACTTGTATAAAAGATGACAAGGTCTTTGAGAAGAAAAATATCTGGCGCACAATGCCCTACACAAGCATTTTTGGGTAGGTATAATTTCTCTTTTTGTTGAAAAAAAGATGTACGTTATTTGATTACTGTAATCTAGTAAATGTGTGTGTTGGCCATGTTAAAAGATGCAATTAACATCTCTCTTCTCTGTTCAGTGGCCTAAAACACACAGCTGCAGCAATATTTACTGAAGCTCGGGGGATAAATCGCACTGAAATTTTACCCAAGTGAATTCTGTTGTCAGATGCTATAGGTAAATAAACGTTTTATTTCAATAGATTGCTTATTAGTGCCTTATTAAATGGCACAAGATTTGTATTCCTGAGAGAGCTTGCAGGCAGAATGTGATTGAAAAGTTATTTTTAAAATGGTTTTCAAAAACCAAATAATGTGGGGGGAAGCTACCAACATCAGCAATTTCTAGTGGGAAAAAAAAAATTTAAAACATTTCTCTTCCTTTTCCCAAATGGTTTAGAAATGATTTCCTGAGTTTCCCTCCAACTCTGAATGCTTTAAACAAAATATCACTCTATAGTATTTTATTAATTTTAAAACAAGCCAGTGTGGTAGTTTAAAGCTTATTGAAAGGTTGCAATAAGAGAAATTGGGACTTGCCCTAAAGTTCAGTGTGGAATGTAAACAAGTTAGAGCATTGAATGTAAAAGAATAATAATGCTAAAGTCTGTATCACTCACTGGTTTGCTAATTGTTATAAAAAGCCAATGTATAATCAGTCTCTCGCTCTTTATTCCTTTTGCCTTCTGACTTCCTCCTCCACTGCTCCTCTGTGGATGGCTGAATACTAACCTAACACATGAGGCCTTGCTGGTTTTCTATCTGAGGGGAGAGAAAGTGGCGCTGGCCCCTACTGGGCTTTTTCGTTGTTCAGAGTGAGAGAGGATTTTATTTCTATTATTATTTGTAACTTGTAAATAATTGTATATAACTGTGAATACATGTAAATATATTTTCTATATATGCTTGTAAATTTAGCTTGCTGTAAAATATAGCTATATCTTCCAAACCTTCTGCGCTACTCTGGTGATTTCAATTTTATTTGGGGGGTAATTTCTCAATCTCCGTCACAACCAGCAATAGTCCTTGCATTTTCCACACTGATGTTTTCTGAGCAAGCCTCATTTCCCTAGAGATTTTTGATACTGGAAATCACAGCTGCAAAAATGCATTGGTTGATGTGGAATGATTGACATTTTCCAGATACAAAATTCTCCAATTGCTGTTTTGTTTTTATGCCAAGTGCATTTTCTTCCAATATAATCCACTGATTAGGCCACATAAAACAACCTTGTCCAACTAATAGCATTAAGTTTGTAGAGAAAAAGACCTCAAGTTCATATAAATCAGGAAATTTCATTTTAACTTCTGGTCCTTTATCTTTCCACATTGGATATACACACCAAGGACAACTCAAAAGGCTGGTTAACTGCCTTAGAAACTGCGAGATAAATGTCAGGCTCAGAGAAGTTGATGTTGCAGGAATACCTGTAGCTGAAAGGCAAATCCCTTTTTTACAATCCTTGACTATCCCTATCTGAGATTACTCTTATGATCTTTCTTCAGTTTAGTTTTGCTGGTGCATCACTCCTGCTGCTAGTAAGAGATGAAATTCTGACATTATCCAGGAGTATTATCCCAGTTCCATGTATATTATCCTCTGCAGGTCCAGAAAAAGTAGACTTAAAGGCCAGGAACTTGATTAAAAATTGGACACTGACAAAATCATAGGAAAACTGAGATTGGAAAGAACACCTGGAAGTCTCTCGTCCAAATCTTTGCTCAGACTAGGGCTAATTGTCAAAGCAGGTCAGGTTTCCATGCCCTTTGGCATTTGATTATGAAGAGCTTGAAGGATGGAGATCCAATGACTTACTTGGACACCTGACCATATTCAGCAGGATTTCCCTCCCCCCACCACTTCTTTTATCCAGTTGAAGTTTCCATTGATGCAGCTTTTGAGCACTGCTTCTTGTCCTTTTGCTGTGTCTCTCTGAGGGAAGTATGGCTTGGTCCTTGGTCTTTTCTTTAATGTCCCTTCTGGCAGGAGAACACTGAAATTATATCTCCCTGCTGTTCTCTCTGTGGTGAACAAATCCACCCAGGGGCCCAACACTGGGCACAGTGCTCCAGCTGTGGCCTCAAAAGTGCCTGGCAAAGAATGACTCCTTTGATGGACCTGCAGTTTGTGCACTTGCTCGGGCTGCCCAGGAAGCCATTAGCTGCCTGGGGCACTCTGTGGGCCAGCACTATCGAAGTGCAAAGTCTGTATCCTTCTGCCCTCCATGCAACATTTGGCTTTTGATGCTTTTGAATACCTTGAGGAATCAGAACTGGGACCTGAAGCTCCTCATGATTATTCTAACAAGCATCTGGCATCTACTGCCAAAATTCAGAGTAAGGTCTTTGCCTTTCACAGACCAAGCCAGTCCAAATATACAGAGAATGATGTTGTTAATATTCATTAAGAGCACATAATCTACACACAGGCAAACTTCATATATATGCAGTGACTTGGAAGTTCAAATAAGCAAATCAAAAGCTCAGCCTGTTCTGTACCCAGGAAAAGAGGTGTTAACTAAAGCTTTAATTTTTTTTTTTTTTGTCATCAGCCACAAACTGCATAAATCCAGTTAATGAACTCATCAGGTTTATGCCTTATATTAATAGGAAGTGAAAATTACCTCTAGACCTATCAATGTTTACAACTGAATCTTAAGCATTGTTAATGTTCATTTCTTAAAACAGAAGAACAGCTTCAGAGCTGGCACAATGGAAGAGCTGAGTCCTGCAGACAAGTAAGCATCAATAAGCAAACAGCATTCCACAAAGCAGGTGGGAGGCACCTTTTTTGCACTGCCTGAGACAAAGCCAGTATCTGCATCAATCCGAACATTATTGATATTCACAGTCATATCACAAAGTCCCTTTGGCTCACTCAAGGCTTGGACAAGAATCCTGGGGTCAACACAGCACTGATACAAGAAGACAATGCAAATATATTGAAGTAAGACCAATAAGATCTTGAGTATAGAGCAAATTGGAAATGTACAGTGCTGCAAAGGAAATGTTAGTAGAGCACTTGGATCATAAAACAAATTATTTCAAGGTAGTTGCAAGGTAAAAAAGGAGTTTTCTGATGGAGACACTGCAGCATTAAGTCCCTTTTGGATAATCCTGTTTCTGTTTCTTGAATGAGTAATACATGCAAAGCAATCTCATATTCATAGACACATTTAAAACAGATCATTGGTGCTTGAACGTGTCCAGAGAAGGACACTAAGGCTTGGGAGGGGGTCGGAGCACAGCCCTAAGAGGAGCAGCTGAGGGATCTGGGGTTGTTCAGCCTGGAGAAGAGGAGGCTCAGGGGAGACCTCATTGTTCTCTATAACTACCTGAAAGGAGGTTGTAGCCAGGTGGACGTTGGTCTCTTCTTCCAGGCACCCAGTGACAGAACAAGAGGACATAAGTCTCAAACTGTGCCAGCACAGGTTTAGGCTGGACATTAGTAAGAAATTCTTCATGGGAAGAGTGATTGCCTATTGGAATGGGCTGCTCAGGGAGGTGGTGGAGTCACTATCCCTGAAGGTGTTTAAAAGGAGGTTGGATAAGGCACTTAGTGCCATGGGTTAGTTGATTAGGAGGGTTAGGTGATAGGTTGAACTTGATGATCCTAGACCTCTAGGATCTTTTCCAACCTGTTTAATTCTGTGATCCTGGAACTAAGTAATCCTCTCTCTAACAACATGGAGATAAGAGTTACTACACTACTTGTAGAAATCTCTTCTTATCTTTAATGTCCAGTTGATAAATGTACTCTTAGAGACATGCCTTTTTTTACAGCAAGAAGCACAATTTCTAAGTATGAAAGAATTGAAGCTACTCCATCTCAAGATGTTGCAGACATAATTACAGAAAGCAGGTGGGGCCAACTCTTCAACGAATGGGACTGAGGTAAGCTTCATGCTGGAGTTAGGTCAGCTGGCACCAGACACAGCTGAAGACTTTAAGCCAAGTCTGTATGATAAGAAGAGAAAGGTTGTCTCTTGATGATTTATACATGCAAATCAAAGTGACGAGATCTGTTACTAAATAAAATGATGGTTTGATGCGCCTAGCTATCAGAGCATGTTTAGTATTAGAAACATTCTACAGGAGAATGAAAGTGAGAGATACTCAAGCATTCACACTGCAGTACATGATATGGAGATTGCATCTTAAGCTCAACCTTCTCAGATGGCTGAACTCCATGCTAAGCAGCAAGCCTTTAGGCCTTATTAATCCTTCCCATATATAGTATGTCATATTTATGCAGACCATGAGCTTTTTTTCATGACCTTTGAGTCAGACCTCTCAGCTTTTTTGAGTTCACAGAGGGAGCAACCACAAAAATGGATTAATTTGCATGACTAAAAATTTCAGTACAATTCCAAGTACCTAAATAGTAAATACAATCCTACCAATAACCTCTTTACAAGAGCAGTGCAAGCAGAAAACTGGTCAGATAGGTCAAATGTCTCCTGAGGTACTTGAATCCACCTTGCCTGCCAAAACATGTCACAAAGATTTACAGAAGTTAAAGATTTCCAAAGCAACACGAAAACTCAGACAAAGTTAAGACTGAGGTTGAGGAGACTGCAAGTAGCCTTGTGGTACTCAAGTTAGCTGGCCAGCACAAAGCAGAATGGACAAACAGGAAAGCAGAGAAAGATGGTGCTACATGTTCAATAGCTCTCTGAGCATCAGTTCCAGCAGCAGCTTACCTATTCTGTTTAGCTTCGAAAATTCCTGTCTACAAGCAGGAGGCTTCTTTTGTGACTAAAAAGGTAAGCATTAACACAAGTGGCAAACTGCATCCCAGAGGTATGCCTCAAATCAGAGGATTTTCTAATTAAAAATAATTTCTCCTCCCCTCCAACTTCAATTTCATCATCATGGAACTCCCAAGAAATGCATCCTAACAGGCCTCACAGAGAGTTGTTTTGATGCTTGATGGATTTTTTTACTTTTTGGCATTGTGGGAAATACTTTCCTCTCCCTGGGGATAATCTCCTGGGAAGACATGGTGTGAAGAATGTTACTCATAGCAGCAGGAGCATGGCAATTGGTCCCAGTCTGAAAGATAAATTACTCTTTTGTTTTTCTTTCCCAAAATGCTTGTTTTTATCTCAGAACTCTCTCCCTCTATAGTCTAAGCTAAGCCTTGACATCTTAAACACAAGCATCTGTAGGGGGAGCAACGCAATGAAACGAGATCTTCAGATGCTCAATTTAGTGAAAATGTTGTTAAAGTGATCAGTTGCTTGAGCTTTCTCACTAGGCTCTTGTTCTCCCAGAGGAACAGAAACCCAATTAAAAGACATCTGCAACCTTAAACAGTTTTTCTTAGTTCTTCAGAGACATTTAACTGAAATGATGCTGCTCCCTGATTGGGAAGATGGAGTTTTATTTCAGGTCTTGATTTCACTGAATCATTGATACTGTTTTTCAACTTAAACACTTGGGACCAAATTGCTCAGTGAGAAAGGTCAATAGCCTATAAATCAGAGATGTAACTCTACTGGAATTAGCAGACTTTATGGCAGTTTGCAGTACCTTAGGATGCAGACTGAAGTCACAAACGCAGGAAGTGCTCACCATTTTCCAGAGAACACCAAACAGAAACAGCAAACTAGAACATGAGTGCAGTAATAGCAGCAAAACTTCTTGTCAGCAGGGTAGGTTTGCTCTTGGTTATATTTATATAAGCTGTTAATGGCAGGATGAGGCTTCAGGGGTTAATTAAGGACAGCACTCATAATAGCATTCTGAAGTCAAGGACTTTGTAGAAAGCCGTCAGGATAATGCAGAGGATTTTAATATCTATTTCTCAACATGAATAAATGATGCTTAGAGTAGTTCTGACCCAAATTTCCTAATGTGGGTTTGGATTTAGGGCACTTCGCTGAAGCTTACAGTACAACTTTTGGAAAGGTTTTAGCCTTCCCCAACCTGGGCTGTCCTGTGCCAGGTAGTCAGGAAATCAAGAGCTTTGGCTCCTAAAGCCATCATCAGTAATTAGAAGATAAGTTGTGGAAACTGGGCAGGAATTAACTAAGAGCCTGCAATCAGCTCATAGCTCCTTAACCTCTGTGTTTCCAAGACTGTAGTAACAGGAAGCAAACAGAACCAATTCAGATGGGATGAGGACATAAATTAGTAGCATGGAGGTGCATTCATGCAGCCTACAATTAAGTGGGCAAAGAAGCAGAATCAATTAAGGTATTTCCCAGAGAAAATGGAAATTCCATAGCTTGGAAAAGTAAACATTTAGAACAGGTGAAGTTTCAGAAAAGGCCCTACAAAGAGCATCTTCCATTGAACTGAGGACATCTGCAGTGTATACACAGTTTTAAAGCTATAATGCCTCCCCGCAGGAATGGCCAATAGTACATCTCAGGCTTTTTCCCCAAAAAACAACACACACTTCTTGCTGGACAGGTCACTATTCACAGATCTACTTTTTCTTTTGGAAGAAGGGGAGAACTGAAAATCAGCAGAAAATAATGAAAACATTTAACTGCTTGTTTAGGCTGGTGTCAGTTGTTTGGAAATACTATGTAGGGGTAGAATAAATTAAAAGTCCGAAGTGCACCAAACCTCATTTCTAGCTAACAAAGCCAGCCTAACTCCTTAGTCACATACATACGGAATCCTGTGTATCACAACTCCTTTACATTGAGTAGAATCCTCTGTGTGGATCACACCCTAATTCCAGTTTAAACTGAAAATGTTATTTGAATAAAAATTATTAAAATCTAACTCCAGACAATTAACGAAGAACCACTTTCTGATTTCTCTGCTTTGGAGGCACAAATGAGGCATTTAAAAGAAATATTCAGAAGTCTAGAGAATGTGTCCAGAGAAAGGCAACAAGGCTGGTGAGGGGGCTGGAGCATGGGCCCTATGAGAAGGAAGCTGGCGTTGTTCAGCCTCAAGATGAGAAGCTCTAAGGGAGACCTTATTGCAATCTACAACTATCTGGAAGGAGGTTGTAGCCAGGTCGGAGTTGGTCTTTTCTCCCAGGCAACCAGTGACAGAATGAGGGGGGACATTCTCAAGCTGCACCAGTGGAGGTTTAGGCTGGATGTTAGGAATAAAATCTTCACAGAAAGAGTGACTGGCCATTGGTATGGGCTGCCCAGGGAGGTGGTGGGGTCAGCGTCCCTATAAGTGTTTAAAAAAGACTAGATGTGGCATTTAGTGCCATGGTTTAGTTAATTAGATGATGTTGGGTGATAGGTTTGACTTGATCATCTCAATGGTCTTTCACGACCTAGTTAATTCTGTGATTCATATGCCAAAGCAGAGCTTCCATATTGTAAAAATAGATTTATAACAAGACTGCAATGTTGCAATCATATTTGTGGATCAGATCAAACATTTTACTACTCTACCTCAATGACTTGCTAACTTTGCTGTGCTCACATCTCTAGAAATCTGGGGTAGGTTGCATGCTCGCTTAGAATACTTTGCAAATAATTTGTTGACAGAAAAGGAAAAACAAAAATCCTCCAATACCTGCATTCTTTCCATAGGGGTGCAAACTCTAAAACAAGAAAGAAAAAGAACAGATTTCCAAAACAAAACAAAATCTCTGTTCTCTAAGTAGATGGTAAGGGTTCATGGTATCATACAAAATAAAAAGGATTAGCCTGAATGTTCAAGTTTCTACCTGAAGTAGGTTTAATACAAAGAGCTGAAAATTCAGCTGCTGTCTTCCTTTCGCTGTGGAAGAACCTATATTTAAACCCTGTTATGTAAGCCACTTCTGTTGTTTGGCATTATTGTGACATGAACAGGGAACACATCCCCATATGTTTTATGAAACGTTAGGAAGTTCAACAAGGCCAAGTGGAAGTGCAAGATCTTGGGACAATCCTGATGTAACAGAGAGCAGCCCTGCAGAAAAGGACTTGGGGATACTGCTGGATAAAAAGATAGACATAAGCCAGCAATGTGCACTTACAGCCCCTTGAATCATCAGAAGGCAAATTACATCTTGTGCTGTATCAAAAGAACTGTGGCCAGCAGGTTGAGAGGTGGTTCTGCCACTTTAGTACTCTGGTGAGACCTCACCTCGAGTACTGTGTCCAGCTATGGGACCCACAACACAAGACATCCTGCTGGTGGACCAGGTCCAAAGGAGAGCCACCACAATGATGAGGGCTGGAGGACCTCTCCTAGGAAGAAAGGCTGAGAGAGTTTGGGTTGCTCAGCCTTGAAAAATGAGGTTTAGTCCCATATGGAGCTTTTTTGGCCTTTTTTTTCTTTTCTTTGAAGCATGAACTATATATTCAACACAGTTTAAATCAAACCAAAATGGATGTTTCAAGATACATCCACAATGCTGTTTTTTTTTGAATCCTGTCATCCATTCAATGTGCTTTCCCTGGAAGAAAAGCAGGTAAGACTCTTTCAATTTTCATAGTTCCTCCCCTCCCTGCACATACAGCAGTATAAATCATAGCTTCCTGGGCTAGATCTTGAAATGCTCTCTCTCTCCGAAGTATAGGAGAGAAAGGAAAAATCTCACTCTAACTTCAACCGATATTAGACTGATCTGCTGTGAGCAACTCTGTTTATAACCTGTGCCAGAAACAGCTCAGTCTCCATGCCAGGCTGTAAAGCACTTCTTTCTTTTCTGTCCATGGCAATAAACTTTATTTTTAACCAGCAATGAAAGTATCACTGAGGTTTTGTTATCCCAGCTCTGAACAGCTTCAGGAAATGTAAAAGTAGAAGAAAAAGGAATGTTACCTTTTTCTGCCGGCCCTGCACAGATTGCTGCTGCTTATGTGGTTTAGAGTTTGCTCAGAGGACAGGCACAGAAGGCATTCTGAAACATTCATTCAATAAAATGAGACAGCCTTCTGCAAAATATGTTTCCATGCTGCAGGGCTAAGGAGAATTACTCACCTTGGGAAAACTCTCCTCTTGCTTTTTTCATATGTATCTTAAACATGTTTACTTGGCATTTAAAGCTCTCTCATCCACTGTAGTTAAGCAAAGCAAACCCAAATATTTTGCTGTTGCTTTTTTCTCCTGATGCTCTACAGAAGACAGAGGATGCCCCTCATAGCATGCAGACCAGCAACTGCCTTGAGCCATGAGACACTGTGTGGTGGATGGCTTGTGTCCAGTCTGTCCAAAGAGTCTAGCACGTTCTCTGGGAAGCTATTTACCCTGGGTCCATTTTTAAAGTTAAGGAACTGGCACACAAACCCTCGTTTGAAAGTTAAACTCCAAGAAGAGTTGGGTGTCACATTGATGCAAGACCTATTTGCCTCAAATTTCTCTTCTCAATCTTCTCCTCAGTAATGCTAGTGTTTTGTGAGAGTTAGTGGAAAATGCTGTCTACAAGATAGTCTTTTGAAGGCAACTTTCAGTTAAAAAAAAGCAGTACATTTTACTGTCAAGTTGCTCTGCAAAATAAAGTCACTCTGTTATTAGAAACTGCTGCTGCTACATAAAGTCCTCAGGCTCCCTTCCTCTTCAGTTAACTCAGTCTTTGGGAGGTACCTGAATCTTAAGTTACTGCCTTCCCTGTCAATGCTTACTGACAACAATCCTTAACTGGCCCCCAGAGACACTCTTACAAGAATTGCAGTGTACATACAGCTTCAGTTATGAAAAACTGAACATGAGAGCTAGCCACGTGCACAATTACTAATTAACAGAGAACTTATTGACACATAGGATCAACAGGCAGTGTGTGCTTACTCAGATTCACAAATTGCATTGGGTTGGAAGGGACCCTCAAAGGCCATCTTATCCAACGCCCCCCTAATCAGCAGGGACACTTCCCACTAGATCAGGCTGCACAGGGACACATCTGAGAGTCTGATCTTGTATGACTCCAGGAACAGGGCCTCAAACGCATCCCTGGGTAACCTGTTCCAGTATTTCATGACTCTCATTGTAAAGAACTTCTTCCTTATGTCCAACCTAAACCTGCCCTGCTCCAGATTCAAGCCACTGCCCCTCAGCACATTGCTACAAGCCCTTCTAAACAGTCCTTTCTCAGCCTTCCTGTAGGTCCCCTTCAGATATTGAAATACAGTTATAAGGTCTCCCCAGAGCCTTCTTTTCTCTAGGCTGAGCAGCCTCAAATCTCTCAGCCTGTCTTGACAGGCTCCAGCACCTTGATCATCTCTGTGGCCCTCCTCTGAACCTGCTCCATCAGGTCCATGCCTCTCTTGTGCCAGGGGTCCAATAGCGGGACACAGTACCTCAGGTGAGGTCTCGGCAGAGCAGACTAGACTGGCAGAATCAGCTCTTACAACCTGCTGGCCACAGTTCTTTTGATACAGCTTGGGATGTGATTTGCCTTCCAAGCTGCAAGTGCCTATTGTTGACTCATGTCCAGATTTTTGCCACCAGTACTCCCAAGTCCCTTTCTGTAGGGCTGCTCTCATTTTCATCAGCTTGTATTGATACTCAGGTTTGCCCCAACCTAGGTGCAGAACCTTGCACCTTGCTTTACTGAACCTCATGATATTCTCCTAAGCCCACCTCTCCAGCCTGTCCAAATCTCCCTGGATGGCACTCTGCCCTTCAGTCTTATCAGCTGCACCACTCAGCTTGGGCAGGGTGTGTGTGCCTGTGAGAAAGAGGGTGAGGAAGTGGGAAGGGATTCTCTGAGGTTTTTTGGTGGTTTTTTTCTGTATTACCTGTAGCCATTTCCATGAAAGTTGTTTGTTAGCAGTGTATGCCAGTAGCAGGGAAAAAAAAAAATCAGGGATGCTTTTGCTCAGTTGATTCATTGATCTGGGGAGGAAAAGATTCTGGACTGAATATCTGTAACAACTTTGTAAGAACTGTGGCTATGCTAAGGGCAATGCAGTACATGAAAGTTTTTAGGCACGGTGGATGGTTTCTTTCTATTCATGCACTTTTCCCTGTTCATACCAATGTCATTCTAATGAATAGGATAAATTTTTCCCAATACTGAAAGAGAAAGGAAAACATCATTATTCTTGCTGCAACAGCTTGGAAATTGACTTTATTGTACATGCTCGTTGCATGGTGTTTGGAAGACTATAGAGGACTAGAAGGCCTGATAGAAATCCTGTCAGCACTGACACATTTGATTTATATGTCTCTTTCCATAATAATGATATGATTTTTAAATGAAACCACATTTCACCACCAAGAAGACTGCGGTCTTTTTCAGTCTTCTTCCACATAATTTTTCTCTAAACTGTCTTTGCAAAGTGTCAATCATTAAAATAATGCATATTTGATGAAAACTTGCAATAAAAACCATTTTGGACGCTGTTTCCAGTCACTGATTGATATGCTTATTATTTTGTCTGCTGTATTTAAATAATATGTCTCAATTCTTACAGTATCTGAGGGGCAGGTATAGTATACTAACAGAGAATTCACAGAATCATAGAATCAATCAGGGTTGGAAGGAACCACAAGGATCATCTAGTTCCAACCCCCCTGCCAAGGACAGGGACACCCTACCCTAGAGCAGGCTGCCCGGAGTCCCATCCAGCCTGGCTTTAAACACCTCCAGCTATGGGGCCTCAACCACCTCTCCGGGCAACCCATTCCAGACTCCCACCACTCTCATGCTGAACAACCTCCTCCTCACATCGAGTTTGAATCTCCCCACCTCCAGCTTTGCTCCATTCCCCCTAGTCCTGTCACTACCTGGTAGCCTAAGAAGTCCCTCCCCAGCTTTTTTGTAGGCCCCCTTCAAATACTGGAAGGCCACAAGAAGGTCACCTGGGAGCCTCCTCTTCTCCAGACTCTTTCAGTCTGTCCTCATAGGAGAGGTGCTCCAGCCTTGTGATCATCCCAGTGGCCCTTCTCTGGACACACTCCAGAATCTCCACATCCCTCTCGGAATAAGGGCTCCAGAACTGGATGCAGTACTCCAGCTGGGGTCTCACCAGAGCACAGCAGAGGGGGAGAATCACCTCCCTCCACCTGCTGGCCACACTTCTCCTAATGCAGCCCAGGATCTGGTTGCCCCTCTGGGCTGCAAGTGCACACTGCTGGCTCATGTTGAGCTTCTTGTCCAGCAGCACCCCCAAGTACCTCTCCTCAGGGCTGCTCTCCAGCCAGGCACTGCCCGGCCTGTATCTGTGCTTGAGATTGCCTCAACCCAGATGCAGGACCTTGCACTTGGTCTTGTTGAACCTCATGAGGCTGGCTTGTGCCCACCTCTTCAGCCTGTCCAGGCTCTTCTGGATGGCATAATTCAGATGACCTATTTTCAGGTTCTCTTAAACAAGTAAGAGATTCACTAAGTTGCAATTCTATACAAGTAAAAACAGTGTAATTCACCTGTAAATCCAAGAGCACTGATTTCCATACATGGTTACACAGACCAGAATATACAACACATCAAATAAGAATCTGACTGTTTGCAAAAAAGTGAAAAACACTGTGGGAACACCCAAAAGAAGCTGGAAACAGAATCACTTTGCTTTCAGTGGTAGATGTATAACTGCATGTGCTGACTTTGAGATTCACTGGTGACCAAGAGATCTCCATCCCTGAGTTGTCAGATACCTCACCAGAAGAAAAAGCAGTTTGTAAAGTGATAGACTTTAGTTAAATATAGCGGTAGGTGGATATTTTAACTTCTACTGTATCACTGAGTTGACTTTACTTACACTACAAACAACAGTGGATAAGAGCTCTGAATGAACTTGCAAGGTTAAAATACCATCAACAAGAAAATGCAATGGCTCACCTTAAAAAACAGCAACAAATGCTGGAGCACATGAGCTTGAGCTATTTGGCAGCAGCAGAAGTGGAGTTGGGGAAAACTGACTGACAAGAGCTGGAAGATATCAGAAATGGACTTAACAGGCTACAGCAACAAAAAGAACAAATAAAGCAACTGCAAAATGTTAGAGATTGTTCAGCGGGAGGAGTGGATTGTCTTCATTCTAATAAAAAAAATTAAGTAGGAGGGACTTTGTTGCTCTCTACAATTGCCTGAAAGTAGGTTGGAGTGAGGTGGGGCTTGGTCTCTTCTATGATGAGGTGACAGAACAAGAGAAAGTGGTCTGAAATTGCACCAAGGAAGACTTAGGTTGGATATTAGGAAAACTTTCGTCACTAAAGAGTGGTCAGCTGTTGGAACAGGCTGCTTATGAAAGTGATGGAGTCACCATCCTTGGAGGTGCTAATAAAACCTGTACATGTGGCACTCTGGGACATGGTTTAATGGCCATAATGACGTTAGATTGATGGTTGGACTCAGTGATCTTAAAGACCCTTTCCAACCAGGTCTGAAAGCCTTAGTATAGGAAGGTCATGGACCTGATGGAGCAGGTCCAGAGGAGGGCCACGAAAATGATCAGGCAGTTGGAGCACCTCTGCTACAAAGACAGGCTGAGGCAGCTGGGGTTGTTCAAGCAAGCCTAGAGAAGAGGAGGCTTTGGGGAGACCTAATAGCAGCCTTCCAGTACCTGAAGCAGCCTACATGAAGGATGGAGAGAGATTGTTTACAAAGGTCTACAGTGACAGGATGAGGGACAATGGCTTCAAACTAGAAGAGAGTAGATTTAGATTTGGTTATTAAGAAAAAGTGTTGGGACACTGGAAAAGGTTGCCCAGGGATGTAGTTGAGGCTCCTTCCCTGGAGACATTCAAAGTGAGGCTAGACAGGGCTCTGGGCAATCTGATTTAGTTGAGGATGTTTCTGCTAACTGCGGCAGGGGTTGAACTAGATGACCTTTAGAGGTCTTTTCCAGCCCAGACCATCCTATGATTCTATGAAAACTATGATTCCTCCTAAGTTAGAGTGCACATAGGCCTGGGATTGAGGCTGGTGAACAAAATGCCCTCTGATATTTTCCTGTGTGAGCTCAAGAATGAAAGCACTGTAGTCAAAGAGGAGGTGTACACCTTTTGTCCATCTTCTTGCAAAAGTTAATTTCTGCAACTTTTATTTTCTTTGAGTTAATGCTGATAAGATGGTGTATCTTGGAAAGTGGTTGGTAACTGAGTGAAATAGGCTCCTCAAGAACAGAGGAAGGTTATGGGTAGAACTTTGCAACTCTCGTGTTTCGTAAAAGAAAATTGCAGAAAGGAGAAACAAAGAATTAGAGGCTCCTGTATAACATGGATTCTACAAATTTGCACACTTACTGTCCACTGTCAAGAGTTACCTAAAGAGTATGACTGCTTGCAACATCTCCCCCTTCCACTTCTTTTCAAAATGGTGGCTCTATTTAGAGCCAAAGCTTTTATAATTCAGGCTGTTATGCACAGGGTAAAAGTGATTTTTAAAAGCTGCTTGATTTATCCTCTTACTTACCATGTAGAGCAGCTATTGTACCTGACTGATAATCCAGATCTTTCCCAGACACTTCTCATAGTGAAAAATAAATTGTAAGCTGCATATTGTCTCTTTTTATTGGCCATCCATCTAGTATTTTGTACCTGATCATTTTTGTGTGGAGCCTTCAGTGCAAGTAAAACACTACTGACAAATTTTT
The DNA here is from genome assembly GCF_015220805.1 of Pogoniulus pusillus. Classification (NCBI taxonomy): domain Eukaryota; kingdom Metazoa; phylum Chordata; class Aves; order Piciformes; family Lybiidae; genus Pogoniulus; species Pogoniulus pusillus. The sequence continues at coordinate 8,097,303 of NC_087284.1, read as the reverse complement.
AAGAACATGCATTAAATGACTCAGCTGAGCACTGAACGCAAGAGCCCCTTTTCTGCTAAAGCCTCTCTCAACAGGATGAAGAGTTCATGTATTAAAAGCATGACTAAGTTATACCAAGAGCTGGCTTTGTAGCACAAACATCAAAGACTTAATGGACATGCTCCATTTTTTTTGGAGCTTGTATATAAAAGAAAAAAAATCTAATATTTCTGGATGTTACATTATCTTTGCAACTTGCAAATGAACAGTAGTATAGTGCTTAAAAAAGTCTGCAGCCCTAAAAACTGAATTTACCCAGACACTCTGCAAGTATGGATCAAGAGCAAGTATTCAGCAAAGGAATGGGGGAGGGCAAGGGCACATAAATGAAAGAGGAAGATGAGGTGTGTGTTTCCTCATCAGAAAAAAGGTGAAGTTGTCTGTTTTGGGGTAAAAAAACCCTCTGTTGTCAGGACTTTATGCTACAGATGCTCAGGCAATTCTCAGGCATGATCCTGTAACTGAAGAACTGTAGAAAAAACAGGTAGCCTCACACTGCTGAAGTAACAGCCTAAGGAGTCTTATGTGACCTTGATAGAAAGATTGTTTCAGTTGCTCTGTTCAGTTGGCTTTTTTATGTTTTGTTTTGTCTTTTTTCCTTACCATTAAATGAATGTGAAATGCAAAGGGCAAAAAAAAAATTAATGCCCAGCACGAGCCCACAGCTAGGGATCGATACATGAACAGGATCTTGCAGACTGACTCAATGCTAAATAAAATAAAATAGGACTCCCCTGCAAGAAAAGCTTGAGAAGTCAGGTGTCCAAGCAGGAGATCTCCATGTCATTATAACATGGTTCGGGTGTACCATTCTCCAAGACTGTCTATGCCTAACTCAATTTTACCAGCTCACTGATTGATGATTCTATGACTGTCCAGAAAGCATCCAATTTCTTGCTTACTTCGACAAAGGCACTATAAAAGCCAAACCAAGCCAACTAACCAAAAACAAACCACAAACTTTTAATTTCCTTTTTTGTTTTTAGATTTTAGTCTATTTCATTTCAGTGCACACACATGTAGAGTAAGTCCCTAAAGTCAGCCCACAAACACTGAGTCATTGATGTGCCCTTATGGAATATTTTGGGAAAGTGCTGGCAATCATTGTACCTTCAATGTATGCACTAGTCCAAACAGAGAAATAGTTTGAGGGAAAACACTGCGAGAAAGACTAATGCTGAACACATTCAGCCACTGCCCCAAGTAACAAAGGTCTTAAAGCAAAGCATAACTTTCAGCTTTGGCCATAATGAAACATCACGAAACAGGCCATTGTGTGCCACAAAACCTCAGATGAGCTTATGACACTCTGGGGTGTGCCTACAGAGAACAAATTTGTTAACTCACATTACAATAACCATTATTTGGAAGAATTTTATTTCTAGTGAATAAAAAAGAAGATTGAAAAGAGAGAGAGGTGTGTATATACTTATGTGAAATAAAATGAGAAAAATTAAGTCAAACTAAGAATTTTGTTGGGTAATGAACACTGGAAAAAAAAAAGATATTAATATCTCCTGTGCAAGAGCTGTATTGATAGGAATTGGTTTGTTTCTCTTACTGCACAGTAATGCTTATATTATTTGACTGAAAAAATGCTGAGCCTCTGATTTCAGAAAGTCCACAGAAGTGCTGAACATCCATGACAGATAAGAATTCCCTACATCCAGCAGCAAATCGCCATTAAGTATTTCTTCCAAGTGGTTTATCAAGTGTCGAATCATCTAAAACGAAAACAGAAACTTCAAAGGTAAGCATCTGTGATAAACTTTTCTCAGTGCCCATGAAGGTTCATGTCTCTATCCGAAAAACTAAGGCTTCATGTCAAAGCAACAGGCCTAAAACTCTCAAACAGAACCTATTCAATAAATCATAGAATCAAAGAATTTTTCTGGTTGGAAAACACATCTAATGTCATCAAGTCCAAATGTCAGCCTAAGACATGAAACCATGCCCTTAAGTGCTATGTCCACACACTCCTTGAACACCTCCAGGGATGGCAACTCCATCACCTCCCTGGGCAGATTTCAAGGCGTGAGTACTCTTTCAGTAAAGAACCTAAACCTCCCCCGGCACAGTTTCAGGCCATTTCTGATCAGTCACCTGATACTATAGGGAGAAGAAATTAACCCCATCTCATTTCAACCTCCTTTCATGTAGTTGTAGAGAGCAATGAAGTCGTTCTTCAGCCTCCTCTCCAGACTACACAATCCCAGTTCCCTCAACTGCTCCTTGCTCTCTAGACTCTTCACCACCTTAGTTGCTCTTCTCTGCAATTCTGTCTTATGAAACACTGGGGTTATCTTTACACTAAAGAAATGAACTTCATGAGTCAGAACCACCACAGATTTATGAGTGGGAAGTTCTGCTTAACTAATTGAATTGCCTTTTATGACAAGGTCACCCATCTAGTCAACCAAGGGAAACCAGTAGATGTGGGGATTTTGGATTTGAGCAGAACTTTTGAAACTGCTTCTCACAGTACCTTTCTGGAAGAAATATCCACCACACAGCTAGACAAGCCCATAATGTACTGGGTGAACAACTAGCTGACAGGTTAGGCCTAAAGAACTATAAAAAAAAGGGGTTACATCAGGCCAACATCCAGGCATCAGAGACATTCTCCAGGGCTTAATTTTAGGACCAGAGCTCTTAAATGTTTTTGTAAATGATCTAGATGCATAAACTGAATGTACATTAAATAACTTTGCTGATGATAGTAAATTAGGAGAAGTTGTGGAGTTCCTTGATGGCAAAGACCTTGCAGAGAGGTCTGGACAGCTGGGCAACCACCAACTGTAATAAATGGCAATAAAAGAAAGCACAGGATCTTTCACCTGGGATAAAGTAATCCTGGATATATATACAAACTGGGGGACAAGGCTGAAGAACAGACCCACAGAAAGTCAAATGGGGGGCTGGGTTGATGCAAATTGAATATAGAATCACAGAATGTCAAGGGCTGGAAGGGACCTCGAGAGATCATCTGGTCCAGCTCCCCTGCCAGAGCAGGATCACCTAGAGCAGATCACTACTGAGTCAGTAGTGTGTCTTGGCAGCCAAACTGTGTCTTGGAGCACATCTAGCATAGCATAACTATCCAGTCAAGGGAGGCAATTGCAATGGCACTGTCACACCTTAAGTACTGTTTGCACTTTTGGGCATCTCAATAGAATAAGAAAGGCATCAAATTATCAAAATGTATTCAGAGGAATAGTGAAAGGCCTAGAGGGTAGGACTTGTGAACTTGGTTTGTTCAACCTGGAGAAGACTGAGGGGTGACCTCATTGCAGTCTGCAACTTTGTCAAGGAGGGCAGCAGACAGGGAATTGCTCACCTGTGTCTCTGGTCACCAGTGACAGGACACAAGGAACTGGAATGAAGCTGTGTCAAGGGAAGTTCAGATTGGGTATTAGGAAAACGTTTTTCACTGAGAAGGTGGTCACTGAAATAGGCGCCCCAGGGATTACGGCAGCAACTTTGTCAGAGTTCAAAGAGCATCTGGACAGCGTTTTTATTCGTATAGTTAAGTTTTACCTGGTCCTGCAAGAAGCAGGAAGTTGGACTTGATACTTATGTAATGACAGAACAAGGGGTAATGGGAAGAGGGGAGATTCAAACTAGCTGTTAGGAAAATACTCTTTACAGTGAGGGTGGTGAGACACTGGAACAGGTTGCCCAGGGAGGTTGTGGATACTCCCTCCCTAGAGATGTTCAAGGCCAGGATGTATGAGGCCTTGAGTGACCTGTTCTAGAGGGAGGTGTCCCTGGCTATGGCAGGGGGTTGGAACCGGATGATCCTTGAGATTCCTTCCAACCTAAACCATTTTGTGGATCTATGAGTCCCTTACAATTTGAGATACTCTATGATTCTGTTGCTAAGATGGAACTGGAAGGTTTTCCGTCTTCAATAACCAAGCTACCTGAGGGAGATGGATGACAACAGGAAGGGGTGGGAGAAGACTGGTATCAGAGGACTTAATTTTCCACCAAAATCCATATGATCTGCTTGGTTTAAATGGTTTGTTGTTTCCTGCACTCCAAATAGGTGCTTTGATTACCCTATTAGTGGAGCTGGGGGCAAGGGTAAGGAGAAGAATATGGAAGCAACAGTCCTCCTCTCTCTGTGAGGAATTCAGTATTTTTTTAAATCCTGGAAGAGTTTCCCAGTACAAAGACACTGCTTCCAGCACTAGTCTACAATTCAATTCAGCATTTGTTGTCTAATCTCACTGCAACCAAAGCTCAAGGAAATAAATCAGACGTTTTACTTCACAGCCAAAGGATATTTAGAAATAATTGGGCTACTGAAATTGCTGTTTGTTAGGATTCTTTTTTTTCTTTTTTCTTTTTTTTACTAGTTTGAGTTTCTGTGTACATCTTCAATTTGTGTAATATATTCGAGAGCTGTGTGAAAAATAAGGATTTGTTCAGGATAAAAATATTTTCCTCTGGGAAATTGAGAAGACTTGATATTTAGCTTTCTGGTGCAAGTTTTATAATGATGGATTTTTGCTCTGAATTATGCAGAAAAAGTGAAGAATAGTTTTTCAGCACATTTAGAAATGGAGCAGTGGTTGTCTTTGATTATGTAAAGAAAGAAGACAAAGGAGCAGATGAAGAACAACTGTCAGAGCACAGTAAAATTACCTATTGGAGAGAAGTATTTAATCATAAATGGAGCAGCTCTGACATTATATTTAACACACAGCATTTGAGAACCACACCAGCCATATATCTGTTCCAAGCATTAAGCACCAGAACAAAACAAATGAATACTTCCAACCCTTTTTTTTTTTGAGGAGACGGGCACCTTACTACAGATTATGCATCAAAATGTCATCTGGTCTAGAGTCACCACAGTTCTTTTCCTTTAGTCTTTAAGGGGCAGCTAAGTCATTAGTAGATATGATTTGCAGGTTAGACATTGCACATACACTGTAAGCCGAAAACTGTCAAAAATAAAGCCCTTAAGACAAATTTACTAGCCTTGGTGAACAAAATATCTTTTTCAGCAGAGAATGCCAAATCTATTTCTGAGAGTACTTGAGACACCATGCATTTGTCACAGTTCTCCTCCGGTTTTAATTAATCATTTTCAGCCTCCCCTTCTACACGGAAACGAACAACAAAAATCTAACATAGCTCTGTAGGCTTTCAGTGCATGGGTTGTGTTCTACTTTGTATTTTCAGGTTTCCTCTGCAGAACAATGAAACATAAACCAAAGGAATTTCTTTCCTTTCCCCTTGAGGTACTTCCTATCTTGCTGTTTGAACTAGAGGTAGAATAAAATATTTAAACAAGCAAATGAACAGAGAAGTAGGAAGCATAACGAGGCTAAACATGAGACCTCTTACATCAATTTCAACATTACCAAATGCTCCAAGCTTGCCCATAAAACTGAGTTCTCAACTGCATATCCACCTACATGCATGCACACACGAAACCAGGAGGCCTTGCCTTTTTAGGAATGAAAGCTGGTCTCTTAGCCCATGAGACAGAGGTATACCACAGTGCTGGTACTCCACAGAAAAACAGCTGGGAGCAGACAAAATGTACTACACATACAAAAATTAAATTGGAGGAGTGCAAAAAGCACTACTTAAATACTATCGTAATGGTATTAGAATGCTCATTTTAAAGTGGAAAGGGGATTGCGGTACATGATCTTCTCAATGTTGCATAGAAGCTGATTTAAATAAATATCTGCATCAAAATAGGTCTATATCCATGTGTAAAGTGAGGGACTCTTGGGAGACAGTGCATCAAAGTCACTCCAGGTCATAATGTCTGCATGATTTCTCCACTGGCAAAACCTGGCTGGGTGGAAGTCAGCAGCAGGCACAGTACGCTTCTCCTAGTGAGTCCGACAGTTGCTCTAAATTCACACAATTTCTTTAGCCAGAGGTTTTCAATGAAAAGCTCTATCACCAAATGATTTTTTTGCTTCCTGGCTGTGGCCATCTGAGCTGGATTTCTTGCTCAGACATAGAAATACTCGGAACAGATAAACTTAGAAGCAGAAAGTCTGAGTGGAGAGGTGAACATTGTAGGGATAGGCCACATAATGGCAACAATGAATAAGTTAATATAATTTCATTGGAGCATCAAGAGCTTTATGTCTGGAAGCACAGCTTGTACCTTCCCCTTGCTTCTTCTGCTGCACCCACTGCTAACTTCGCTCCATTGTTTTGGCTGCTGCTGCTTTTGCTGCTTCCCCACCGCCTGACTCCTTCCCCATCTTCATTAAGGTTATCATATTTCTGTAGTAGTTTATTCTCTTTATACTGTTATATTTAAACTATAAGAAATACAATTTCATTTTTCCCTGACTTTCCAAAAATCCATGTTGTAGTGAGTTAATTCTACCAGGGGAGGGATCCACCCTAACCCAGGACAGTGGCTCATGAAGATGTAAGAACTAAGAGGAGGAAGAAAACCATTTTTTCTTAAATTTCCAGTTCAGTCAATATGTCCTTTATAACCAGAAAAGGTTTCAGCAGTGTAGGTTTGTTTTATCTCTGCACTTATTTTCTACGCCCTTTGCAGATGATTTCTCTCTTGTCAGACAGCAAATACAAACATTTGCCTGTCAAGGTTAATCTCCATCCAACTCTCCACTGTTCAGCCAGAAAGCAGGCAACTTCTAAACAGCCCATTTAAGTCTAGTGAGCTGATTCAAGCAGAGAAAACCACAATAAAATATCGTGAAGCACCAGGCTTTAGTACATTTCTGTGCAATTATGCTGAAATAGTGGGAAGAGACAGGATGGGAAGACAACATGGCCAGCAATGGGAATTTCTTCCAATAATCGGAGATCTTCATGATCGTAGAATCAGAATGGTCTGTGTTGGAATGGACATCTAAAGGTCATCTAGTTCAATCCCTTCTTCTGTCAGAAGGGACATCCTCAACTAGACCAGGTTGCCCAGAGCCCTGCCAAACCTCACCTTGAATATCTCCAGGGATGGAGCCTCAACTACCTCCATGGGCAACCCGTTCCAGAGCTCCACTACTGTCATGGTGAAGAACTTGTTCCTAACATCCAATTTGAATCTACTCTTCTCTAGTTTGAAGCCACTGCCTCTCATCCTATCTTTACAGGACTTTGCAAACAGTATCTCTCCATCCTCCTTCTAGGCCTCCTTCAGGTACTGGAAAGTTATTATTAAGTCTCCCTGAACCCTTCTCTTCTCCTGGCTGAACAACTCCAGCTCCCTCAGCCTGTCTTCATAGCAGTGGTGTTCCAGCCCCCTGACCATTTTTGTGGCCCTCCTCTGGACCCACTCCATCTGGTCCATGTCCTTCCTGTACTGAGGGCTCCACATCTGGACAGAGTACTCCAGGTGAGGTCTTACCAGAGCTAAGTGGCAGAATCACCTCTCTTGATCTGGTGGCCACACTTCTTTTGATGCAGCCCAGGATGTAATTTGCCTTCTGGGATACAAGTGTACACAGTTTCTTCCAGCACTTTCCGTTTCCCACTGAATACTTCAGAGGCTGCACTCAATGATGCCTATGCTATGCACTTTCTTCCCAGGAGACACATACCTCAAACAGAAAATCCTAGAACCGCAGAATCATTAAGGTTGGAAAAGACCTTTAAAAGCATTGAGGCCAACTGTAACCCAGTTACCATTACCACTAAACTACATAGTGAAATGCCACATCTACATGCTTCTTGAACTCCTCTGAGGATGGCAACTCCATCACCTCCCTGGGCAGCCTGTTCCAATGCCTCACCATCAATATCGGACTATTTTTCTTAATATCCAATCTAAACTTCCCCTGGCTCAAATTAAGCCCATTTCCTTGTCCTATTGCTAATTAATTGGGAAAAGTAAGCAGCTGGCATGATCCCTTCAGAATAGCAATGTTTCTACCACGTTGGCAATATCCAAGCCATAAAGACCCGAAAGGAAGATACAATTCTCCCCTTATGGAAACCTCAAACTGATTTGGCACCTGTGGGGGGATCTGATTTTTTTAATCTTAAACCCAGAGAGCATTTCAGGAGCTTGAAAAGAGAAAAGCTGTAAGGATCAGATGCATCACTCCATTGGCAACAGTAATCAAAACCTTTCATCCCTCTTATGTCTGCCTGTGGCTGTTCTGGAAAATGCTTTATGTATTTTGACTTCACACAATACATCAGTTTTGGCTAAGCCCACAGCGGAATCATCTGACATTTGCTCATCCACATTTTGCCAGTAATACATTTACATATCTCACCATCACAGAGCTCCATGAGCTTGCTGTACCTCTTGCCTATGCTAAAGTTGCCTTGAAAGATTAATAGGGCTCCATTCTTCAGCACTGTCATTTCAGCACCTTTTATAAAGGTCATTTGCCCTTAAAAATGAGGCAGTTAGAAAACAGTTAAGCATCTCTGGCAGAACGACTTTTAGGTCACAGAATACAGAGGGCCTCAGCTTTGGAGTGTGTCACTCCCATTAAAAAAAAAAAAGGAAAAAAGAAGAAGAAAGTAATTTACTGATAACCAAATCAGTATAATAACAGATGCATGAAAATTAAATAGAAAACAAAAGTATTTAAGAAGGATAACATCCATTACTACAGCACTGTATACTGCCTGAGACAAAGCTGAGAAGTTTCATGCTCTTTTCACTATAGTCATGCTGAAAATACTACACGTTATGGTTTGTTGCAGATTAATGAGAAAATACTTTTAAGTGCAGCTTTCATTTTAAGAAATTAGCAGAGATTTAACGGTGCTTACTTAGTTAACAAAAAGAAAAAAAGGCCTTGAAGGACTACAAACATCAGCTTGTGATCTGTGTCTCATTAATTCCCTTCACACAGCTAGAGAGTAAGTGAACCAAAGGCAGCACACAGCAACAAGTGCCTTTGTGTGAAGATTGATTTTTTTTTTGGTCTTTGTTTTAATGCAGAATGTGAATAGAATCCACAGAGCCAGAATTTTGATAATTTGAATTGACCCATCCCAGGTTTTGTTCTGGAAACAAAAAGGCAGCAGCAAACCTGTCACCTAAAGTGAAACAGGGGGACACAGTGGGCAGAAAGCAGGGAAGCCCCAGTTCACTGTGATAACTCCTAACATTTTTTGCATCTTCAGAAGATCATGTTGGTGTCATTCACATGGAAACAGTAGAAAATTGTTGAGGTGAAATATAAATTTTGCCTCCTTCAACACAGAAGTGTCACTATAAACTTGACAGTGCAATGTTTCTATCTGTCAGCTGAGTTATGCCAAGTCGCAGCTTCAGGGTTTAGCTTTGCCTACCAGTGATTCAGTGAAAAATAATGTGGCTGCATTCCAGAAAGAGAAGCAAAATATCCTCCAGAGAGTGTAATAGGGATGTTTCCACCTCAAAGGTCACAGGATTTCTGAAGGCAGCAACTTCACTGTGAATACGCGGACAAGCCATCAAACTGGCAAGAGCCTGATGGCTAATCACTTCTAGGATTTCCAGAGATCTGGGAGCTCTGCTCAAAGACATGGAAACCAGAGCATTGTACCAAAGCCACTGAGCACATTATGGGTGTGAGAATCATAGAAAACAAGTGTTTGCAAGTCCTAAATCTGCACAGCAAAACCCCTGTGCCTTCCTCTACAGCCTCTGAAAGTATGGCACCCCCAAAATAATATGAATTTACTTCTTTAAACAGGCAGCCTCTATGTTTCTGGATAAATGAGGGCAGGAAGAGATTCAAGCAATTCAAATCTTTGTCTTACCCATCCCAGTTATTACACCCTGTTAGAGTTTACCTTAAACATCTATTTCAATGCTGCTGCTTTTCATTCAGCACCAAACAAGCACTTCGCGGCACCTGGATTATTCCATCATTAGAAAATTCTGATTCACTGAGAGGAAGAAGGATGAGGATGACATTTCTTTTGGATCAGACTTCTGACAAGGAGGAACCTACCACAGAAGGCACCATAAGGGGCTCAGAAAGGCTCCTTTCTCTGCAGGCGGATTTTGAAAGCAAAGCTATGAAGGCAAAATAACCTGCTTGACAGCCTTACCTGACTTCAAGCAAGGGGCTGAATCTCATCTTCCCTCAGAATTACTGCCTATTTTAGCAGCAGGATCTCAATTACTTAGGCAGAAATTTGTAAATGGACAAGTGCAGCAGTTAAGCAATTCCACGTTATTCTGAGTTGTCAGACAGTGACTACAGATGGATTTATAGGTCCCAAATGATTAACACAACCCATATACTAGCCATTGTTCTAGCACATGTGCTTCTCTGTGTCCATCATTGCTGCTTTCCAGGCTTTAGAAATTCTGCACATATGAGGTAGTTTTACTGCAACCGCTTACAATTCTAACAAAATATTTGCTTTCGTGTTCCTTGCTGCTGTACTTTTCTTCATCATCTCTCCCCAAAGAATAGAGAAGTATTAAAATACAGTACTTGAACAGAGCTCTTAGTCTGAGTGATCACAGGGAAGCCCTGGATGGATAGAAGCAAAGGCAGGCCAGGATGAAATCAAGGCAAATGTAATGAGCAATAGGCAAGACGACAAATTATTTTCCGATTACTGATTTATGCCACTCCAAACAAGCACTTCTAGTGCTGAAATTCACATCTGATGTACAGCACTACTAATAAATCAAATCATTCAAGTTTCTGCACAAAAGAGACATACAAAAAGACTGAAAGCATCAGCAGTCATAAATCCAGTATGTCCCCCTGCACACACTGTTTGCCCACTCCAGACAGGAACATGACAGCTGCTCCATGAGAAACCTCTGTACCAGTCCCAGTATTTCAAGGCAAATGCTTTGAGTCAGACAGCAAGCAGTTAAAGTCCTGTAAATTCTCAAATAAGGTCATAATAGTTTATATCCTCTTTTCATGTAGAAGATGGTTCAGAAGTTACTGAGATTAAAGACTAAGGTTTCAAAAGCTTTCTTTCTTTTTTTTTTTTGTTTGTTTTTAAAAGAAAAGGAAAAACACCCCACAAACTGAGAAGCCAAATAAATACACTAAAACCTGAATTCTAGTTTTCAGAGACCAAATGTTCAGGACTTTTGGAAGATTCAGCCCACTTACAAGGCACAAGCCAGGTGTTGTGAAGTAGCTAAATGCAGCAGTTAATGTGCAATTATGGTGCAATCAGTGTGACTCCACAACAGGCTCCTGAGGCTGGTCAGGTCAAAACATCAATTGAAGTCATAGCTGGTTCTTGAACTTCCTATTACAGCTTGTCCTCAGAGTCCTCTACCCCAAGCCACTCTTTTCAAGAAACCCTGCTACTCAAAATCCCCCTGCCTGCTACCCTGGCTCCCTCTTCAGTCCTACAATGGCTATATTCATCTCGGCAGAAAGGTTTTTCTCCTCCAAGAATAGTTTGGGTTGAAAGGGACCTTTAAAGATCATCTAGACTTGCAATAAGCAGAGACATCTCCAGGTAGATCACACTGCTAGAGCCATGTCCAACCTGGCCTGGAAGTTTCCAGGCATGGGGCATCTATCACAAATCTAGGCAACCTGCTCCAGTGTTTTACCATACTCACTGTTTTAGTTTAAGGCCACTACCCCTTGTCCTATCACATCAGGCCTACTAAAAAGAATGTCCTCTTCTTTTACACCTACTTTAAATACTGAAAAAACAAAATAAAGTCTCCCTCAGAGCCTTCTCCAGGCCAAGCAACCCCAGCTTTCTCAGCCTTTTTGTCACAGAAGAGGTGTTCCAGACCTCTGATCACTTCTGTGGTCCTTCTCTCAATCCATTCCAACAGGTTCATGTCTTTCCTGTGCTGAGGACTCAGAGCTAGACACATTATTCCAGTTGGGATTTCACCTACCTTGACATGCTGGACATAATTCTTTTTATGCAGCCCATGGTACATTTGGCCTTTTGGACAGCTAGTACGCACTGTCAGCTCATGGCCAGCTTCTCATCCATCAGTCCCCTGAAGGCCTTCTCCACAAGGCTACTCTCAATAACTTCATCACCCAGCCAATATTGATACTGGGGGCTGCCCCAACCCAGATACAGGACTTTGCACTTGACCTTGTTGAACCTCAGGAAGCTCATATGGGCTTATGTCTTGAACTTGTCCAGGGTCCTCTGGATGGCACCCTGCCCATCAAGTGTGTCAGCCTCATATCTCAAATTAGTGTCATTAATCTCATTATGCCATTAATGAAGGTATGAAACAGTACCAGTCCCTGTACAGACCCCTGAGGAGCAACATTCATCACTGATCTCCATCTGGACATTGAACCATCAACTACTACTTTCCGAACGTGACCATTCAAATGATTTGTCATCCACCCACCAAATCTACCAGGCTCAGACACAGCAGTCTACATGCAGATTTCCCACCATCTCTTTTGCTGCTTGCTCCTAAACTGGAGGATTTTGAAAGGATTAGACAGCTCTGGGTGCCAGACTTGCTGTCACTGGAAAAATGCAGATGCTGCTACCAAGGTCTCGGAGATTATCTACAAATACCTTTATAAACAAAGCATACTGAGTTAGAAATTAATGCCCTGACAACTTCAAGAGAGATAATACCACCAACTGCTGAAATATTATAGCACCACGCTATTTATGTTATACCAATCATAATATGACTCAATAAAAGATTTAGAGTTACTAAAGAAAGAGTTTCCATGTGTTGCTTAATTGGCAATCAGCTGCTGTTCCAGTTCATACTCACAAAGACCAAACAGAGCAGGTTATCAGTTCCATATAGCTCTGTAAGGCTGTAGTACCTCACTCAGCACTTTGGTAGAAACTGGAATTTTATGTGGAGCAGGTCTAACATATCCATGTGATACAGGTAACAAACTCTACCTGTGCCTCACTCGCGTGGAAACTACCAGAGGTTTGGTAGATGAACTACTAGTACAAAACAAGTCCCAGATTTATCAGGCACATTTCTTTCACACAGCAATATTAGGAAGCCTTCCACCATACACCCAGACCATTCACTGAAATGCAGCATCCCTCTATGAAACAGAGAGTCAATGTTACATACATACTTCTGTCCTCTTATCTCATTTTCACAACAGGAAGACTTAATTTGTCTTAATCTTCTTTACCTGCCTGTCCTGGTTTTGGCCAGGCCAGGGTTAATTTTTTCACCAGGGGCCACACTCAGGACAGCCATCTGACCCAGCCAGTGGGAGATTCCATGCTGATGTCAAGCCTGCTAAAGGAGGGCAGTGTTGGCTTGGGCAGGTGCAGCTGTTTCTAACAGTCTGTCTGTCCTCCAGCTGCAGTGTCAAGTGGGAGGATAGGAAGGTGTGTGTGCAGTTTGCAAGTGGCCTCATAGGGCTCAGCTGCTGGCTGAGCCTAAACAACACCACCACATTTTTCTCATTTACAAGGTCTTCCACATGTACTTTTAGTTATAAGACAGCACGTGTTAATAGTTAAAAAGTGTCCAGAGTACAATCTCATGGAGCAGAAAACACACCCAAAGAGAGTGACAGTAAATGATGAAAAAATAAGTAGAAGCCACTTGAAGCACTTACGGCAAACAAGAAGAGTCCCTTCTGCTGAGTTTTTCTGCTTTCCTCAGAAGTGCCACTACTTCTTGATACTCCCAGTAGGTCTACAGTACTTCTCAGTCAGTCGTTTTTAGCATCTATTGTGTAAGAATAACAAAGCATAGTAGCTGGTGAGTGGTTAGGTTACAATTATAAACTGCTGCCCTTAGCAGAGTGAGGCGGCAGAACACCAGCTTTCTGCAATTAAGAGAGCAACCGTAACACTCAATAAGGACAAATCTACCTGCTGTTTTGGGGATAAGGAGAAGATGAATATGGTGCTCTTTTCATATGAATAAAACAAGGGTTGACCTAAATACAATACACCTACCCTCTTCCACAGTGTCAAAGAGGTAAGATATCAAAGTTGTGTTCTGCTTCTTGGGATCTTACAGTAAACAGGTAGGGCAACCCAAGTGTGACAACTGGGTCAAACAATAGCATCATTATAGGTCTGAAAGTAGGTATTTGAGCTACCAGGGTAACACATTTCTGGTTTAGACCCTGATCTTGTAAAGACTTATGCAGGTACTTAGCTTTAAGTACAAAGTGCCACTGCTTTCAATAGAGCTATTAATGTGTTTAAAGGCCTGGAGCTTTAGAGTGCCGATTCCTTGGGTCTGAGATTAGCTAAAATTTATAGCACCTGTAAATCTCAAGAAAGGTACAATCACTTGTCTGGTCTTATTTATACCAACATTTCCTCCAGGTAGAGGGAATTCCTTTAAAACAGAAATCACCTATACTGAAAAGCCAGATGATCTTTTCCTAATACTGCCTGGAACCAAAATAATACTCTTAGAATGACAAAAGATCAAGACCACTGACATAAAATTGGATTAAAATGAAAGAATATTGGCTTGGTTTCATTTCCCCATTTCTTCCTGCAATGGCTCATTATAACTAAACATCTGAAAGGATGGTTAGAAAAAAAAAAAAAACAGGCCAAAAATAAAACACAGAAATATTTATTTCCAACTAGATAAGAAAGACTCCAGTGACAAGATTACTTTGATAGTTTTCTGCTTTATTATGCTATCTACACCTGCTCTGCCAGTGGTTGCTGGGGACCTACAAGGTAAAAGAATTCAAGTCAATTTATTTTTGCTTATATACTTCACTTTTTGGAGGTTAAAATTCACAGGAGGTTCTTTCACCTACTGCTTTTATTGAAAATGAGCAAGTCTGTGGTTTGTTTTTTTTTTTAAGTAAACTCTTCTAATTTTGGGGGAACATTTGAGAAGCAGTTCTGTGTTTGCTGCCATTTTTATTCTACCTTCAGGATGTAACTAATGCGGACAATAAGGGGTTGATTATGCAACTCTGTACTGTTACTCCATCCCCATGGCTAAAAGCGATCTTATTACAGCCATCTCCATGCTGGAGCATGAAACTGTATTCCACAGTGGCTGCCTACTCAAACTTCATAGTGTGGAAACAAGTATTTTGTTTGGTATCTCATCATGTTTTACTCTTCCAGAACTTGACTGCAAGAACTGCTGAATCCAGTAAAAATTTTGTCTGTGAAAGGTCTACAGTGTTTCTGTCTCAGACCCTTATGTGCCAATTTGTGTGGATATATGGAAAAGTGTGATGCTAGTATTTTACCCAAGCTGTAGCAAAAAACCCAAATTACATTAACAATTTCTATGGATAGTGCATTTTTCATCTGTTGGATTAGCAGAAATATATCAGATAACTGGGAAGAAGACAATCTCTTCTGCCCATTGTATTTTCCAATAATTTTCATATTTCAATAAGAAAGAAACCTGAGGTAGGAATTACTTTATAAGCAAATGCCAAGTCACACAAACCAATAGTCCCACACAATTTGTGCCGACAAAGTCTGGTGGTAGTTTATTGTCTCCAGAAGTCTTCACCACAAAAAGTAACATTTAATTCTCAGCACACAAAGTATTTCTCATTTCTTGAAATTCCTCCTTTTATACTTGAACTTGAAGAAGCCAATCCCCAAACTCTGTTCTCAGCAACTTGTGTGTCAGAGACAGAATGATAGCCATTGAAAGCTCCATTCCTCGCTCTAACAAGGTTAATCACTTTAACAACTTCCATGACATTTGCCAGTACTAATACCTTCCCACATGAGGTTTTTCAGTACTTTATTCATTGAAAAGGTAGGAAGTTCACTCCATATTTCTTTTTAAGTAAACCAATAAAACTGTTGACTCCCTCACACACAGCTGGAGAACCGTCAGTCACCACAGCTGTTATTTTGTCAAAGCCACCAAAGCAATTCGCAGTGCCCTTCACAGTTGGGGTTTTTTAAAAATCCTTTTTATACCACTGCACAGGGATAACAGCTTCAGCCATTCCTCATGAGCCTTAAAATCTTTGTTAATCATATTTAAAAAAAAAAAAAAAAAGTAGATTTCAAGTAGAGCATTTATCCCTGCACTTTTCACCAAGCG
This sequence comes from Pogoniulus pusillus, assembly GCF_015220805.1. NCBI lineage: Eukaryota > Metazoa > Chordata > Aves > Piciformes > Lybiidae > Pogoniulus > Pogoniulus pusillus. The sequence goes on along the minus strand of NC_087284.1, from coordinate 8,081,336 downwards.
CCAAATGAAAACCAACTCCACTATGTATTTTTCAGTTTCAGATTTTCAGTCAAAATCACACATAGAGCTAACTCAGGTAACATTTATCATGAAAGGGACATAGATTCAATTTCTGTTGTTACTAGTACTTTCTCATCTCCAGACACTGTGACAGATGCTACAGCGTTACTATATGACAAATCCTGCGTCAGCTAAATCTATTCTTTGGCTATGTGACTGATACATTTTACAGCATTAGATTCACTCATTTTCTGGCACAAAATCCTGGCTTCACTGAAGTCAAAGGCAAAAATCCCACATCCTTCAAATCTTGAACAGAGCTCGGGTTTCACCTCTGTCTTATGCCAGCCCCACATTGTTGAAATCCCCACGTAGAGGTGAGAGCATCTCTGTCACTGACAAAGAAGCTCTGCTTACTCTACATCCATCAGATCTCTCCAGCCTTAATGAAAATAACTTGGCAGAGCATACTGGGGACCTTCTGTCTGTGAGTTATCAGTTCAGTACATCTGCGTTACAGCACCCCAAGACATACGTTTTTTCCCCCTTTCAGTGCTACAGCTATCTAAAAGCTCTTATTTTACTTTATGCTTTTGATAGCCATGACTCACTCCACCCTGTCTAGTAGAAGCGCCATCTCGTAAAGCAAAGATTGCCATTCAGCTGTCAAATGACCTTGCCCATAGCTAGTCTTTATCGAGTTATTAGAAACCAACCTTATAGGAGCAAACCCACACTTCCTTCAGATTTGACTGGGAGTATGATGACTGAGTTATCAGACTATCTAAAATCCTGCTGCAAGCCAGGAAATCTATCATAACGGTAGATCTCTTAGTAAGGAGATGAGCTCTAGAGTAAAAACTTGCTGAAGTTTGTCTACCCCTGTCAACATTCGTTTAAAAATGTGTCAACATTCTGGACAAGGTTATAAAGATTTCCCCTACGAACACAAAAAAATGTGCTGGATAAAAATGTGAGTGCCAACTCTGTTTCCATTTTCATTCTCTCCAGTTTTGTTTGGGATTTTTTTTTTTTTTGGCCTGTGGCTCACTTCTGGGAAAGCTGAGGAAGAAAAGGAAAGGTCACCAGAATGGTAGTAGGTTACACAAAGAGGGAAGCAGCATGATGCACTGCAAACCACCAGCCAGAAAATGCTATAAAAGGGATTGAGGACTGTATTTGAGACTCGACCTGTGCTGTGAATCCTTGAGTCTTGGCTGAGAAATGCCCGGGCAAAATGGCTTAAACAGAGTGGAAACAAAGCTCCCTTCCTAGTTTCAACTATTCAGTAATTTTTCTAGCTTATACACAAGACACAATGAAGTATACATATCGCAGTGCAGATTTTTCAATTATTATTTCTGTGGTGATTATAAAGTGAACAAACAACCATGTTGCACCCTTGCCTGTAGCACTTAAAATACAAACTCTGCCAGGATATGAAACCCAGAGCTAGAAATGATAGATGTTGGAGAATTTCTTGCTAACAGGACATGAAATGATAAACATGAACAACCCATGTCCTTGGGCCCATCTTGGGAGTTAAGATACCAGGCGCTGGGTAGCACCCCCCACATACAGCTGCAGGGGGTGGAGTGCCAGCTGCATGTGGGCAGAGTTAGCCAGCCCCAGAGGCTGACCCTCAGATTGTTATGGCATATTACCCTATCCATGCTGCACATGTAACCCTGTACCCTCTATACGTAACCAATCTTAGTGGAGCATGCCTCTTGCAAGAAAGCACGTAAGTCACTGCATCACGGAAATAAAACGGACTATGACCATCTAACCATATTGGTGAACAAAGAGTCATTTTACCCAGGTGCTCCACTGGCAGATAGAGAATTATATGTACCAAATTCATCAACCTTGACTGCCCAACATAAAGCAGAGAAAAATAAGTAAACTCAAACATCCAGATTTTAAATTGTTTCTTATAATTATCTAAACATCTCAGATTTTCATAGTAACAAAGGTAAGAACATTTGATTTTTAATAATGTGATTTTCTTAAACCCCAGACTGCAACTGTTTTCTCCTCAGAATAGTACTTTGAAATATGAAAAGATGAGAGGAACACCTTTCAGCATTAATAAACTGAGGAATATGTATGAGAATTAGCCTGGCATCTTCTTTGAAGCACCAGAGCTCTGAGATGAATACGCTAGGCACAAGGCTCACCTATTACCGGTGCGGGAGCTGCTTTAGAATTTGGGATGCAGCATCAATCCAAGGGCATACCAGCTTGCACCAATTCGCTGTTCTTCAGGATATATCTGATATGAATCATCACAGAAAAACTACCCCAAAAAAATATGTGAAAGTCAAGAGAGGCTTTCAGGGCAGGTGCTGGTCCCTGTGCATGCACATATATTGGAAGCCACATATTGTTATGTGATGACTTTATAGTGTTCCAACAAAGGAAGCTAAATGAAACAGAAACTCACCTTTTTAGCAAGTGGGAGAGATAAAGGATGATCATAAAGTATATAATCAAACCTGATTAAAAACGATATACATTTCCATTGCTTTATCCATAGTAATAAGAAAACAGAGGAAGTGCTATGAATACTGCCTGTGATTAAAAACAAAAATGGACTGTCCTTGTCTGAATTCCATTTAGTATGCAGCACAAACTTTTTGGCATGTAGTATATGTGGTGCTTCTTTTGTACCACATCGTACAGTGCTAGGAGCATAAGAAGAGATCTAAACAATCTATTTAGAAGGCAAAAAACAATGCTGATGAACCTCTCAGTATTTGTTGGGAACTAAGTGCAAGCAGCAGCTTGAAGATGAAGTGTCACTGGTGTTAAGCCTTCTTAGTTATTTTTCTAGTTTTAGGCCTTTGATATAGTTCTAGGTCTTGCGGACACACCTAAATGAAGTTTACAGAACCTGGAGTATGAATTCTGTGCTCATTAATGGAGAGAAAGGAAGAGAAATGTTGCATGTATTTTTTTCTTCTTTCACTTAGTTTAAATCACCAGTGGGCCACCGAAATGGAAGTCCTTTAATACAGATTGGGACAGACATGGCACTGGCAAAAAGAAATAAAGGCAAGATGACCCCTCTGAAATATCTGAATTAACTAGTATGTAAAAAGTTGCTAAGTAAGTCTCCATCAGAACATGCTAAAATAAATGACAACATCAGAAGGAAACAAAACTTGCAGTTTCCAGCGGGAAAAAAATATTAACAAAGCAGAAATCACAAAACCAGGCCTGTTCTCTGATTACTCTGTTTACAGACCTACACCATCTTTGTGTGGAACAGAAAAAAGATATCCTTGCTCAAAAAATCCAACTATTGTAAAACAAATTGCCTTATTTAAAGCAGGGAACTTCTAGTTACAACATAAAGATGCTGGAGGTCCATAATTGCCTTCCACATTTGTGATGTGATGGTGGAGTCCTTAAGAGTGCCCTTTTAGCCTCCAAAGATTATCCTGCTGATGAAAATGGGGATATCTTCCTCTTGCAAAGCCTGTTGCTTCTGGGAGATACTCACATTGCCTTAAGATTGAGGAATGGCATGCATCTACTATGACACCAGCCTGATCACTATGAGATCAACCTGCTCAGAAACAGCTTTCAAGAGGAACTTCTCCCCATGGGTTACATAGAACAACCAGAGAAATTAGTCTCAGCTCGGTAAATAAATTATCTCTATTACTTGAGTTGGATGCCCAAAATTAGACTGAGCAAGTACCGGCCTCTCTCTTTCCTTAGTGTAAGTAGAGGTGCAACTGTAGCATGTGTGGTCATGTCCAAATTGCTGTCAGGTTATTTAGTTCAAATGTCAGTGACAGGGTACCCAGGGCAACAGAGACCCCATCACTGGTTATTCAGAGCATCAGTGAACCCAGGATGAGTACTCCAGTGGCACATGTGAGGCAGGGCTTGATTGCCCTCGCTTCACTCTACTTGTGCTAAAGATAGTTGGACTATGCCTTGTCCAGCTGTGCTGAAGTATGAAGCCCTCATACTTTAACTATAGTATAGATGGACCATCACTGCCTTTCATAATACACTACCACCACAAGACTCACTTCAGTGGATTAAATGCTGGGAGAAATAGTATCTCTGGGAGATTTAAGAAAGAAAAAATAGTTTCACCTCACCTGACTTTTCTGACAGGCAACACAGATTTGAATATCTTTCCTTTTTTGTTCTTATTTATTTGCTAAAGGTGAGGAGGGGGAAAGACAGCAAGAGCACCACATGCAGCAGGCAGCTTTGAAAAATTTCTTGCATTTTGAGTAACTCAGAAGATGATAGAAAAAAAACCCTCATGACAGACACTGCATAGAATTGTCAGGGTTGGAAGTGACCTCAAGGATCATCTAGTTCTAACTCCCCTGCCATGGTCAGGGGATACTTTCCACTTCACACTTTCTCAGCTTGCTCAAAGCCATACCCAGCCCAGCCCTTAAAAACTTTCAGGGATGAGGCTTTCACCACCTGACTAGGCAACCTGTTCCAGTGTCTCACCACCGTTATGGTGAGGAATTTCTTCCTAACATCCAACCTGAACCCATCCTCCTCTATTTTGGATTCACTCCCCCTAGTCCTATCACTACCTGACACCTTAAAAAATCCCTGACCAGCTTACCTGTAGGTACCACACTATCAGCTGAACTTTTTCATTACACTTGACACAAAATGTGGTGTATGTACCATAAAGAAATAATGTTGAATATAGTCTATTTGGTTGAATGCTCCAGTACATTCTCATTCAGAGAAAATGACTGGGAACAACTGGCATCTCACTACTTCCTGCCAAAAGCCTGAAGGGAGCTTCTAAAATGAACTCCCTGCCTTTAGCTTTCCTTAGCATCGAAATGTCAGTGCTGCAAGTGCTACTGTGAACAGCACATGTAGGAACAGCATCATCTGAGATGGAAGAAGAGTACATTACAGGAAAAATAATTGTAAACAAATGGCCAGTCTGCTGATGCCTAAACACTCCTGTGCTCTGAAACACAAATTTGTCATTGTCCAAATCAGTTAGGACACAATCAATAACAATTCTGCTTCTGAGCCAAAGCACTTTTGAAGAGTTGTATGGCACAAAGGAAATTTGTTCTTTTATCCCCCTCCTTCATAGAATCACAGAATGGTTTGGGTTGGAAGGGATCTCTAAAGGTCATCTAGTCCAATTGCCCTGATGTCTGCAGGGACATCCTCCACTAGATCAAGCTGCTCAGAGCTTTGTCTAGCCTGACATTGAGTATCTCCAGAGATACACTGAATATCTCCAGGGATGGGGGCTCAATTAGCTCCCTTGGGCAACCTGTTCCAGTGTTCCACCACTCTCATGTGGGGAAAACTAGGGAAAGCAAAAGATAATGGAGAATAAATGCTGTGGTATCTCCCTCCTTCCCTTCCCTTCCTTTCCCTATTATTTTTAATTTGGCTACATGAATGTAGCATGATGCACAGTTGTGAGAGAGCCAGTAGGGGCAAGCTGATCATATAGTTAGGTGCCAGAAGCAGGCTAGTCAAGGTCTGGTTTTGGGTCATTGTTCCCAGGGTAGGTAGAATATGGCTGACATGGTATTTGTGCTGCACACACTGCAAAGTACTGCATCCTTACAGAGTCAGTGGCTACACTTCATCCCCAAAATGAGAGATACTACTGAACCTGTGAAAAAAGCACCTTTCAGTGTCAACCACAGAAAGAATGAGGACATGAGCTGCAGCAGTCCATAGGGGAGAAGGCTCACAGAACGATGAATATTCTTCTCCTTCTTGAATCCAAGAGGGTAAATATTTATTCTATAAATCTCAATCTAACTTAGCTGTCCAAGGGTTCTTTGGTTGTCTTCCTTGTAATATTTCTGTAGACATTATTGCCAGGAAGAATTAAACTGAATTAAGTAGATTGTTTTGGTATATATTAGTGTCATCCTTGGAAGGAAAAAAAAATCATACTATTGCAAAGACCAGAGTTTTATTTTTCTTATATTTAATGTCTACTGTAGTGCTCCATCTTAAAAAGCATGCTGCTAAACCACGCAGGCAGGAGTTATGTGCACAGAGGGAGATATCCCACGATTTAATTTGGATTTGCACCATTACTGAGACACTTGTGCAATTACGTGCTGTATTACATTTCTACCTGGAGCTCAGAGATAAGAGGAATGGTGTTTCAGAAATACCTATAGAACAACCACAGTCTTTAAAGATGGTTTTGCAATTGTCAGGGAAAGATGGCAAAAGGAAAGACGTGCTCAGCACCTTCCAAGAGGCAGTTCTCCTAACTTATCTCAAGCTGTGCATCCTGATGTAAGAGGCACTTCTGAGTTCAGGTGCAGAGAATACAGACCTCGGCCTGACTGCAGACCCTGCAATGAAGCCTGCAAGAGGGGCACCACATGCCTGCACTGCCAGGGCTGACCACAAAGCAGACACAGCCCTGTTCAGTTCTGTAGGAGGGCAGGGAACAAGGGGGAACCCATGGAGGCTGCTACCATCCTCAGGCTGTCAACTGGGACTTCTGCAGGTGACATATGAGAGGATCTGTAATTTTGGTGTCTTGAAGCTCCTTGCAAACAGAATCATGGAAACATTCAGGTTGGAAAGGATCCTCAGAATCACCAAGTCCAACCAATATCCCTACTCTACAAGGTGCACCCTAAACCATATCCTCAAGTACCATATCCAAACAACCTTTAAACACAGGGTTGGTGACTCCGCCACCACCCTGGGCAGCCCATTCTAATGCCTGACCACTCTTGCTGGGAAAAAAAACATTTCCTAATGTCCAGCCTAAACCAGCCCAGTCGCAGCTTCAGGCCGTTTCGTCTTGTTCTATCACTGTTGACCTGTGAGAAGAGACCAGCACTAATCCCTCCACAACCTCCTTTCAGGTAGCTGTAGACAGCAATGAGGTCTCCCCTCAGCCTCCTCTTTTTCAAACTAAATAGCCCCAGCTCCTTTAGTCGCTCTTCGTAAGATTTATTCTCCAAGCCATTCACCAGCTTCATTGATCTCCTCTGCACTTGCTCCAGCACCTCAACATCCCTCTCATATTGAAGTGCCCAAAACTGAACATTATATGGCCTCATGATCATCCTCTTCTCATTTCATATTTTCTTTCACTAACACATGCTGACAAATTTTTTATTACTTTTTAAAATTAAATAAATATTACAACAGCCCTATCATTTGTTCTGTGTGGAGAAAAGAAAGGTTTAGGTGAAAAGAAAGACATTTATTAACTCTTCTGACTTGGACAACCTCTTATATCATGGCATTGGTTTGTTTCAACTGTGAGACCAGAGTGCACTGCTTGACTGATGAACAGCTGGCATTAAAATACTCAGTTGCACAAGAATGATCACTTCTAAGGGCAATGTGGACTGCTCCTCCCTGACTCTGTTTTATGTCTGAGAGTAAATGCCTACTCACCTGCAGTACACCCTGCCTGCAAATGGGTAAAAGCCATTTTAATAGTTCTTTTCTCTTTTGCTTTCTTTTTTTATTAAGCCTAAGGGAAGATGCTAGGAGGAAAAAGAAAGACATTTTTGTTTTCTTTTCAGAACTTCCTATATAAGCAAAACTTAACAATGGGCACTGTTTATCATTATTGTATTGGAAATAATTCTGTGTTTCAACATTTCCAGCATATGTCAAGAGAAATGGAGGCTTGCAGGAAAAGGAGGCTAGGCTTGTTATTTATTGATTTTGTATAGCCTTGTAAAAGTCAAGTGTTGGTATGTGTTTGATCAGATGTTACAACAGGCTGACAATCACCAAGTTGCTAGAGATAAGATCCGAGGGGAATGGGGCTTGCAAGTATGCGCATCAGCAGTAGGGAAAGATGGTATGTAACAGATTCCAAAACAAAGGAGGAGCTCTGTTCTCCTTTGTTCAGCCTTCTGGGACATCCTGCCCATATGTCACAGAACTCTAAACCCATGTATACTGAGAACCTAGGTAGCTGGGTTGGAGCAGTGCCAGTCTTACCACCATGATGGTGTGGCTGCTGGTGGGCATGCCCACCGTAAGAAGATAAGCGCCTGCCAGCCCTGCAATCTATACATCTCAGGAGTTTCGCTGGTCAGTTGGATAGGGGAGTACAACCTGCTCTTTGATCAACAGAGTTACTCAGCGTTCCTTGCATAAACCTTTCTCTCTATGATTTTAGTATTTGAGCTATAATAAAGTGTTGAAACTGCACCCATGTGTGAGAGCACTCCCTGGTCCCCAAAGGGCTCACTGGAACAAGCCCAGCATGGAAGCTTCATGTAACAAAACCAGCAGCTTGAGAAAGATGACAGAAGTCATCAAGAACTACTTAACACAACCACTGAAACAAGAAAATACATAAAATTGTTCCCTGTGAGAGCAACCTGATCTAGTGTGAGCTGTCCCTGCCCATGGCAGGGAGGTTGGAACTTGAGGTCATTTCCAACCCTGACAATTCTGTGGTTCTGTAAATATGCACATAACCACTTTCATACACATGTTTGCACTGCTGTGGAAGAGATGAGAAATCCCTGAGGGAGCTGCATTTTGCCCCTGTAGCTTGACATGCAGCTGAACAGCCTGTGAAGATTTTGTCCAAGGCCTTAGTAGTGGCAGAAATTATGAATACCCATCCCCAAATAAGCAGACTCAGTATGGCCTCCAGCAGTTGATACACAGAACCCCCTGAGCTGTACCAGCCTCTGGTACTCACCATGCCATGCAGAGTGGTGAGTAATCTCTCTGGTCGGACTGTGCACCAGCTGATCCCATGCTAAGTCCTAGCTAGTGCTACTTGTAATTAGTCAAACTAAAAACAAAGCAAAAGGAGTTCAGTCCAGCAGTGCATTGCTTTGCAGGTCATATTCCTTAATCCTGTCGACTTGCACACAATACTCAAACACCTTTCCACTGCTTGTATTGGCTACAAGTATCTCTTCCTTGTGAGCTAAACACAGAGTGAGATGAAACCCAGATACTTAGAGGTTTTAATTTAGTTTTGGTAGTTGGGTAAGGCATATGAAAGACTTAAAAAAACCCACAAGCCACACCATAAAACATAAAAATCCCTACCTCAAGCACTGAAAAGTGGCAGTAGAACCACCATGCTGTTTTACTCAGCAATAATATAGCTCCCTCATCAAAACAAACTACTCACCCTTCAGCCATGTAGTTTATCTGCTCAGGAACTGGATTACTGCCTCATAAAACAGTGCAATGGTGCAATTATCGCTTCAGTATTAGGCAGGTACTGCAAGGTCCTCTCTTTCTGTGTTGGGTGGGACACTTCATGGTAGCCATAAAGCTGATGTGGCTCCAAGTATTTGCGGCAATGATGAATTAATGAATCATACTGTGGACTGTGTCTTTAACAAACTGGAATAGCTTCTTTCCTTGCAATAGGCATTGAAGATATGTGAGGCCGCATGCAAGTGGTATGGGTATCAAACTTTAGAGAAGCTCTGAGATGAAGGCATACATTTGAGACTTCATTAATGAACATCTCAACTGAACTTTTAATCTCAAACTAATTTTACTTTATTTCCTGTATCCTTTCCATTTGGGAAAGACCAGGTGCTAACTTCTGTACAAGACCCTGTGAAGCTGTTTCAACAAGACAGAACAATTTTACTTCATTAGCCGCTCATAGGCAGATCTGTGAGGAGAGAAAGTGCTCTCACATCCTGGGATGTAGATGGGCTGGGAATAAGCACCAACACATTCCACTTTCAGTGCTACAGTTGCTTAGGGGAATGTGGTGGTTTGGGTGTTACCTGCCCCACCACACTTTGGAACTCACCCAGAGTAGACTCAGTCGGATTAGGAAATTGAATGAAGCTTACTATTTACAGCTTAGCACAATACACAAGCAGATATTTACAGTATATACAATTATATACAGAAATATACAAGGTAAAAGGTAATACAGAAACACAACACTCCTCCCAGAAACCTGAATCCCCAGGAGGGGCTCCCAAGTGCCCTTCCACTTTCTCCCACCCCTCTACCTTACCCCAGGCCTTGTGCCCCAAGGAAGAATGAAGGGTCAGCCAGGGGGGTTAGGAAGCAAATGGATTAATCAGAGAGACGGTAGGTGAGGCTGGAGAGAAATGCAGCTCAAAGCCCAGGCAGTGCCCAAATGCCTTATCTATGCTTATACTCTTGTTCTTATACATCTCAGCAAGCCTATGAGTGAAGTAGACATCACCACTGTTTCCCTTTCACAGCCTGTAATCTAGTTCTTCTCACCAAAACATTCTAGCTAGCGGCAAACTAGCACAGGGAAAAAGTAGTGAATGCTCACTGCAAAAAAGCCCTAAGTCATTACTTGCAGACCAAGTGGATACAAAGAGAAAATGCCAAAACAATACACAATGTTTTCAAGATCTGGAAGGAGAGACCTTTTCTGTACGTGGGTTACTAGCTGCTGCAGTGGAAAGAATATCAGTACTGCAGATGAAAATTTTTTTGTGTTGAAATGTGACATCACATGCTGAAGAGAGAGGTAAAACACATCTGAAGTAGGTAAGTAGAAAACAGACCAAGGCAAGCTAGCAGGCTCCCTGCTATGTTTGGTTTAGTTATCAAGGATATTAACTACTTCCATGGACGTTCATGAAGTGACTATCTGCAGTTCTCCTTCATTTTTTCTCTCACACATATTTTAAATGTTGTGTAAGCCATTTTTACCTTGTTTTCCCCCTCTCTTTTTCCCCCCTCCACAAATCTAATTAAAATACTGTCATAGTCCTCTATTTCAAAAAAATGTCCTTATTTTTCAGTCTCATAATATTTAAATGGACACTGAAACATCATTTATCAAAAAATGAAGCTTGGTTCAGGGGACACAGAAAAGAAAATCAAAATGGGAATAATTTAAACAATTTTGCTGATCAAGAAAAAGAAGAGAAAGTGATCAAAAACTCTCTCAAGATTTTTAAGCAAGCAGAAAAGGGTCAATTTCTAATACTCTAAAATAAGAAAATTTTATATAGCTTATGTTTTCTCTTTTACTAAATCTAAGCCTGACAGTAAAAATACAGGTGTTCCAGATAAACAGGTAACTAAACCATCTTTGAGATCTGGCCATCACAACCACAGTTTAAAATGAACATTTGTCGACTTTATATGCTTACTTCAACTTCAGACTTACTCAAACACTCCCAATCTCTTAGGTACAGCACACAGAAAGATTTTAATGGCATTTACTGATCTTGGATACAGTACACCTGGAGATATCATTACTTATATGGAATGTAACAATATACTGTAAATACGCAAAATAACTGTGTATGAGTCAGGACTAGCTTGAAGCGCCTCAGAAATTTAAGTAACTGCATCCTCTCTGCTAAAAGGATGATTCCATTTGTTTTGGGCTGAGCTGGGGTTAATTCTCCTCAAAGCATCTTTCTAGCACTGTGCTTTGCAGTGCTGTAGCTGAGTGCTGGTAACACAGCTTTGTTTTGGCTGAGCCAAACACGCAGGCTGTGCTTTTCCAACATTTCCCTGCCCTGAGAGTATGTTGAACAGACACAGCCGAGCCAGCTGACCCGAACTGTCAGCTCAGGTATAAGAACAAAGTGAAAGAAGGTCTGGGGAGATTCAGTTATGGTGTCTGTCTTCCAAGGGAACCACTAAGCATAGAGAGCCCTGCTTCCCAAGACCAACCACCTGCAGATGGGAAGTAAAGAATATCTCTCTCTGTTTTTGCTTCTACAGGGTCTATTGCCTGTGCTTATAATTATTATTAAATTGCTTCTAACTGTCTTTTGTTATATTTTCCTCTCTGTCCTGTCCACCTAAGAAGGTAAGTGACAGAGCAGCTTTGGCAGGCATTTGGTCCCCAGCCAAGGCCAAACCACCACAAAGATGAGATGGGACCAGGATGAAAATCGTCTTCCCTTGCTAAAAGGAAGGGGAAGAGGAGGGCACAGGGCTCTCTCTGAGATGTGAAGGTAGCATCAGGAAACCAAAAAAATGTTGACATGTCATGCCAGGCACTGCCTAAGGAGTGGTGCAAAGACAGCAGATGACATTCTGGGAGGCTCACTCTCCTCCTGCACACGTGCCTGTCTTCAGCAGCTCCCCTATAGTGGCAGGAACCCCAGTACCACAGCCCTGGGCTGTGTCCGAGACATGCCCAGCCTGACTTTCAAAGTGCAGGAGCCTTGGAGTAGTCCCAGTGTGAAACACAGACAAAATACATAGCATTTCCAGCAACATATGGACTGAGTGAAGTGTTTTGAAAGATGAGAGAATTCTGTATAGCATTTCAGGGCAAACAAACAGTAGATTCACAATTTTCTTTCCAATTTTCTTATGTAGGATGCAAGCAAGCAATCTCTCAAGCTGTTCTAATACCTTAGTGCCCACAAGCTGAAACATACTCAGCTGTCAGATAGACCTCTCATTAGTTTAAACATTGTATAAGCCTCTTTTCTCTCCACAGTTCTTAGGTACAAATCCCCTGAAAGGAAACACAAAGCTCAGGCATTTTTAAAACTGCAGTGAACTTGACCCCATGACCTAATCAGTGTGATTCTGACCACATACAAGTGCTTGCAGGACTTAGATCTAAGTTTTAAGCTACCTAAAATACTTCCTAAAACCAAGCAGTACAAGGCAATCAACCACTGCATTCAGCTGTAAGCTTCCACTTGGATGTTTCTGCTCACATATAGTTCCTCATTCTCAGGTGGTCTGTGGTAATGGTGCAGAGATAACAAGCCAGGTCAAGATGCCCTCATGTTCCTCTGATGTGTCTAAGCAGCACCATAACAGCATAGAGAAATGAGTTGATCATGGGAAACCTTGCAGAGCAAGAGGGACTCACTACCATGGTGGAAATGACTGTCCTCCACATGGGAAGTAGAGAAGCAGCATCCATGAAACATCTTCTTTATGTATTGTTTTTTCTTCCCCCTTTCTATATGCAGCTAGTAGCTATAGAATGTGGTCCATAGTTCATTCTTCTAAAGTAATTTGAAAGCCTGGTGGCTGTTCCTGTATTCATCATTTTCAAGAAACAGACTTATGTAATTAATACTGAAATTCTTTCAACTATGCAATTACCTCCTTCTCTAATTAGTGATTTAAAATATCCAATTCTTAACATCAATTTACCTCAAATTTTCCATTTTCCATCTTCTTTTCTCATTCCTACTAACCCAAAAACACTCTTCTGACAATCACTCCCTCTAGTTGCCCTTGCCATATGTGGATTTTCTCTGCATCAGAAAACACAGCACTAGAAAGCCCTATCACAAATTAAAACTCAGTCTTCTGTGATGAGCTTAATTTGGTAAATGCTGAATAAGCAGTAGATAGCCTTTATTTTTGCTATGTATGTTTGTTATCATTACTGGTTAAAAGAAACATACACATCATAGAGCTGAAAATGACCTTTTTAATCCCTTCCCCTGGGCATAAATATTCACATGTTGTTTTTTCTCTGGTTGCCAAACTCATGGCTCAAGAAAAGGTACTAACATAGCTCACCTCACTCCTCTGTTGTGACCTTTGGGTAGCTACTATTCATGCATGCAAATTGGGAATGGGACATTAATCAGCTGAAGGCACTGAGGTTTACTCTTTGCAGTAAAATCGATGCTTAGACACTAAAAGTAAATCTGATGAGAATAATAATCTACTGTAACTTTTCATTTACTTCAGGTCAATTCCTAATATTGCCAATAAGAAAACAGTGTTTCAAACTGCAGGAGATTCAGAAATTCAGGTGTTTTGTTGATCAAAATGAAGTCACAAAATTACTTGCTCTGACACTGTTTTATAATGATAAATACTACAAGGAAAGAAACAGACTCTCTCATGTTCATACATGAAAGAAAGAGAGAAAGAAAGAAAGAAAGCGAGAGAATAAAAAGAAACAACCCCCCCCAAATGAAGATGTTAAATGAAACACTGCAAAGTAATGGGTCAGATTCACAAGCTTGCTCTAGTTGCTGTAAACTTTTCCAACAGAGCAAAGCAGCTGGGTATGCAGTAGAAATAAGCATACACAGGGCAGTTGTGCTTTCTTCCACCCAGAAGACTGATGGACCAGAAACTGATGTAAAATGCTGGTGATAGAAATTGTGTTCCCCTCTGCTGCTTTGTAATTATGCTCCACTTAAATTTCCAAGTCTTGCTACAACCTGGCTATACCTGCAGCTACCATTCACATAAGCTCACTTAAGGGCTAGTAAAGTCTTGACCTAGATGTAAATCCTTTGATAACAAACTTTCATTTGTAAAGTGTCAAACACAGCATGAATAATGGAAACGAAACTCTCCTAATCATATTATATGGGCTGGAGACAAACAAAACCTGAACACCTTCCACATTCAGTTGCCACAAGACCCTTCTGCCATCCTTTGCAAAGTTGTATGTCCTGGTCTCCCACTTTTGCTCTGCTAACTGAAAACCCTGTGGCCTCCACAAGTACATTTCTATGTTTCATATTACATTACATTGCATGCAACCAACAGAAAAGAAGTTGTGACTCTTGCAAGAGTTTTGAGTTGGATGCAGATGTTACAGCCCTCCCTCTTCTCCTATCAATGTGATTTATTTACACAACATATAATAAATCATGAAACAACAAGCACATTTTTAATTAACAGAACAGCTTTAGAGTTCACTCTTCCAGAATTAATTGTATATTTTAGGCTTATTTTCAAATACATCTCAACTCAGCTAACTCAGTTTCTAATCTCACAAATGTTGTTATCCAAGTATTATAACTGAGGCTATGAAAGTCTATTTCCAACCTATTCGGAGCAGTCAATTTGCCTTAAAATATTTCTGTTTGGAAACAGACTTTGCTTTTAAGCAATAGGCAAAATCTCTTTCAAGAGGTGCCATTCTTTTCTGCTTGGGTTCCAGGAAATACAACAGACAAAAGAGAGAGATATAATTATATGTATATTTCCTATCAAATTAAACCAAAGGAAAGCAAAGCATAAAAAGTGAAGTTGGTTTCCAACGTGTGAAGAAAGCTACTATCATACTCATATATTTTAAGAACAGCAACAAAAATGTCTTCAAAGACTTTTCTTTTTTATTTGATCTAGACTCAAATCTTGAAAAGCAGAAAAGTAGACTCACTACATAATACCACTTTATTAGTGAAGAGTGTGCACCACAAAGTGGTATGATGTGCCAAATTAAACTGCACAGCTCACTAACGTAAATGCAAAAGACCAAAAAAACAGAGAGCAGAAGAGATATGGAACAAGGCCAATATTTAGGTTTTCTTACATAAAAGTATGAATAAACTTTCAGGGGCTGAAGACTCTCCTGCACTCTGCAGCAGTCCTGTCTGGGCCCACCTCCAGCTTCCATGAGAGGTATTTAATGAAACCAGCATATGAGAGACATCTCTGGGTGGGCTGTGACAGTTGGGGTTTAGCCCCCTTTCTCCATCAACAGGATAGAATGCAAGTTATTTCATTACCATACTCCTGTGAATTAATCCTATTTATCAAAAAAAGATCCAAGTGATAACCACACTGCTTGAGAACTCACTGAAAGAACTCAATGAAAGAAATCTTGAGTATGAGTTGATGTAAGCTCAGTTCAAGGGGAAAGTTTGGTGTGCACTGCCAAGTGCTATCGCCCACTTAACCATGAAGTGAAGACAAGGCAGAAGGAGCAGAAGCACTGCACCAGACTGAATTAGAGAAGGGCCACTGTTCAGCTGGGCTAGACCATGTGGTCTCAAAATGAGGCTTACAGTGCAAAGGCTGATATAAGCATCTCATGAAAAACAGACATCTGGGCATAGCATGGGGGCACCAGAAAAACAGCCATAAGGAAGCAGACACCTGTGAAACTCTACCCCTGATCACATCTGACTGAAAAAGGAGGGCTTGCACGGCTAGAAGGGCTATAGCATCTGAGCCTATGGGAGCCATCCCAAAGTTTGTCATGCAGGTAGGGCAGAGACTACTGTCCTCTACATCCCCTCTTCTACTGTCTCCTCAGCCCTACACACTCTCTCTGCTATGACTGTGTAAGACATCTAGACTTTCAGGAAGGCAATAGTATGGTTTTGGTGTTTGTCTTTTTTTCTTGCCGAGAACTGCTGGCTTGTTTGCAGAACACTTCTAGGTAGATACAGTTCACGAAGGAAGAGCTTTTCAAGGAGAACCACAAAATAGTAGAGTGGATGGTGCTTCAAAAAAAACCCAAAACAAACAGAAAAATAGGCTGGCAGTATTTGTGTGCTGGTTTGTGTCTGTCTCCAAGTGGCTGGTGCCAGTCTATGAAACTGCATCTTCTGTAGCTAAAGTATAAAAGCCAGTGTTTGCTCTTTAAGTTTCTCACTGCTTCCCTCTGCCCATTGTAGGAGGCATTAATGAAGACCCCAGGAGCTGGCTGGTAACCTTTACGCTGGCTGACAGAAATCAGAACGGATAAAGCAGAGCCTGTGGATACCACAGCACTTCTCTCCACTCTCATTTACTAAACTACCCAGGCCACACAGCGTTAGTTCATTTGTAATCCATGTACTTGAAGTGAGACATATTCTGGATAGAGGCAGATGCGAGGCAGACGCATTTTGGCAGAAGAAATTTCTGATCATGTTTCCTCTGACGAAAAGTGAGAAAAATGTATCCAGAAAAATGGCAATCACCAATAAGCTTGTCTCTCTGCTACCCACAGGCAATCTGGAAATCTGGCTTTCCTGGCTGCTCCTGGTTGACAGAGATGTTTAAAATGTTAATGACTGTCTGTGTGATTAAATAGGCATGAAGTCCAACAAAGTTCTTTGAAAAGAGATGATTTCTTAGCTCTGAAGAGTACAGCTATATACATTCATAGATAGCTTTGGTGTATTTGGCATTGTGTCCTATCCTAAGAGTCCTCCTGTCAAGATAAAAAACCCATTTACTGCCACACCCCATGGCAGCTCACCTTTGTATTCCCAGGGTAAAAAAGCTCATAGTGTAGATGTGGAGCTTCTGAGCAGTACCAATCTAAGTCAGCACACCAGCCTTAAGAAAAACAGAGACATTTCTAGTTTTCAAGCATCAAGAGTTTATCCAAGGGTAAGTATTGTCCAGCTTCTACCATGCCATGAGAAACCCCTGGGTGGCAAATCCGCAGACCATAGGACTGAAGAAAGAGTTTCCTAAAACGGATTGTATGAAACAGCCAGATGCTTCTATGTTTTGTTGTCTCAATGTTCATCTGCAACAGACAGAGTGTTTCCCTCTCCTACAAGTGTTGAGCTGCACTGCCAGGAAAAACACATTATGAGTTCTCTGATTTGAATATAGTAAGCAAGACTGGTACAAGGGAATAAGCCACTTTTCTACATTGCTTCTTTAAGGGTTGTTTTATTCAAATCTTCTCCCTTCCTCTAACCTTTGGAATAATCTCATTGGTGAAAAGCAGTGAACATCAGAAGTTTCCCCCCACCTGGAAACAGAGCCTTTAGGCATCTAGGGTGTGAAGGCAGGAGTACCAAGCAATGAGGCAGTGGGAAGCCAGATTTTTTTTTTCCCCTTTTTCCTAAGGCAAACCTTAGCTAGAGAGGGCTATTTAGTCACTAATACGAAACCGTTCTCCTTGTTTAAAACTTAAGATCTAACACAGGCTGAAAATGTGATGGCCAAAACCACTCAGGGAAAGGGGCTCCCTGTAATTTATCTGTGCTAACAATGTCCCTTTATCTTGCCTTTGGCACTTGTCTTAAACACATACTACAGAAATACAAAGGATAATTGTATGGAGCCATTTAACACAATTAATGACATCAGCTTTGAAGACAGAGGTGTAAAGATGTAATTTTTTCCACTCTGTTGAAATTTATCTCAATCACTGTCCACCAAAAGCATTTTGAAAACAGATAAAAATCTTCACACAAAGAAATGCTCATAATCACAATAAATGGAGGTGATTACATCCTGTATTCAACTAAATTCAAAGTGATTCACATATGATAGTCACTTGACTTCTCTCTGGATATGTTCTGAATGACACGTTTCTGACTTAAAATCATTTTTGTTCCAAGCTGTTATGAAGCCATTTACACTAAATAATGGCAGCGCTTGGAAGGGTGGCTGAGAGTGCATTTCTACTGCAAACATGGCTCTCATTAAGCATAATCATGGCTTGTGGGTATGCATGTGGAAAGTTTTCTTTTTTTTCTATATCTAGAATAGCTCAGCATAGATGCCACTGTGGAAATGCTGCAGTTCCCTTCAAAGGTGACTAGTACATCAACATTTGACCTCAAATGCGCTGTCTCTGAAAGTGTATTTTTGAATCTCCCACCCCCAAACAGCAGCAATTACTTGACAGACACCCACACGACTTGTAAACCACCTCTAACCACTAGTGCAACTCTGGGATCCACTGCACACAAACCTGGATTCCTCATAAATATTTTTTAGGGTCCTTCTGCTTTGCCTAGCCTGTCAGTTTCTCAGGCGTTTTCCTCCCACACTGTCACTTCCCCAGCCTTCACACTGACGCAAAGAAAGCAATCCACTTGTGCTCTCTATCCTCCCAAACTCTTCAGCGTTTACTTTGTACTCCAACAGCTGAAGCACTTCCTATCTGGGCCAGTGCTCAGCTGCCCAGATCCTGCTGCAGCAGCACTTTGCACAGGCATGAACTGCTTGCCCTCAAGTGTTCGCCTGGCCAGTGGTCTCAGCACTTAACACAAGCCAAGCAATAGGTGACGCTGAGGCGACTTACAACACCTGAGGCTTCCTCATGGACAAAAATAAACTTCTTTGTGCATCCAGAGTGGGATAAAAGAGCTGTGGAAAAATTGCTCATTTATTCTCTTTATGGCTTCCCCTTTTCCCCAAAATAAATTCACAGAAAAAAAGCTGAGTAAACTAAACATTCACCATTCACCAACATCTGTAATTCTTGAAGAGCATCAGTGCCTGTTTGTGGAGTTAGTACAGCACTAGCTTGCCCTATGGTACACCAGTTTGTCAGATGACACTCAAATGCTGAGCATTTAATTTCATTTCTAAATTAAAACAATAAAAAACAGTCAACACTTGGGAGGAAGCAGAATGAAGCAATGGAGAAATATGTTGAGAGTCAAAAGTGTAATCTTTCTGGCATACATATTGTTGAAGACCGAAAGGGTCTATACATTTTCAAGAGAAGGGAGCTACATTGTACTACAGCAAGATCTGTACATACATTGTACATGTTAAAGGTATTTAGATACATAAACAATAAACAGCAAATTCTCTATGTAAAACATTTCTTCCCCTTATCACCCTCATCTTGTTGTCATCAGTAGGATATTAAGGACTGTAATTAATAACGAAGAAGAAAGGAGACAAAAGGAAATTTTCACAAGAAATTTAGCCAGAATCATACTGAAGCTGGCACCAGCTGCAGAGGGTGGTTGCCTGGCTCCACTCTTCTGAGATTGATGCCCTCCCTCTGCTTTCTGCTTTTCAAAGTAGTGGTGAGCAGCTTGGAACAACTTCAGCTGAGCACAGCAAGAGGGTAAATGAACTTCTTTAAAGTCTTTTCCTTGCTCCAGAGAAATAACAATAGGACTTTGACCAATGAGCCCTCCCTTCCTGGAAAGTCCCCAGTTATCATGGGGACTCAAGTGAGGTCTGTGGGTCAATGCCAAAATCTGCCATTGTGAGATGAACAAGTGTCAGAAGGTACAACAGAGTTTCCATGCCCAGCAGGATCAGTCAGAAACACCTATCAGTTCTATGGAGAGTATTTTGAGGGAAGATCCATCCATGCATTACTCACTGAACACACATTTAACACTGACTTTAAATTTTGAGAAAAATCACAACACATGCATTTCATCTTGATTTTACCTTGATTGACACCTGTGTCTCCAAAATGTGTAAAGTCCTTGGGCTATGGCAACAGCTGAACAAAGAACTGATAATTATATACTCACAGCTGCTATGATGTATGTTCACTTCAGCTATGTTTCTGAGTGTTTATTATGTTGAAGATGTTCTTCACACAGTAAATATGCAGTGGATTCTTTTTTTAAAATGGGACTTGAAACTCCTTCTTCCCAGAGGAACACAGCAGCCAGGTAGCATGCACTGTTTTCTTTCAACATTAAGCAGTGTTGGTATGAGGAAAGCAAGGTCATCACATAGCTTCCCTAACGCTTCATTAATGTTAAGGTTTCACATTGCCCCAGTGAAGTGAATGTTATTCTTTGCATGCTTTAAAGAACAGGAAATCTATCCATTCAAATTAAGGAGACTTGTTCATTTTTTTAGGATGTGGCATTGTTGAGCATGACTGAATTCTAAAACTGCTATCTATTGCATGTTCATAGTTCTTTACTTCTTGGGCTTGCACCATCTTCTAAACACAATAACATAACAAGAGCATCCTAAACTATGGCCACTGTAATTTAGGATGGACACTACACCTTGTGCTTTCTTAAAAAAAAAAAAAAAAAAAACACCAAAAAAATCAAAACTCCAACTCTGGGCAAAGAATGCAAAGGAGTTTGATAGACATTTACACTTGGACAGATGGTTATTCTGGCAAGGCTTCCCTTCTAAGTTGTCTTTGTAAAGGTGTTGGTCTTTACAAAGTTCAGTACAGAATTGGCCAGTACCTCCATTCCAGTATGGTTAGCAGCTGCACAAAGCATAGAAAGTAGGACTGCAGTCCCACTGTGAGTTGCACTGCTTGACTTGAAAGACAAATATATTCTCTTTTTGGGTAGAAGAGCTTTTGCCTGTGTAGAGCTCATTCCAAAATGAAGGCATCAAGGAATTTCAAATACCCACCTTAGCAAGTTAGTACCATACTCCTGATGGAGCCTCATGGGCTATGCCTCAAGAATTCATCATGAGAGGAAAAAGCTATGCTTCACGGGTATAAGCCCTGGTTGCACTCCTGGTAGCACAGACTGGACAGTTTAGAGTTACCTGGGCTGGGCTCCCTGAGGTGCTTATGGGTAGACAAAGGCTTTTTTCCCTTCTCCTGGAAAGGCTGGCTTCAGCAAAGGTTGAATTGCAGTGAGAGAAATGATGTATTGCACTCAGCTACTTGAGTACAAGTGGCACCCTAACTCACATGTTGAGAAAATGGCAATTCCCTCTGAAGTGGACAAAGGGATTTCACCAAGTTTCTCAGACAGAAATATAAATGACCCATTTAAGAAGGGAATGTTTTTGCCAGAAAGGCCTTTTTTCCTCTCCTTCAAATCTATTAGTAAAATCCCCAGAAGTAATCTCAGCTTTCAAGATGGAAATACCACCACAGGCCATCAAGGGTTTTGTATTTGCTGTGAAACTAATTTGGTTAGTTTTTGTTTTCCCTTGAGTCAACATCAAGACTTTTTATACTCCTTCTCCAACAAAAAGTATTGCTTTTGGCTATTCTTAGATGTATATTTACTTCCTTTTATGTGGCTACTCAGATTTTAGGCCAATGAAGTATTTTTACAAATGAAGTCAAAATATATAAAAATGGCACTACTTAAAATTATTCCACCATACTTAACCTGCAGAAGTCTACAGGCTCCAATGACCTCATCTTTTTGTCTATCATTGTCTTAGCCTTGTAAGCACAGGGAGACTGACAGACTTTTCAGAGCTCATAGATAATAAAAGCCACTCAAACCACCCAAGTTAGAAGTGCATTTCTCACTGCAGCAGTGTCAACTAGTTAATGTTTAGAAAGCTTTTTGATATGCACAGAAGAAAGGCACTGTAATAGAACAAGACATTAGTGTTATTACCTACAGATAGCAAGAAGTTCTCCCACAGTTACTGTGTATATATAACGAAAATCTGAAGCCTGGCAAGGTTCCTGTAACAGCACAAAAGGAGCTGCAATGGTCTCATACTTAGTCCAACATTGTACAGTGAGGGTTTTAAAGGGCCTTGAAAAATTGCAATACACAGCAGTTTCCCAGCAGATCCAGGGAAATCTATCTTGCTTGGTTAATTCCATTAGTGTCAGACCTTCAGTTAGTGGTTTCAAAACTTCTGTTCTTCTAACTATACTCTCCTCACGCTCCAAATCCTTTTTCCCCTACAACTACTGTGAAAAAACACTGCCTACAGTTTGACATGCCATCACCACCATGAACCCCTCTGTGTGGGATGACCCCAAACCTCATTCCTCTGAGGCAAAGGAAGTCTATGCTTGGATTGAGATGGATGTACAGCCCCAGCATGGCACAAGGATGTGCAATCTCTGGTATTCCTGCTGGCATAGGACTCTGGGGACGTGGTGTGCTGCCAATTGTACCACAGCAGCCAAACCACACTTGCAACCTGCACGTGACATGCCAGGCAATGAATCAATGAGTCTCGGGGCAGGCTGAGACAAGCTATATACAGTATGCCCTGTCCTGGAGCATAGGAGAAGCCAAAGTCAGCATAGAAGTAAGAGGAAGGAGGCAAATTTTGGAGCTGGGCTCTGGCTTGAAACAGATTCCCATTGCTCTTCAGGAGCTTGATATTGCCAAGAACACAGGCATCATCTGATTTGCACAATCCTTGAAACAAGGTAAGTACACAGAATATCATGTCTGGATAACAAGTTCTGTGGTCCAAAGATGACTGAAACGATCATGAATAAACTAAGTTAAAGCTGTAATTGAGTTCACAATCTTTTATCTTCCTACTGTGAATGTCAGCATTTCTGGAGCTGGCCAAATGGCAAAATGCAATCCTGTCCAAAGGTAAAGATGAAGTGATCAGTACACATAGTGGACCTGGCAGAATTTATTGCCTCTGTTGATTCTTATTGCTTGGGAGTTTTTTTGTTTGCCTAAGGGGGGGCTTTTCTGGTTGTTTGTTTGGGGTTGTTTTATTTGTTCATAAAATATATGGTACATGTATGATTTAATTCCATTACACACACACACACACAAAAGTGTTCCCCCTTATTAGCACAGAAAACTATTATTTTAGTTTCTCAGTTAGGATATGCATGTTTTTAAAGATAAAGCCCATGTAGAAACCAGGCAGACTGATCTGGCCTGAAGAGCTCCGACGGCAGCATGAGAGTCAGCTTTGTCTAATGGACTGAAAGGCAACAATTCCTTAGGTCTAATCCTGTCTGACACAGAGCCACTATGTGGCCTTGGGCAGGCTCCTTAAAAAGACATGTCAGGTCAACTTAGGCCTAAAATTAAAGTTTCACAAATATACAGATTTGCAAATACTTACATCTGTAGAAATGAATGTCACCTTACTTTTGTTTTTGATTCAAGTGGGGAGAGATGAAGGAAGGGAAGCAGTACTTGCAGACAGCATTTTGGAGATGTTGATTTCTGCACTATTTGCAGCTCGATCCTCTGCTAAAGAAGGAGCATGAAAGCAAAACCGATCAAAAACTGCTTTCACGAATAAGAAAAGAATCCTCTGTCTCTAAGACAGAGCAACCTTGATCCAGAATGCTGCTGAACAGTAGATGCTTGTAAGTGTTAAAAACTCATTGTCATTCAAGGAACGCTAAGTATTAATTAAGTATATGCTAAGTAATAACTATAGTTTAAGAACCAGACTCTGCCCTCTGCTGAGTGCTTTCCATCACCTTTGTCAGTCTGAATTAGAAGTAAACTTTAAGACCCACACAGCCACCCATGCCACTAAATCCAAGGACAGACACAGGAAGTGTTTTAGAGCTGACAGAGATGGTTTATGCCTTATGTGATACTAAGTTGTTATCAAGTCACTACAGCTTCCTGTGGTTCCAGTTTCCCCCAGACTGCTATATAATCATAACCTACTATTAGACTAGCCAGCAATGAATTATGAATGGCCAGAAAGTTCATATCTGAGACATCTCTATTTGTGTGGCAGTACTCTTGCAATGTTACTGCATTCCCTTAAATGATGAGACTGCCTCAAGTAACACCACTTTGTTCAGTGGATTTTGGGATGCTCTGGAGGGAATTCTTTCCATACCAGGACAAGCAACTTCTTATTACTGTTTTACATGATTTTATGTGCCTCATGATCTACCCAGAGGGACCCAGAAATCTGAGGGAACGATCTGCCTTAGAAAAGAGGCCAAGCCTTGAAGGAGTCAGGAACAGCTGCAGGTAGCCTGGTATATACAGCTAATATGACAAGAGAAAATTAGCTGTCAGACAGGAAGGTGTTGAGGCGTTGAAGGAATTAATAACTCTCTATGGCTTACAGGTACAGCAGGAAACACAAAACAGAGCTAAAGTCCTATCACTGGATAGGAAACGGCTGCAAGACAGAAATTGAAGAGGAGGAATAATGTTCAAATTATAATGTGTCAAAAGTTATCAGTGGCTACCCCAAAGTGAAGTGAGGTGGGTTTGTTCATATTATCCATGAGAGATCTAAAAATGAGTTGCAAGGTGTCAAAAAAAAATGCAGATTCCACAGTTAGGATAATTTAGACTAGAGGGGCTACAAAGCACTTCAACAGGATTCAATAAAGTTGGGTGGACTTAAAGCACTACACAGAAAATGCAAAACAACACAAATGGTGACAAAGCAATTTGACCTAGCTGTGCACGTTGTTGACTTATAAATTAATGGTGGTGATTCTGGAAGATGATCCAGACACCATGTAAAATGAATTATAGACAGAAACCTCACTGTTGTGTGCACAGTTGTGATGCACTATTTCAAGAAAATTCTTCAGAAGTAGGGACATGGGTAGCAAAGGCTAGAAAAAAACTTCTATAGGAGGCGAACAAATCTGGCATATTTAAAAGGAACAAAAGTAAAGCAATGTGTGATGACTAATGACTTAAAAGAAGTCAGGTAAACCTCCTAAACAGAAGACTCTTGACAGTGGAAGCAAACAGAATACAGTAATTTGATCTCTAAAGCAGAGAACTTGTTGCTTAAGAAAATAAAATCACTGAGACAAAGAACTGCTTGGGACATTTTAAAAGCTATATATAGTCTTGTGGATAATAAGGTCCTATTGCAATTGCACTAACATCTCTAATAAGGAATGTACACCACAGGACATAACCCAGCCACTAAAAATGTCAAATGTTAGGAGAGAATTTCCTGATGTATAAGTTGTTTCTAAGATGTCCATGACTTTTTCCTGCATTTCCCTTCAGAATATAAACTGTTGGCCACTTTTTTGCTTTATGGACACTAAGGATCGCAATATTGGGTCAGAATGTGTCCCAGTGGTCTAATGCCTGAAAGCTATTATTAAACAAGCAAGCAGATTAGTCTGAAATGTACTACTTTAAAGCCATCAAATACCCTAAAGACATCTCTATTTAGCCAATTATCATCTCCCTTGAAAGAGCTGTTAAAGATCAATAGATTTCAATCCATTTCTCTAGAAAAAGAGAAAGAAATGTTATGAGACTAGCACTGTTTTACATGCAATGGGAGATAGAGGACAGGTGTTCACCACATTAAAAAAAAAAAGAAAAGGCAGTTAAAGAGTGTTGCTCTAGGCACAATTTCATCTCTCTGACTCAGCATAAATGCCAAAATATGAAGGAGAAATTAACCAGAAGAATTAGCTCTGCACTGCCCAGGGCCTGCTCACAGGGCTGTATTAGGTTGCTTTCTTTTTAATTAATGCTTTCCCTTTCTACATTACACTGGAGATATGACTGAATTTTATACCTCAACTACAGCCGATGGCATCTGACAAAGTCCTCTGGGAGAGCAGCCTCACCCAGAAGTGCTGAGCAGGAGCTAAGAGAAAGAACAGAGAAGAAAAGCTTCCATGGGAAAGAAAATTATTTACTGCACACTATTTCTTGAAATTAGCCCCTTCTCATGATTGTGGATAGCCCACAGGAAGATGTGACATGTATGAACCGATCCGACATATTTAAATACTGCCCTATAGATGCTCAGAGAGAACATGTTTCAGACAGGCAGTTTTTTACCAGCTAACATACCTGAGCATTTGGGGTTCATCAGTCACTATAATCACGTGGTGGCATTTTTGTTCTCTGACTCACTCACCTACACAACTGAGCCAAGAAGGCTCCTGGAAGGCAACAAACAGTGAAACTGCACTGGGGGTTTTGTTCTCTTCAAAAGTAAGGGACTGAGGAGAAGCAAAATGACACATGCCAGAAAAGTAACGAAAATCAAATTCTGGACATGAGTTGTTTGAAATCTTGTATTATTCCCTTATGTATGAGGTTCATACCCAACTGGACTTCTGCCGTATGGCAATAAGTTGTGTGCATCTCCATGATTTACACATTTTAGGGACAGTGCCTACTCACTACTCCAACGCGCCCTAATAACCGTGAATTTGTTTTATGCTGTGACATCCAAAGTAGCACTTCCAGTGGAAGCTATGTCCACTGAGAGCACCACAGTCACACATGAGTGTTGTTTGTGCTCCAAACCAGCAGAATGTGAGTCATTGCAGGTCTGGAAGTTACTTAACTACGAACACCAGAAAGGCTGTAGCCAGGTGGGGGTTGGTCTCTTCACCCAGGCAACGAGTGACAGAACGAGGGGACAGTCTCAAGCTGCACCAGGGGAGGTTTAGACTGAATGTTAGGAAAAAAAATCTTCACAGGAAGAGTGATTGGTCATTGAAATGGGCTGCCCAGGGAGGTAGCGGAATCCCAGTCCCTGAAAATGTTTAAAAAGAGACTGGCTATGACACTTGGTACCTTGGTTTAGTTGACCTGATGGTGCTGGGTAATACGTTGATGATCTCAAAGGTTTTTTCCAACCTCGTTAATTCTGTGAACCACAGAGATGTATCCTGATGGATGACACAAAGGAAACAGTTCACATTTCTAACTTACTGTTCGGGCAAAACCGTCAGGCACTATCATGTCTTAAATGGCCTAAAACAACATTCAAAAGGGAAAATACAAATGGAGTGCTCCTGACAAGTACTTTACCTTTTCCAAGCAAGACCAGTTCAGAATTACAAGTAATTCTACAACGTATCCCTTTCTCCTTCTGTCTTGTTGGAAAGGGTGGAGAATGCAACAAGTCTTTGCAGCAGTCTTCCCAATCTGTGACTGTTGTGAACTTTTATGTTAGAAACCTTTCACCATGCAAGAGCCGAAAATTAAAACTGCTCAGTTATGCTGAAGACCCAGTTTTCTTCTTTTGTACCTCCCATAAGCATGCTTTGGTCAAACAGCCAACAGATGTAGTAGCTGTCCCTTTTGTCCTTGTTTAGTCTTAATTCTTCCCTTGAACAACAAGCTCTCATCACAATTTTGAGCAGAAAACAGTGGACATTCAACTCACTGAATTCACACAGTTGCACAATATGAAACCGCACGATTTTTTACTGTTAAAAGATCAGGCAGGCCAACACCTTGGCATTTGCCACAAGAACTCCAAAAAGCAGCTGTCTTTCACCCATACTCTTCTCTCCCCAATATGACAAGTTAGAACTGCAATGCTATCTGCATCACAAAGCAGCTCGGGACTCCCACCCAGCTCAAAACACCCAGCCATTTGCTCTGTTGTGTAACACGTGATTTAGGACTGCAAAGCAGAACAAATTTTAATCAGACGCAACAATGTGTATCATCGGGCTGTGTGTTTCAGAAAATCACTATGGTATCCATAGAACTTTTGAACCAAGAGTCACACAAAAAGTATCAACCAATTCTAACTCCAAATAGTAAGAAATTCTAATCTCTTGTCTCTACTACTCACCCTTCAAAGCCAGTAAAGTATTGAAAGGCAGGGAAAAATAAATTTTAGTTAACATGACCTACGTTCTAAGGAAGATTATGATTATCCGCTAAATTATGTGTTCAAGTTCAGCTTCAAGCTTCGTTATAGAATAATAATTCCTTAGTATTTTATATCTTTGATATTTTTATAAGGCAATACAATATAGGATTCATGGTGTAGCACTTCTCACTCCTCCTCTCCCTCCACTCCAACAAACACAGATGAAATATTTGACTCTCTAATCTGAATTTCAAGTATGGATGTTAATGTTTTAGGTACTGGGTTTATACCCTATTCTTACTTTTTATAGCTTGCTCTATCTTACAATCTTTCTGCCCTCTCTCCTTTGTACTCCTACGGGAGAGCAGTGCATTTGTGTGTATGGAAAGAATGTCAGATGAAGCTCTGAGGTGGAACCTTCAAATTGTGGTGAAATAATACTGCAAATTCCTCAGCCAAAGCAGTCAGAGGCACAGCAAAAGCTGGGCCTGAGTCAGCAACTGTTCAAATTTAAAAAAAAAAAAAAAAAAAAAAAAAAAAAAAAGAGTACAAAGAGAAGGAAAGGGCTCATTAGAAATAAATCATAGATTAAAGTACTGTAGATTCTATAAATTCATATACATATATGCATTCAGACGGGGCCAGTATGACAATAAAGATCGTAACTTTCACCCTATAGTCATATGTTTCAGTCCCCAACATGTATTGCATCCAGACCTAGCTAGACAACATTGACATTTGAGAGAACAAGCATCAAGGCAACAAGCTCAGTAGATGTGGAGTGAGCATGTGTATTTTGCACATCAGATTGTGAAATTTTCCCCAGGTGTTCTCTCCATGAATCAATGTTACATGATAGCTGTAGCTAAATGCTACATTTGATTGAACATTGGTAATTTCATGTTACCTATTTAGGGACTTATTTTTAATTTCCAGCAGGCTTGTGGTTGAGTAGTCCCCTCTATCACAGTAAATAGCTCACTAAACCCACCAAGAACTAAGAAATGACTGTCAGCTATTTTTAACCTCCGTAACTTTATCTGAAAAATAAAAAGAACCCTGCTGTTAGTTAACAGATGCAGCTTTTCCACTGCCAGTTTTATAAATAATGTTGTTTACGGGCTGCTAAAGAACACTTCCAAAATATTATTTAAGGAGCACAAGTATAGCATTTATAAGGTATAGTGTTTATATTTCTGGAGTGACAGACATGCTGTTTAAGGAGATACTGCTTTTATATCAAAAATTTAAACATTTAGTTATACTTAACAGTTATTCACTCGCTTGGTGGTAGTTGGTACTTAAGTACCCCCTGTTAATCTCTGTATACAGTGCTGTTGGGAACACGCAGAAATACCTGGCATCATCTGCTAAGTAGCAGTTCTGGTTCACTTCATTGCCAGGGCAACCCAAATATCATATTGAGAGGGGATGGTTATGTATAAATAATCAACCTTCTTTCCTTTGGTTATTCTTTCACTATTAAATCTTTTGGGTTTGTTTTATATCTTGTCAGTTTAGTTTTAAAATCACATCTATATATATAGCCACATTTACTGATACATAGTTCTAAACACATACAATAAATAGTGAGTAATAAACATCCACTGGACTTTTACTTTACAGATAACTGTAAAGCTGCACTTGACAAACTTTCTTTATGCTCAAAAACAGATTGGTCCAGTGTGAATCAAGAGGAGTTTTATTCATCTTATTGTTGATTAAACCACTGGTATATAGTGTGGAAGGGATCCTTGTGACAAGCTTAAAAACAGCTGCACCTCTGATGAACTGCATCTCTTCCAAAATATCTAAGTAAGCCCTCAGTTAACTGGATCAATGGTTGTAAAGAGAGATGAGGAAAGAAAAGCAAATAGGGTAAAAGAGAAAATTAAAAGCAAAGGTTGGAGTGACTGGACTAGCACGTTAAAAAGTAGCAAATAGTCGTGAGGATGAGGGGCAAAAGATCATCTAAGTAATTGTCTCTGCAAGGTTGCAGAGATATGACTTGGCTTTTTTTTCTGTTAATAGTTAATTCAAAGGTTACCAACAGCAAAATGAAAAGCCCTTCTGAAGCATAATCTCTTTTTACAAAGAAAACCAATCAAATCCCAGAGTATCAAATCATGTAACAAAACATGGTGATTTCCATGGGTTGTTTTGAGGATAGTACAACATTCTGGCCATTTCAAATTAGATCAAGTTGCATCTTAGTTCACAAGCTGTCAGTCCAGATCCACATTGTTTTCAATAACAGTAAAAAACATGTTCAGTTTGTCTGGCATTTACTTTTTATTTTTGTTGTGTCATAAAGACTCAATTTGGACTAGGCTTTGGATGTTTTCCTTCCCCTTAAGTGCTTCTACAGGAAAAAAAAAAGGTTTAACAGCAACATGTTAATATATGCAGTTTGCTGTCTCTACAACATCCTTAATGCATAGCTGCAGAGGTTCTCTAAGACACAAACTTAAAAATAAGAAACCATACAGCATCCAAGACCCTTATCTAGTGGAAATGAGCACCTAAAGAATAGGTCTACTCATACAAATTTAGATTGGATGTTAAGGAAAAATTCTTTACTGAAACTGTAATGAGCGGCTGAGGGTCATTTAGTCTGAAGAAATGGAGGCTGAAGGGAGACCTTATCACTCTCTACAATTACTTGAAAGAGGAAATGGCATTGAGTTATGACAGGGGAAGTCAGGCACTAGGAAAATCTTCTATATTGAAGGGATTACTGAAGACTAAAACAGGTTGCCTTAGAAGTGGTTGAAACCCCATCCCTGGATGTATTCAAAAGCCATCTAGCTCAAGGATACAGTGTAATAAAAGCCCTGGTAGAGTTAGATAGCTGTTGGGACTTGATCAGCCACAGTGATTCTGTAAGTGGTCAGGCATTTGAATAGGTTACCCTGAGACTTGATGGAGTGATAATCACTGGAGGTGTTCAAAAAACGTGTGGACATGGCCATGGTGGTGCTAGGTCAACAGCGGGACTCGGTGATTTTAAGGGTCTTTACCAGCCAAAACGATTCTATGAATTTTCTTTCTCATCCTGCATGGTTGAAAGAGTATTTAAAAAATAGAGGATAAGAAATTCCAGTCCTCCTCATTTACCTGCCAGTTAAGTATTGATTAAGTGTATAGAGAAACAGACTGAAAAGTAGTAGTGATCAGTAATACATGGAGGTATAGGAAAGGAAATCCCATACAATTCTAATGATCTCTAGTACTGGAGGTTACCACTGCTCACTGTTGGTACCCAGCAATTTTGCTGCTGCAGAATACCAAGGGGAAGGCATGAAGGTGGTCTGGAAAGGATAAAAGCAGCATTAGAAAAAAAGCTCCAAGCAGAGCAAATTTTCATTGTAGTTCGCTTTGCTGAAGGAATGCTATGAAATTAGCAAATGCAGAGCCCTTGTCCAGTGTTTATACCTCTAGGAAGGAGAACAGTCTAAAGAACAGTAAAAGCAGAGGTTATCTATTTTTCTAAGGAACTCCTCTGTGCTCAGAATAAACCAACTGGGAAATGTGATTTCACTGTAAGCAGTTGTTCTCAGCATCTGCATTTCAATCACTCTCCTGTTGGGACTACAATATATTCAAATGCCAGCTGCAATAATCAACTGGTATTACAGTGTGCTTCAGTCTATTTGCAAAATAGAAACAACTACTGCAAAACACATGCTTTAAGGTTCCTGCAGCACCTCAAGTACCAGAGCAGAATAGCATTTTACAGTGAAAACTAGTATTAGAACAGCAAAAAGGCTAGTGGCAGAGCAGCAAACTGACATTTTTCAGGAACAGGGATGATTGCTTTTGTCTCCAAAACCCAGATAAAGTTGAATGAAGATGAGACAAATTCTCACAGTTTATGTCTACACCCTCTGTCCCTGTCATTTATACTTGCTAAAAGTAGTTTGTGGAAAGTTGCAATGTCCATTAAAAAATATGACTCTCAAACATCCATGAAAGATCTTGCCCCAAGTACACACAAGCATGCTGACTAAATACTTGTCTGTTTTAATGCTGTAGAAGATCAAATTTTCTAGGAACAAGCAAACAACTTTAGCAGCAGGTGGCTGAAGCATAGCCTTCAGAAAGCTGTTAAGAACCATTTTTGTCTGGGAAATAAAACATGGTTGCAAGCTATGTTATTTGCACTTATTGATTCTGTGAAAGGAGTTGCCTTATGTTTAATTCAAATCATGGTCCTGGCTTGGACAGGCTTAGAACAATCAAGTTTTACAAATCCATTTGTTTAAGTGACTCTCATGGTGGTTGTTCACAGTTCCCTATGCTGTGTTTTGATTAGCTCTGCTCTTACAGACAGCGGCAAGAGCTGAAACAGAGGAGGGGGTGAGCAAAGGGGAAAGGAGAGAAAAGTACTGGTACCCTAGGAGAGGGTGATAAGACGTAGGGCTATGGATGAGTGATAGAACAAGCAACCAAGTGTCTCGGAAAGTTCAAGAGGCAGCGCCACCATTCAACCACTCGCTGCAGGCTGTAGAACATTTCAATAATTATTTGAGTTTTCCTCATTGATCAAACAGTTTTTTTAAAGGATAATTACTTGCATTCATGAAGTTATAAGCTTTTAGTCATCGGAGTGGTGGGCAGTTACTGACACCTGTCAAATTCATCAGAATGGGTTCATATCACAAGAAAAGATCACTCTGAGAATGCTACAACTTTACTTTGCTTATCTGGTTGGGTCAAAAGCCCTTGGAAACAAGGGGCCTGCTTTGTCATTATTGAAGAAACAATTCTGTGTCAAGGTTTCAGGTGTATTATTGTTCCACAAACACTTTGTAAATAAAATAAAATAAAATAAAATAAAAATAAAATAAAATCACCCTACATATCCATTATAGATATTTACATTTTAAAATGAATGCAAAATCCCATCCAGAGTTTCCTGCAGAAATTCTCCTGACCCATCTTTTCTTACCTAGAAACAGCTGTACATTTTCAAACTTGCCATGTGACTTAGTGCAGAGAGGGATTTCTAATTTAGTGGTTTTATTTACTTTCTTTTGGTTTATTTTTTTCATGTTAATTATTTCAATCACGGAGGAAAGAAACATTGTGGGTTACAAATAGGCAGGACCTCTGCCTCCACTCACTTCCTTGGTATCAAGGAGCACTGTGCTCAACAGAGGATGGCTGCCCTGGACCAGGGCAGCAGTTGCTCTTCTTTTCATCATCTTCACAAACTTTCACCTTCCTCATACATTTACTAACACTTCCTCACCAACATTTTTGTGACGTTACTAACAGTATCCTTTCACAACAATATCAGCTAAAATAAACACTGTGCTATCACTTGATGTTTCACCACCTCCCTTGGGGACCTGATGTTGGTGGTTACACAGAAAAAAAGGCAGGCTCAGCTGTTCACACGAAGACGCAAAACACTTCAAAACCAAACTCAGCACAGCATTTCAGGGGTTTAATGCTGACAAAAGAATATGAACTCAAAGACTGGAGAACAAGACAAAAGTCATGTTGAGATTTCACTCCACAATACAAAACTATTTTACGTACTCTGAAAAAATGCACTAGCTAACAGCAGTGCTGTAGCTGTGTGGAAACTACAAATTATGGAGAGCATTTCTGTGTTGCCTTTCACCTTCCACCTAAGTTGGGACTGAAGCAACATCTCTAGTAAAAACCATGCCAATCTCTTTTCAGAGCTGTACTGTAATAAGGAACAATGGATACAAACTTTAATGTAGAAGGTTTCACTTCAGCACGAGGAGAACCTTCTTTACAGCGAGGGTGATGGAGCACTGGAACAGGCTGTCCAGAGGGGTTGTGAAGTCTCCTTCTCTGGAGACTGTCAAAGTCTGCCTGGAGGCATTGCAAACCACCCTAGGTGATTCTGCTTTTGGCAGAGGAGTTGAAGTCTATAATCTCTGAAGTCCCTTCTAACCTCTAATGTTCTGTGACTCTGTGATTTAAACCCAAATATGTTAACTTGGCTAAGTGCACATATATATGCACACACACGTGAGACAGCTGACAAAGAGCTCTCTCTCTCCCCTGCCTCTGCCTTCATGCCACCACCTACAGAAAATGTGCCCTGCCTAGGCTGGCAGCAGAGCATGCAGAGCTCTCATTATTACCAAACCATTTTTTTGGGAAGCAGCCTTGGTCTTAGCAGCAGGGTTAGTCTTCCCAACAAGTGCTGCAAAGTGTTTAATATCCTCCAGGGGAGGTGATGCTGCTGTCAGTTACATAATCCACTCCGAGCACAGTATTTCCCACTACAGAATAATGTCAAGCAAAGTCAGTTGTGCACGAGTTGAGTGCAGGACAGAACAATGATACAGATATCATCCTAAGAGGCACCACAATAAAGCATCATGTTTTGTGATATCGTCACTTATCTTGATATTCTTATTTGTTCTTTGTAAATCACTGACGGTCATACAGTGCTCCAGATACACCACACCACTCCACCACAGATCTCTGCCCAGCAGCGTACCTGTGCCAGCAGTGTAAGAGTGACTGAGACTGCAGGTATCCTTTGCCTTTTTAAGGCCTTTTATAGCCTCCCTGGAAAACTAGAGAGACTCTGATCTCAAAAGACACTGCCGTTCACAAAGGACACTCTGATGTGGATCCTGCAAGCTGTGCTCAGCTTCTGTACCTGAAAGCTCTGTGGCTTACAGGAAAACGGACAAGGTTTGCTAAATCAAGGCTGTGCTGTATTGCAGTCTTGATCCACCAAGCAACAGATCAGTACCTTGGAACTAGGCATGAAAGGTTCACTTGAAGTGTGACGCCTGAAGTCTGTAAAAATCATCTTTCTTTTGGAGGCAGTCCACTAATAAAAAACAACTAAGCATCCCATCAACTCAAAACTAGGAAGTGGATAATAGTGAGTGTTTTAAACTAGGACATTTTCACTTCTTATACATCTAGTCTGCAAAAGCTACACTTTTGTTTTCAGCTGTGACCTTCTTAGAGACACAAGAGGAATCTATTGTACATTCTCAAAAATCCATTTTTAACTGCTAAAATTGACCAAGCAAAACCCA
The DNA here is from genome assembly GCF_015220805.1 of Pogoniulus pusillus. NCBI lineage: Eukaryota > Metazoa > Chordata > Aves > Piciformes > Lybiidae > Pogoniulus > Pogoniulus pusillus. The sequence continues at coordinate 8,046,687 of NC_087284.1, read as the reverse complement.
ATCTTCTTTATGTTCCCTTCAATAAGGGTAATTTCTGTAAGAAATGCCAGCTTTCAAAATTCAGTAATTTCTCCATTTTAAACACTCTCCTTTTATTATATACTATGTTTTCCTTTCCAATTTTCTCCAGTGGGTGAAGAAACAACTGCTTTCTGTTTAAATATTAGAAGAAAAGTATTTATGTTCAAGCAGAGCGACAGAATGCTTTGGTCAAGGTGCACATTTCAGAGAAGCTGCAAGTGACTGAAAACCACAGACCAGTAAACTGTTGCTCAGAGCTAATGGTAAGTCACTAATGCACTGTTCTGACAGGTCTTGTCTCAAAGAAAACTTGTGTTTTCTTACAAAAAGTTTCTGTATTTGCATACACTACCTAGAACAGGCCAGAGCCACAGAGCCATGTCTCACATGTTTTACAAGACAAAGTTTTCCTTTCCTTCCCTTGCTCCTTCTGTTCTGCAGGACTGCAATCTTAAAGACAACTTCCATCATTTACAAGCAGGATAACCCATTTACAAATGAGATGGGTGCAAGGTCATGCAAGATGGCTCGGTGTGGACCTATCTGCAGTCCAGCAGAGCATATCTCAACTGACGTGCAACACAGCACAAGCAAGGCTGTAATGTTTCCATAGTACACCGCTTTACACGTGCCAGTTATGCCAGCAACCTTCTGTTATTCCAGCTTAGAGAAAATTTACTGTAAAACACATGTATTTTAAGAAGAAATAGGCTCTAAGTGATTTTCATGCAGCACTCCATTATGGTAGATAATGAGATTTCACATTTTATTTTACTTATAATAGAATCAAGGATTTAAGTGTCATTGTCAGAGCACACAAATAAGCTTTGTGAAAATAAGTACAATTTTATTACTAAAAACATAAATCAGAGTATTTTTCCTCAAAAAGTTCTGCCACAAACATATGAAAACACGTCAGGCAAGACAATCCATTTCCTTAGTTTGCATTCCTCTTCAGCATAAAAAATTAATGGTATGTGATGGTCTGGTTACCACTCACTAAGTATTAAAAACAGATAATCCTTAATAGCTTTCAGAAAAATCATGAAGGAATTATAGTGCTCTACCTCTTGCTCAGTCCCTTGGTAGGAAATGTAGAACATGTTTACAAATAAACCTCTCCTTTACTATATTATTTTCTAAGTGATACTGGATAGTTGAGAGTCATACAGAAGATAAAGGAAATGGAAAAGTTTCATGTTCTGCTCTCAAGTAATAAAGTTATAATCTTACTCCCTTAACAACCCTAATCTTAATGAAGAGTTAAGTGAGGCTTACAGAATTGGATACTTTTAAATAACTTAAAATAGCTTCTCATGGTCCCATATGGGAACATTTACTTGTCCTAAGGAGCCACCAGTCTATGCAAAGAGCACTGTTCACAAAGACATAGCAGTTTGAGCTACTTTGATTTCCTTATCTTCTTACAAGGACACCACAGCTCATTACATACATAATCATGGCTGGTTTTATCTACGTATACACTAAAGGCTACTCTCTTCAGGGTAAGTAAAGACACTGGTCTTCACCAGTGCCAAGAAGACAGTCTGCTGCGTGCTCTCAAGACTTCAAAACTCTAATGAAAGTATTTTCTCCGGAACAAGTCTTACTTATTTCTGAATTTCAGCTTTTAATCCCTGTAGTAAAAACACTCAACAGAAGTCTTTTTTAATAAAAAAGGAAAAGAATACATTTTTCTCCTTTCATTAGAAAATAACAACAACAACTTATTTAATGTAACTAAAATATTAAGGCAAACATCTTTGGGCAGAGTGGGAGAAAAAAACCATGCACTGAAGGGGAGGGAAATTTTCAGTTTGCAACATCCAGGATTCTAGGCAAGATGGAATAACATAAAACATGCATTTATGATTGACATAAATACGAAACTCTACCTATATCTTTTGCATCCAACTCTCTTGATGAATGCAATGTTTTAAATGTGTATTTGCAGAGCAGTATGACACATGCTTTTTTTATTCCTTTATCTCCCATCCTGTTCCCACCCTCATTTAAATTTATGTTTAAACAAGCATACACTAGATACAGGTCTTAGCACCAGAAGGAATCTTCTGCACAGAAATGCCTAGCATTCAGCTATCAACACAAAGCAACCCTGTACCTTTGACTAAAACCTAGTGAGTTTGTTTCATTTTCTAGTTACTTCACTAAGTAACTGGTCTATTAAAGTGTGTTAGAAAGCCTATTGAAGCCGGAGGAATGTACCAGGTACTGAAAGGCAGATCTATTTTCTCAAGTATAGATACTCAATTTGCTATTCTGTCCTTCTAAAAACACAATTTCTAAATGGATTAGCTAATTAAAACCCTCAACTACTGAAAAAAAAAAAATTACATAATACTGTTTTTTTTAGCAATCAAGTATCTGGTCATTGAAAACATGGTGGTTGTTGCTCCAAGGAAGATTCCTCTCCAACCTACATGTGGTAGTTCATGTTGCACCTCCTGGGTGTATTTTCAGATACATTCATTTTTAAATCAAAGAGTCAAATGCTAACTTTAATATCTCCTCCTGGATCACGGCTACAACTATGCATTCAGCTTCTTTTAAAACAAAAGATACAAACTACTTAATAAAGCATCTTTCCCCCCACATTTACATATCTAGATTATTTGCAATATTTGCCTCTAATATCTGGGAAGTTAGTTCCCAGTGATGATAAAGGATTATACCGATCTCTACAATGAATATGAGGAAAATCTTTGTACACATCTCTTTTATGTAAAAAATAAACAATGTAAATTAAGTGCTAAATACAAAAGAGAAGATAGTGATTCAGCATACACTCACATAATTGCTAGTCATTTAAAATAAACACCCAAACTGAAAATGCTCCAAAGATTTTTACTGCTGAGCTGATACAACTCTTCCAAACAAAAAAAGCGTTATACTTGTTAAAGTCTCTCTTTATTTCAGTTGGACATCAAGAAGAAATCACTGTATGAGAAGTCACATATGGGATTGCATCTCTTTGATGCACTGTAATGGGAAAGACTATTAAACAAGACAAATTCAGCTGCCAATGCTGAGAATATCAACTTAACTGACAGCAGAGCTGGAGTTAAAATAGCTGAGACACAAGAGTTTAAGAGATGACCTTCTCTTGAATGGTGACATGATTTGCCAATTATTCATCAAGCTCTGTATGGGTATTTGATCCATTTATCACATAAAACCCCATTCATTTTAACACAGTGGAGAGCAAGGTTTTATTCATTGTGAGCTAGCCTCATTATCCCATTGTGCATTATTACAGAGACAGCATAGCCACCTTCTAATGCTTCATGTCTAATGGCCTTCAAGAGTGAAAGATGCTCACCTGTCCTAGCTAACACTTTCATAAAAAAAGATGCCCTTTTGTAGTAGAGGTTTAACTGCATACCAAATGAAAGTATTATTTATTAATACAACCATTACATCCATCCCAATTACATTTTCAGCTCTGGACACAGCACACACATCTAGCTGAGTGACAAGAGACATTACTTCTCCACAAGTTCTCTTGCAATTTGTTTCTATCTTCAGATTGCTTTGTTTTTTCTCGCCTTGAGCAGCCACAGTGCATTGTGGCAAATGAACGGTAAACACGTCTGTAAGGAGCTGGTGCACAGGCAAATAAACTACAAGGGATTGCCATCAGGGAGATGGACTGATCCTCTCTCCATAGAGATGGAGCAAAAACAACAGAAAAGAAATGACAAGTAGGACAGTCAGTGAATACTTCCAGGAAGAGGATGAGAGTTTTAGCTTCTTATTTTACAGTAACTTCTAAAATAAGTGACCTTCCTTAAAAGATTGAAAGATACATGTTTGCTTCTTAAATTTCTCTAAAGAATACTTATATATGACTGATAAGAAAAAAAGAGATAATTCAGACTAACAGAACAGTACAGTCAAGTGAACACTGACTAGATAACCACTATCTCATGCAAACTCAGTCTGACTATAATCAATACAAACACTGAAGGGCTCTTCTGAAGGTGATAGAGATGAAGGGAGTGAGAAGGACTGACGCTGAAAGAAGAGCGGATGCAAGGAACATTGCTAGGATATGAGAAGGCGACAAGAAATCAGGAAGACATGGACAGTCTCTGGAGCTTGGAAGAACAAGGATGAATATACAAAGGTAAAACGAGATGATGTAATAGTTAGAAATCAGGTGAACAGCTGAAGTCCCACCTCATTATATTCAAGGTTACACAGGCACATTCTGTAGTCATAGATAAACTCTGTCCAAAAAGCCATTGTCACAACAAAGAAAAATAACTGATGAGGATAAAGGCAAAAAGTCTCAATCAGGGGACTGAAGAATAACATAAGCAACATACAACTCAATATTTGCTTAAACTTGACTTCATTGCTTATTACCAAACTCACTTAAAAGTTTAGCATCCTGAGGTTTGCAGGTTGCCTTAGAAAAAATGTGAGAAAAATAAGGTATTCCAAGGATAAATAAGATGGGAAATCAGAATGTATAAAGAAAATACAATGTGTACTAAAAGAGCAAATATTACAAAAACGAAGAAAAAGGTGCATCTTTACATTCTAAATTTAAACAGTAGCATCAAGGTAGCAAAGGGAAAACTGGATTCAAGTATAATACTGTACTGTAGTGTAAAAATATCAAGTTATCATAAGGACTTGAAGAGGTAACAAGCACCTCCTTTATTCTGAATACACTAGACAGTTTTCACCATTCACTTTCGAATTAACTCAGTAGGTAGAGAAACTTCAACAGCTCTTCTCAAACAATGTCTTGGTGTTTGAAGGATCTGAAACATCACATGATTGTCAAGGCTGATATAAAACTGTATCTTTCTTTTAAATTGTATCAGATTCATCAGGAACTCACAGGAGGAAAATATATGAGGCAGTAATTACAAGAGAAAGATTTGTGCTACTTCCACTTATCAACCACAGCTGCAAACATACCACTTACGATGACACCTGAAAATACTTAAGAGGCTGACAAGCACCTCCAGAAACTTCTAGACCTGAAAGCTGAGAAGCAACCACATGTTGCCTGTCCTTGCTTCTCTGGTTATGTAAGTGCAAGATTATCTCTGTTGCCTGACCTCACCAAGAAGTCTGAAACTAGCTCATCCTGAGTTGTATTTAAAGAAAATCTCATGTATTTCCAACCACTCTAAAATACAGCCTGCTGATCTGCTGTTACCTCTGTATTTGTTTACATATTTGCCTTTTTACTTCTTTATATGCAAATAATGTACTGAGAATACTGCTAGTCAGCAGCAGCCCAGAATTACAGCATCACTATCTGAGGTGTCTAGTTTTGGTCCAAACCAAAATTTTCTAGGATTTTGGAAGTGTCTGGCTCATAAATGTTATTTCAAAACCCTGCAGAGTTGCAAATTTTATCGCACTGTAAAGCATATAGACACTGATAAAATTCTTACCTTGATCACCATAAAGTGGTCCACTAATACTTGCTTCCCTGACTTTGTTATTACCCATGTTTCTAGAAGTTAGGTTCAGTAGCTTGTGAAAAATGCTTTTAAAAACATTTTGCAACATTTCCTACCTGAAATTGAACTTTAAAAAAAACAAAAGCAACAACAAAAAAAGCACAGTAACATATCACATGGGAATTTCTGAGTGGCAGCCTAAAATACAAAAGCTTGACGAAAACAGAATGCTTAACAAGAATAAAGGAAAGCAAGAGAAAAAGGTGCAAATAATAAAGAGCATTATTAAAAAGAAGAAACGCAGAGTTCCTCTCTTTTCTCCTCACAAAAGCGTAGTTACAACTACTGAAGACAATTACTGACTTCAGTTCAGATAAAAATCCCCAAAGACCAAATGCTATAGGTGCTCTCAGAGAGGGTGAGGAATAACTGCTGCCTCAAGCACTTGCGCTCCGAGAGGACAGGACAAAGGACAGAAGATGAAATAAGGACACAGAGGGCTGCTTCTTCAAAGATGCTGTATTCTTCACGTGTTGAATCAACAAAGCTCTTAAATATGCACACTCTTTCTCTGAAGACATAGTTCAACATGACTTTTTCAAGGTAAGTACGTGCTTAGGTGTTTTGGTGGGCCAGACCCAGGCTGTTTGGTAGTTAGCAGGACTGAGACCTCTGCTAGTGCTGAGAACAGGTTAAGGAATAACTACAGCCTTACTGATCTTCTTGATACAATCCCTAGTGTTATAAATAACAGGCATAAACTGGCGTTCATGCAAGTTAAGGCTTTAAAAGAGTTGCAGGAATCAAGCAATGTACAGGCCTGGGTGCGATAGGGTAGAGCAGAGCCTGCCCACGCACCCAGGCCTGTACATTGCTTGATTCCTGCAACTCTATTAAAGCCTTAACTTGCATGAACGCCAGTTTATGCCTGTTATTTATAACACTAGTATCTCTGCCACTGTCATAGTTACTCATAGGCACACACGCAGTGTCAGGTCCACACAGGATTGTCTAACAATCTTAAGAAATTACTATGAAATATATAATTACATTAAAAATATGTTAAGATGCACTTCCCAGCAACACTTATATGCTATGCATATGGAAAAGCACAGAAAAATAACCTAAATATTCCTAATCCGAACACTTGAAATCACCGAATTGTTAGGCTCCACCACCCAGTCTTACGAGCAGTTCCACAGGCCAACAGGAAAGACAAGAGAGTGCCAAACATCCTAATGGGTGGCATAAAATACATGTTTGTTTGTTTTTTTTAATAGAGACAGATAAAATATTCCATAGTTTTCTTACTTAAACTCTCACGAAGTCGCTGAGGCGCAGAGTCCAAGGCGGAGAGCTGTGGAGGAACCTTCCCGAAGCGGCTGGGCTGCGGCAGGAAGAGAGCGGCCTCAGCTTCCCGCCTCACAGAGGGAAGGGCGCGAGCTCCCGGCCAGGGGCGGCTCTGACTCACTGTGGGCAGGCACGAAGCGGACGGCGGCAGTTTAAACCGCGGGAAGCCGCCGCTTTAGCCAAGCTACTGAGGCAAAATGCTTTCAGAGCGAGTTTTCCGAGGCGCCTCAACCCCAGCAAAAGGGTAAAACGAGACAACAGTGACCACGCAGCAGCGCAGAAAGCGCCAGAACCTCCCCTGCTCCCTCGCACGCCCAGCGGGGAACGCGCGCGGCTGGTCAGAGGCGGTGCGGACCTCCTGGGTGGGGCCCGCAGTGCCGCCGCCACTTTAACCCCGGCGTGGCCGCCACATTGGCCATGTCGCCGGGGCGAAGGGCTCCACAGGGGATACACCTCTCAAATGTGTCAAAACCAAGGTGAAAGACCACGAGCGAATACAAAAGCACAAGAAGCACCAGGGTGCAGTGTTGTCTGTCCCCCCCTCAACTCGAGAGGGAAGAGCGTGAGGTCCTGGCCAGAAGCAGCTCTGACTCAATGTGGGTGGGGACAAGACTGATAGCGGCCAGCACCTTCTCATTACAAGAGAGACCAAAACAGGTAAGGAGCTGGCATCACAGGCAGGGTAGGCATCTCTACTAGCAGTCATTACCCTCCTAGAAGTGGAACCAGCTGCAGTTTCCACTTGGCCAAAACCCATTGCATGATGGACTACGAGGACCCAAGCAGAGCTCCTGTGGAAACAACTGTCCTCTGTCTGCAGAGAGTAGCTGAGCCTGTCAGGTGTCTCAGAGGACAGTAGAGACAAGACCAGGTGAAGTGGGAAGGTTGAGGAGTATGAGCGGGTGTGAAAGGGAGATAGATTGGTGGAGCCACACCCTGTCCTCCCTGATGCAAAGGCAGCAGATGGAAGAGGACCCCCTATTCTCTTCCCTCCAGGCAGGTTCGAAGAGATTGAGGGAGAGGGAATAGAAATAAGTTGCTGCTCCAGGTGACAGGTCAATCCCTCCCAGCCTTCCCAGGTGCTCTTACACAACAGTTATGTGGCTCTGGAACTTGAGGCTAAGGCAGATGAGGATGTAGATGAAAGGCTGTCCAAGGAGTTGCCCTGGGTGAGTCAGTCAGCCCTACACATTATGAACACCTCTAGTAAGAAAAAAAAAAAAAGGAAAGTTATTGTTGTAAGCAATCTGTTCTGAGGGGAACACAGGGCCAAGTTTGCTGGCCAGATTCATCCCACAGGGAAGTCTTCTGCCTCCATGGGGCCTGCATTAGAGATCTTATTAGAAAACAGCCTGGTCTGGTACAGCCCTGTGACTATCACCCACTCTTGGTTTGGCAGTGATGAGGTTGCAGAAAGAAGGGGCAGTTGATTGAGAGATCAGCAGCACAGGTAGTGTTTTCCTCAATCCCAGGTAAAGCCAGGCTCACTAGAGATGGGTCAAGGGGTGGCATGTCAATGTTGGGAGTGAAATTGATAGCTCAAATGAATCTGCACCAATGCACACAGCATGGAACAACAAACAGGAGGAGCTGGAAGCCATTGTGCAGCAAAATAGCTCTTAGTCACTATCACGGGAACATGGGCTGACTCTCACGATGGGAGTACTACAACAGATAACTACCTGCTTTTTAAGAAAGACAGGGCAGCAAGGTGAGGGGGTGGAGTTTCTCTTTATGTGAGAGAGCAGCTGGAATCTATTAGGCTCTGCCTGGGGGTGGGGGAAGATGAAGAAATAATTTAAAGTGTGTGGGTAAGAATTAAGGACCAGGCTAAAACAGGTGCCACTGTAGTGGCTGTCTGGGCCACCTGATGACGAAGAGGAAATTGATGAGGCATTCTGCAGACAGCTTTAAGTAGCTTCATGAACTTACGCCCTGATTATTGTCAACCACCCTGGTATTTGCTGGAATGACAATTCAGTAAGACATAAACAAGTCCAAGAAGGTTCCTGCAGTGCATTGGTAACTTTTTGACACAAACGGTTGAGAACCCTCTGAGGAGAGGTGCTTCCTAGGAGCCAGTAATGAGTCCATTCTTCTTTAACTTAACCACTTGGATGAAGAAACAGAGCATACCCTCAGCAAGACTGCTAATGAAACAGGCCCTACGAGGAGAGGCTGAGGGAGCTGGGATTGGTTAGCCTGGAGAAGAGGAGGCTCAGGGGTGACCTTATTGTTGTCTACAACTACGTGAGGGGTGGTTGTGGCCAGGGGGAGGTTGCTCTCTTCTCTCAGGTGGCCAGCACCAGAACGAGCTTCATCAGGGGAAATTTAGGCTTGAGGTGAGGAGAAAGTTCTTCACTGAGAGAGTCATTGGACACTGGAATGGGCTGCCCAGGGAGGTGGTGGAGTCGCTGTCCCTGGAGCTGTTCAAGGCAGGATTGGACGTGGCACTTGGTGCCATGGTCTAGCCTTGAGAATTGTGGTAAAGGGTTGGACTGGATGATCTGTGAGGTCTCTTCCAACCTTGTTGATACTGTGATAGAACGGGAAAGAGTGGCTGACACACAATTCAGTGAGACCTGGACAGGCTGGAGAGCTGGGCAGAGGTAAACCTCATCAACAAGGGCAAGTGTAGAGTCCTTTATCGGGGGAGGAATAACCCCATGTATCAGTGCAGGTTAGAGGTTGACTTGCTGTAAAATAGCTCTGCTGGAGAAGGACCTGAGAATGCTGGTGGACAGCAAGTTCACTGTGAGCCAGCAGTATGTCCTCATGGCCAAGACCACCAATGGTATTTTGGGGTGTATTAAGAGAAGTGCAACCAACAGGTTGAGGGAGGTTCTCCTCCCACTCTGCTTTGCCTTGTTGAGTTGCAGCAGGACCATTGTGTCCAGTTCTGGGCTCCCCAGTTCAAGAGGGACAGGGAACTGCTGCGGAGTGTCCAATGGAGGGACATGAAGATGATTAGGAGAGACTGAGAGACATGGGGCTTTTTAGACTGGAAAAGAGAAGATTGGGAGTGGATTTTAAGAATCTAGATAAATATCTAAAGGGTAGAGGTCATGAAGATAGGGTTGGGTTTTTTTCTGTGGTGTAAAGTGATAGGACAAGGGGCAGTAGGTACAAACTAGAACATAGGCTTCAGTTGAGTTTGGTAACAGAGCACTGGAACAGGCTACCTTAGAGAGGTTGTGGAGTCTCCTCTTGGAGACTTTCAAGACCCATCTGGATGTGTCGCTGTGTGACCTGCCATTGGTGATCCATGATCCTGCTTTGGCATGGGGTAAGACTTGATGATCTCTAGAGGTCCCTTCCAACCCTAACATTCTGTGATCCTCTGGAGACTTTCTAATCTTGCCCTGTGTTAGCAGGGGGATTGGACTAGATAATCTCCAGAGGTCCCTTCCAACCCCTGCCATTCTATGAAATACTATTGTATACTTGCATGTTTTGTTAGCTGCACCAGCTAAGCAGTTTGAAGAATTCAGGTTACATCCAGGATGCTGTATATATCTGGATAAAATAGAACACACACTACCCAAGAGACAAAGAGTCAAGGTACCTTTGGTGAGCAGAGATTTCTTTAACAAAGACACAAAATGAACAGAATACAGGGGCCTGACACAACCTGCTTATCGTACCACTGGGGAGAACAAACACGGAGGTGGGGGGAGCATGGAGAGAAATCAGTTACTTGCAAATGAGTTCATCCTAGAGAAAAGGCTGAATTTTCATCTAGAGACGGTCAGTGAAAATCAGCAATTAATGGAGTGACTGGGGATGCAATTTCCCTCTGAAGTCAGTGTCTCATCAGGTTGGGTAGCAGTTTTCTTCTTAAATAAATTCCAAGATTAGTGTAGAGCAAAATGAGTTCTGGGTTGTTTGGCTATATTGAACCATATATATTTTCTCCTCAGGTATTTGGCCCTTTGAAACCATTTCTTTCACAAGTCCCTAAGCACAGTGTGTCTGCATGAAATAATTCCTATGAACCCTTGCAATGTTATAGCAAGTAAAGGCTAGGCAGTCTACCTCTGTGTCACTGCCATACTGTTTGTTATTCCTTAAGGTACCTGTAGCACAGGAGTCTTTCAGAGGAGATGAACTATAAATAGCTGATTGCAGATAGAAGCTTTCAGAAGCCCTTAACTCCAACAGGAAGAAACACCACTGAAAAGCTGATCAGCAGCATTTCTCAGTCTGGAAGGCAGCTCTCTATGTAGAAAAAAAAAATGTTTTTCAGCTTTAGTGGCTACCTGATGAGCTTAATACCTGTCCCACCTTAGCAGGTTTCAAAGTGGCACCACCTACTTTGTCTATTCATTGGGTATTTACAAGCAGTTGAGGGACTTGCAGTGGTTCCTTATTAAGAGAATTCCATGAGCATGTGACAATGAAAAAATGGGTACAAACAAAATAACTGCTGCAAACTGAAGTATCAAGAGGAAACTGAGTTTCAGCATTAAGTTTGCTTGACTATAGCCCATGCCCCTTCTAGATTTTATCAATTTCTTTTCTGTCTTCTGAATAACATCAATGCCACAGACCACTAATAATGGACTCAGAGGACTGAGATTCTTTCCTTTATGATTCCTTCCTGGGACACTGCATGATTTGCATTGCTTCTAGCTTTTAAGAGTAGCTTTAGATAACTGTCACTTCATAAGAGGTGCATTTCTTTTTCTCCTCCCTGCACACCTCACACTGGCACAGGAAAATAAGCAAACAAACAGCACTGTGAGGCTCACTAGCACCTAAGAAAGAGGAGGAGAAAGGAATAATATGTATGCGTCCCTAAAGGAAAAAAATGTTTAAAGATGAAAAAGCAGAGTAGGTTAAAAAATTACTCTGACTGCTTGTATTAAAAATGAGAAGAAACACA